>NW_006921950.1:1068262-1083631 GCF_000298275.1 Orycteropus afer afer
GAGAGCGCTGTCTCCTTAAAAAATAATCAAGCCGCTCTTCTAAACCCACAAAATGGCAGCGACCTTCGGGACGACAAAAATCCACAGCTCAGCCCACCCCTCTCCCCACCCTCTCTGCTTGCTCCCCAGCCACGGTGCACAGTCCACGCGGTCCCTGGCTGGCAGGGTGATTCTCCGGTTAATTCCTAGGTCCTACCACCAGTCGCGCATCCCCGAGCCGCCTGTATTGTCAGGGTCACTCAGTTCGCTGTCAGACCGCAGCTCCGTAGGTCTCCCCTTTTCTTTGGTATTTTCACGCAAACTCCTCCGCCAGCCGGGGTCCAGTCCAAATCTGCACCCCCTCCTTCAAGGCTCAGGGGTCCAAGATCATCCCCCGTGTCCGTAGTCACCGGCCTCCCTTCTCCTTGCCGAAGAGGGTCTGCGCAATCCCTCCGCCCAGTCCGCCGCCCCGCCCCTCTACATTTTCGGATGGCTGCTTGTAATCTTTTAATTTCCCAGTTGCTACTCGCCAAAGTAGGATGTGGAACAGTGTCTTGTGTAGTATGTTACGCCAGTTGAGGTTGTCGTTCCTTGCAACCATGGTCCTGAGCCCACAGGGCCAGCTACTCCTTTTGGGTAGTTGGCAGTGGCCAAGAAGTGACTATCACCTTGTCCCTTGTCAGCTCTACTATATAACTGGACATTCTTACAGAACATACAAATACACCTGTAGAAACATTGTCTGTCAGCTCTGGGGTTTTTTACTTCCTAAATACTTGAATCCTTCTCCATCATCAATCATCACTTCTACCACTCTAGTCAAGCAATCATTTTTTTTTAATGCATTTTATTGAAATATAATTTATGTACAGTGAAATACACAAAACTAAAGTGACATGGGTCAATGATTTTTTTTTTTGCAGTGTTCCCTCCCTTTCCCTCCCCTCCCACCCCTGGCAACCAACAAGGAAAGTTTCCCTCCGTATATAAACCTTTCCTTGGCCCTCCACAACAATAAACTAATATTATATTTCTCTTTCTGTGATTGACTTATTTCACTCAGCATAATGTCCTCCAAGTTCATCCATATTATGTGGTGTTTTGCAGATTCTACATTATTCTTTAGTGCTGCATAGCATTTCATTATGTGTGTGTACCATAGTTTGGTCATCCACTCCTCCGCTGATGGGCACGTAGGTTGTTTTCCATCTTTTTGCTATTATAAATAGTGCTGTGATGAACATGAATGTGCATGTACTTGTTCCTATCCTGGCTTTCACCTCTCTAGGATATATACCTAGTAATGGGATTGCTTGGTCAAATGGCATCTCCAATTCCAGCTTTCTAAGGAATCGCCATATTGCTTTCCACAGTGGTTGTGTCGCTTCACAGTCACACAAGCAGTGTACGAGAGTTCCAATCTCTCCACATCCTCACCAGCATTTGTCATTTTCTGTCTCATTGAGCCTTGCCATCAGTGCTGGGGTGAGATGGTATATCTCACTGTCATTTTGATTTACATCTATCTCTCTGATGGGCAGTGATTGTGAGCATCTTTTCATGTATTAGCTGACCACCTGAATATCCTTCTTGGTGAAGTGTCTTCTGCCCATTTTCAATTGGATTGTTAATTCCATTGGTGTTGAGGCGTTGGAGTTTTCCATCAATCTTAGAGATAAGTCCCTTGCCAGATATGTAATTATCAGCAAATATGAATTTGTTGCTGTCATTTTTGTCATGTGTTTTTTATTGTGTCGATTTCTTTGTTCCATATATAATTCTCTGTGCTGAGCTCGTTTTGTTTATGAATCATGTTATCACTTCCTTCATTGCTATTGTTTTAGTATTTGCTGAATATTTATGCTGGTCCTCTTTTTCATATAGATGTGAAGGTTTATCTTTTTTTTTTGAGGTTACCCTGTGCTTTATAGTTTTCTTCCCAAGTTTAGAATAGTCCATTCTATCTTGTAGTTGTCTTGACTCCCCTACCATCTAGAAGTTTTGTAACGAAACATTTTTTTATCCCTCCTTTCGGTTTGCAGTTGTCCTCATTTGTCGGTTGGTGTCTGTGGTTCCCTGTTTACAATTTTGTAGGGTTATTTACTTTGGATACTTCCACAGCTGGGTTGGTTTCTGGATTATATCATCATGTGTGTTAATGGTCATTTGTGATTGGCTGTTGTTGCTTCTCTGTCCAAAGGGCTTCCTTTAGTGTCCCTTGTAAGGTTGGTCTGGTTTTAACAAATTCTCTTAATTTCTGCTTATCTGGAAATGTCCTAATTTCACCATCATATTTGAGGGACAGTTTTGCTGGGTACATAATTCTTGGTTGGAGATTTTTCTCTTTCGGTGTTACATATATATATCATCCCACTGTGTTCTCACCTGCATGGTTTCTGTCGAGAGATCTGAGCTTAGTCTTACTGGTTGCTCCTTATGGGTAACTTTTCGTTTTTCCCGTGCTGCTCTCATGATTCTTTATTTGTCTTTGGTTTTGGTGAGTTTGATGATGATGATATGTCTTGGTGTTTTTCTTTTGGGGTCTATCCTGTTTGGGGTTCATTGGACTTCCTGAATGGATATATTCTCATCTTTCATCATATCAGGGAAGTTCTCCTCCAACAAATCTTAGACATTTTTCTCAGTGGTTTCATTTTTCTCTTCTGTTCTGGAATTCCAGTGACACGTAGGTTATTCCTTTTGATGGTATCCCGTATGAACATTAGGCTTTCTTCATTTTGTTTTGATCTCTTTTCTGATTGATCCCTTTCCAGTGAAGTATTCACGTATTTGTCTTCAATCTCATTAATTGTGTCTTCCATTGCATCAGTTCTACTCCTTTGCCTTTTCAATGTGTTATCTATTTCTGACAATTTAGTATTAATTTTGTGTAGCTTTCTTTTGAATTCCCTATCATGGAGTTCTAATGCTGCATCTTCCTCAGGGATGTGTTTTGGGTTTGTATCCTGGTCCCTTGTATCTCCTGCTTTATCTAGCTTCTTTGTGTAGACTGTGATGCTCTGTTGTCTCTGAGGCATTGTGACATTTTTGTGTTTATATTTAATTAGTGATTACATGTTGGAGTGACTTGCCCACAATTTTCATTTTCATTGTTTTATTCGTATGTTATCTATACAGGCAGGGTACTGTGCTGTGCTCCTCTATTCACTAGTTGACAGCACTTATACACTCACCACTTGTCTCCTTTCCCTTGTCAGCCTCTCATATGTCCTTGCTGACCCTGGCAAACAGAGCCTGTTCTTACCTCCCTGGAATCCAAATGAGAGTGCTGTCCCTTTAAAAACCAAAATGGTTACCACTTATAAACATTAAAAATGGCTGCTCCCTCAGTCACTTTAAATATCCAAAATGGCTGCCACATGTAAACAATCAAAATGGTTGCGCCCTCCAGACAGTAGAAAGTCCACAGCTCAGGTTGTCTCCCTCCTTGCTGTTTCCCTTCCTAGTCATAGGCCATCAGAGCAGTTGTCCCTGCAGCCCCTTGGTGACCGGGACTAATGTTTAGGTTAATTCTCAGGTCCCAACACCACTTGGAAATATTCAGGCTGTTGGTCTCGTCAGAGTAGCTGGTAGTCTGCAGCTCCAACCATCTCTGTACTCACTGTTTTCATTCAGGTTTTTTCACTAGTTAGTGCCTAATCCACTTCTGTATAGTTCCTTTCAAAGCTCAGGGCTCCAGGAGTATCTTCTGTGTCTCTCAATTGGTTTTTCTTTTCTTTGTTGAAGAGGGTCTTTGTCGCTTGTCTGCCTGTTCCTCCATCTTACCGGAAGTCCAAGCAATCATATTTTTGTGTTACTCCTGTAAGAGCCTCCTAATGAAATTAGCCTTCTGGAATCTGCTTTTGTTTACCTCCAGTCCATTCTTACTATAGCCAAAATGATTTGTTTAAGTTAAAATCTGATTTAGTCCCTATTGCTCAAAACATTTTAGCAGTTCCCTTTTGTTCTTTGTTAAAGATCAAGTTCTATATATAGTCTTCAAGGCCTAGTCTTGTCTTGTGCCACAGATTTCTTTACTCCCTGCTCTAAGCATACTATTTTTGTTTCAGTTTCTTAAATGTACCATATTTCCTCCTCCTATCAGCTTTTTAAGGATCGCTGATGGCTCAATGCCTAAGGCATTTGACTGCTAACCAGAAGATTGGCTGTTCAGACCCACCAGCCAGTCCACAGAAGGAAGATGGGGCAATCTACTTTTATTGCTTTGGAAACCCAATGTGGGTTGCTGTGAGTCAAAATTGACTCTAAGGCAGTGGGTGTTTTTTTTTTAATCAGCCTTTTGGGATGCTTGTCCTTCATTCTGGAACTTCTGTTACCTGATCACTGTTAGATTTCACCTTAAATCATAGAGCCTTCTCTGACTTCTCTAGGTGAAACCTACTTATACACTCTAGTAGCACGATATACCTGTTTGTTGTGGCAGTTAATGTAGTTGTAGTTATATGTAAATCGTTGTGATTATCTGATTGCTTGGCTGCCCCCACAGAAACAAAACAAAACTATAGTAAGATCAATGACAGGAAGGATGAAGCCAGTTTTTACTCATCGTTGTATCTTTAGTGCCTCACATGATACCTAGCACCAATAAGCACATGGTAAAAGTTTGATAAATAAATGCAAGAATGACTGCTTATTTAGTGGACTAGATGATAAAATGTATTATGTTTATGTCCCCACATTGTCCTTGGGAATATGAGTATACGTGTCCAGTTGGTTGGTTTGTATTGGATTATAATTAATATTACTGCAATGACTTCAGCAAGCAAAGGAAAATGTTTGATAGTACTTATTTCTGTAGGATGTACCAGATGATCTCGATGGCGCTCCTATTGAGGAAGAGCTTGATGGTGCACCTCTTGAAGATGTGGATGGAATTCCTATTGATGCTACTCCCATTGATGATCTCGATGGAGTCCCTATAAAGAGTCTTGATGATGATCTTGATGGGGTACCTTGTAAGTTCAAATTTCAAACTGTTTATATCTGCCTAATAAGTTTGAGTACCAAAATTTTAATTTCCACATATCAGGAAAAAGGGTAAAATTTCTGGTTAAGAAGGTGTCAAATTATTAAAGTTTTTTTTATCTTTTATCTCTCACCTTTCAAAATTCAAATACCCAAGAATACATTTGAAGGTGGGCTCCCCTCCCCACAAAAAGGTTCTCTTTTTGGTCACATTTTTGTGTTGGGTCAGTCAGTATTAGCAAGTTTCTCTTTTTTTGGCTTAATTACCAGGAAACTATAGACTAAGTTTCATCTTATATTCATAATCCCAGATACCTGGTTTTACCAGTTCTGTTTTTATTATTTTCCTGGTAACTAAGTTTTGCTAACTGCTTGGAATAATTTTTTAAAATAAGTATATACAATCTTAATTAAGTACATTTGACTTATGTGTTAAAATATTGAGCAGTATGTTAAATCTGTAATTAAAACAATAATCAGATTAAAGTGTTTAATGTATATTACTTCCACAACTTCTCCTGTATTTGAAATATTAGTAATATCTGTTTTGTCAGTTGAATCAGATTAGTCATAATCATTCATGACACTGTCATTATTAGTCCATGCATAGCCTGATTTTG
This sequence comes from Orycteropus afer afer, assembly GCF_000298275.1. NCBI lineage: Eukaryota > Metazoa > Chordata > Mammalia > Tubulidentata > Orycteropodidae > Orycteropus > Orycteropus afer. Next base: position 1,073,848 of record NW_006921950.1, read on the forward strand.
TTTTGCTTTTTAGTAACATAGTGAATACCAGTTAACCACTTGTTTTGGGTCAACCTCTAGTATTCAGGGTTAATGGTGCATCTTTCTCCATAGTGGATGCAACAGAAGATTCAAAGAAAAATGAGCCTATATTTAAAGTTGCCCCATCAAAATGGGAAGCTGTAGATGAGTCGGAATTAGAAGCACAGGGTGAGTGTAAAAGTACAATAAATATTGAGTTTCAAAAAATTAAGTACTCATAAATTAATTGTTGTGTGTATTTTCCTCTTGTGTTTTATAGTATGTTTGAATCTAAAGATCCCGTGTTACCTATTTTGTGTCCAGTGGCTAAACTTTTATTGTGGTTGGTGTTTTAATATTCTTAGATTCTTTTTCAGTTTGGAAGCTTACATGACTAATCATAGAAATCATAGAAACCTTTTAAGTTAGAGCATTTCAGTAAAAAATGGAGAGTAGAGGTAGTACTTATTAAGAAATCTACTGAGAGTCAATTTCAGAGAAGCCAGGGTTTGACCCTCCTATAATCCTTGATTTATTAGATACAGTTTAGACCAACCTACCTTTGGTAACTCTTTTGGACATGTATCCTAATACTTATAATCTATAGTTGTTAATATTTATATGTTTAATTAAATATATCTCACTAGCACAGAAATGAGGGTGACAATATTGTCACTTCATGCATTTGTATAAAATTATGATATAGGTGTGAAGAAAGAAATTTATTTAGCACATAGAAATAGCTGTTAAAAGAATAAATAAATGTAGATAAAAACTTTTGTAATACAGAGTTTCAGTTCTGAAGCTGGGCTTCTATGCTACTGTAAAAATGCTAATTTACCTTATGGAATTACATCCTTTTTTTCCTTCCATTCAGCTGTAACAACTTCTAAATGGGAGTTATTTGACCAGCATGAAGAATCAGAAGAAGAAGAAAATCAAAAGTAAGAATCTAAGTTTCAAATATACTCAGTTCCTTGAGCGTATACACTCTGTTTTTCATAAAAGACTATGGTTGGAATAATGGTGAAGAGGAAAACTTTACTCATTAAAAAATCTTGTAAGAGGATCATTTTTAGTTCTCCATTGTTTTCCCAGTGAATAAAGAGCTTTTGGTTTCTAGTCTTGATGCATCTGGTTTCACTGTGCTTTTGGGTTTATTTGCTATACTAGGTTATGCATTCTCACTTTGTAGTTGCTAATTGATCAACTGCATGTGTTTCAAATCTTTGTCATCAAATATTGTTTTGAGCTGTACAGAAAGTGATTTTTAAAATGAATGGAAAGATTTTGCTCTATTTCTTTTGGAGTGTGTGTTACTAAGGAAAATACTGTATTATGACCATTCTGTTATTTAAATGCAAAAATCTTCAGAAGAATTAAAGAATTAATAAGAAAAAAATCTTTAAAATATAGAGAAATTATCATTTTGAAGTTTGCTCTTTGGTAATTGTCCCAAAATTATTTTTGCATTTGGCATTGAATCTAATTTTAGGAATTCTTACTCCTAAATTTTCCTGCAAGTTTCTCTTGTAGTTTTTTAGGTAGCACTCATACTTTAAAACCATTTTAAAAGAAGTTGATTAAAAAAAGGGGGGGGGGGAACCAAGTTTGCTAGTCTGATAGAGCCTGGTGGAACCACTGAAACTATGGCCCCTAGCTGCCCATCAGGTCTGGAATTGAAACCCACTCCAGTGGCAAGGCATATGAGCTGAACATTTCCATTAGGGAGATACACTCGTAGAGATCAATCATGGGAGAATAGAAGGTCTGTGTGTGCACAAGGAGACAGCTCAGCGGGACAGGAGTGCATAAGAGGGAAGGACGTTGTTGTTGTTGTTTTGCCGTCGAGTTGGCCCCGATTCATAGCGACCCCTCCTTGGGTTTCCGAGGCAGTATCACTACGGAAGTAGGATTGCCCAACCTTCCTTCCGAGGAGTGGCTGGTGGGTTTGAACTGCCCACCTTGGGTGAGCAGTCAAGTGCCTTAGGCACTATGCTACCGGGTAACTATGGGGAGGAAGTGGGGAAGAGAACTGTTTGCATTGTGGGAAATTGCAGTCACCGTCATGAGACAGTATATGTGAGCTGCTGTTTGGAAAGTGAATTTGTTCTATAAATTTTCACTCAAATCACAATAAAAATTTTAAAATAAATAAGTTGATTTTTAAATAGGAAAAGAGATAACATTAAGAATACAAATAGGTATTTCTATTTGAGACAAAAAAAAAAGTGTGTTTTTTTATTTTTAAGTGAAAGAGTAAATGAACAAAGGGAAAAATCCAAATTCATCCCAGCACAATTTAGATATTTGTGTGGATTCATTAAGTGAGTATTAGTAGCATTGAGATTGTTAGGGAAATCTGGTCAATCAACAGTTTGTGAAAACACCATTTGAGGGGATGAGGAAAACTTGGCAACAGACATGTCTTTCCAGAAATGTTGCTATAATTGGAACAAGTAGCAGTGATTGTGACAAAATATTTACAAAATAAACATGTGCCTTGCTAATGGATATAGGTAGCTGAGGCTGTTTAGGAGTACAGGAATTGGGAACAGTTAAGTTTAATTAAAGCAGTGGGTTTTTTCATGTCCATGAGACTATCATTAGTAACATCTGTTGTCATTTTTAGAGTCACTTCTTCAAAATGAGTATATGTACTGAAAAAAATTATTGTTTAATGTAGGGGAGAAGGAAGCGTGGGAAAACCTTTACTTTTAAATTATCATTGTAAAACTCGTGATGTTGTTCATTTGACTTTGTTTCTTTCTTTTTATGGGCATATAAATTTGATATTGTTAATGTTTGGAGTAGGAATTCATTTTTGTGTTTAACATTGGAATGAATAATCATGCATTGATACAGTGAAGATTGGTCACCAGAAATACTATTTATATTTTTGTTTTTTAGGAACTCCAAAGAAATTGTACTGTTATAAAAATGATTTCATAAAGGTACAAAGGAAGGAAGAGTCTACGTTATAGTTTTGTTTTGAATAAAATTGCTATATTTCTGAATTTTTGTCTTATACAGAGAGATCTAAAAGAAGTAAAACACAAAATGCTTTTTTGCTGAAATGTCCTTAAACCAAAAAAAACCAAACTCACTGCTATTGAGTTGATTTCAACTTAGGGACCCCTCCTTGGGTTTCCAAGGCAGTATTTCTACGGAAATAGATTGCCCAATCTTCCTTCCGAGGAGTGGCTGGTGGGTCTGAACCGCCAGCTTTGTGTTGGCAGTCAGATGCTTTAGGCACTATGCCTAAAGCGTAGTGAGAGCTCCTGAAATGTCCTAATCCTTGAAATTTTCTTATGCCTCACTACTAGTCTCTAGTGGCTGGATCCAAAATGTCTTTTTATACTTAGAGCTGCTTGTTATAACCAGTATCATGACAGAATTGTGATTTTTCTTTTTTTTAAAAAAAAAAAAAAACCCACTAGTAATGCTTTGGACAAAATTTTGAAAAAATTTCATTTGTAATTAATTCTGTATGGACTTAGAGCCTTGAGTTTCTATTTCTTTCAAAGAAGAGAAAGAGCAAGAAGAAGCTATGATGTGAGCTGAACCTTGAATTGGTAACTAAGAGTTAAAAATGCCAAAACAGATTGGTTAGGCCTTCAAAAATTGTAATAGAGATTCCACACCAAACCACTCACTGCCATAGCGTTGATTATGACTCATAGGGATCCCCTTTGGGTTTCTGAGATGGTAAATCTTTATGGAAGTAGATTGCCCAGTCTTTCTTCCATGGAGTGGCTGGTGGGTTTGAATCACCAGCCTTCTGGCTAGCAGTCAAATGTCTTAAGGCAGTATGCTACCAGAGCTCCTTATAATAGAGATTAGAAACTGTATTATTTTTAAATTAGCAAAATGGTATAACTTACTTAAACCAAACCAAACTCTCTGCCACCGAGTCAATTCTGACTCATAGCGACCCTCATTGGGTTTCCAAGGTGGTAAATCTCTTTTGCCCAATCTTCCTTCCACAGAGTGGCTGGTGGGTTTGAATTGCCAACCTTCTGGTTAGCAGTCAAATGCCTTAGGCACTATGCCACCAGACCTCCTTATAACTTACTTTAAAAGTTTTAAATAATGCAATTAATGTTGGATGTCTAGCCATTCAGATCCTTTCTATGCACACATAAGCACGCATGTCTGTTAAACATATATTGGATAATACTCTAAATACTATTGTGTGAGCCATGGTTTTTGCTCAGTTGTCATAGGTATTATTTCATGTCAGTCCACATATTTACCTACTCTTTATTTGTGTATGATTGCAAATAGGCATTCAGATAAGTGTAAAAGGATGTTAACAAAGGAACATTCAAAATTTGGGGATAAAAAGGAAATAACAGGCTTAAATTAGTTGTAATTTCTATTGTATAGATACCACAATTTAATTGATAATGTCAGGTCCTTATTCCAGAATAATTCTTCAGTAAATATCCCTGTTTATATGCAGACATACATAACCACATACCAAAAAATACTTTTCTGCCATTTGTGGAAGCAGACTGCCTCATCTTTCCATCTTGTTCCTGTGGAGCGGCTGATGGATTCGAACTACTGAACTTTGATTAGCAACTGAATTCTTAACCACATGGCCACCAGAGCACCCACTTATGTTTTAAATGCATCTAAAACATTTGAAAAATTTTATGTCCATAAAACAAAAAATACTTGTGTTTTTACAAACTACATTTAGGAAGTTTCTGACAAATTAAATGACAAATAATTAAAAGGTTTATTTTTCCAAAAATGCTTTAGGTTATTTTTTTTTGCTTCGATGTTTGTCTTCCTTACTGAAGTGTGTTGCATTAAGTTATAACTCTGTGATATAAATGATTATGGGGCTGTGTGTATGAAGTTCATACAGTATTTTAATGTTCTGCAAAGGACCTTTAAATGAGAAATTAAGAAGTTAGTAAGTATAGTCTTCTCTTAGTACCCCTGTCTTATTCTAAATTACTAGTGCTTTTGAATAATCTGAAATGTGTACTAAAAGAACTCCTGCTTAAGGTAGAATGTATTTAGTACCCAAGTACTAACATCTAAGTACTTACTAGGTATCTCATTTTGCCCAGGTTTATTTGCCAGTAACACACAGACATACATACATGCACACATATACACACATACATAGATCTTAGTCCCAGAACATATAACTTTTTTTTTTAAATCTTTTTCATTCTCTGTGCTTTAAAAACATTTTATTAATCCTGTTAAGAACTGATGACGAGCTTGAAGCATACTTGCTTGCCTGTCTGTTTCCACTAGAGTGCTTCTAGAAGGACAAATGAGTATTTTTCTTCTTGTATCCCAAGTGACTTACCCATGGCAGCCATTCCAGTTTTCATTTTCTTTTTGTCTGACCTAGAACCAATTCAAATTTCAAAGTCAAAGTATATTTGTATTCGTGGTGCTAATAATAAAAATTTATACTTTGACTTATTTCTAAGCTTGTGTTCTAATGAGATAAGGATTTTACATGTGGTATTGATTGTTTCACAGCACCTTCTGTATGATTCAATTTCAAGCCTTTTCTAGCAGATATGCTCTGCTGAAAGGAATGGTAAACGTTTGTCTTTTTAAACATTAAGCTTCGTGAAATCGTTCTGAACAGTGAAGTATGCAGAAATCATTGAATTGATTATTCATTTTATTTAACTGCTACAAGGGAAATTTGTTACAGAATGAAAGGCACACAGATAACATTGACATAAAGCAGTAATTATAGATGATTATGTTGAAGCTCAAACTTTTTCCATGGAGGTAAACACTTTTTACAAAATTGTTTATGCAGTAAGATTTGATAAAAATCTTACAAAATAAGTTAATGGTTAATTTATGCCTTCTTATGTTTCACTGACATTATTTAAGGCAATAAAAAAAATATTTAGAATATAAGATGTAACAACACTTTTTTTTCCTGCTTTGACATAGAATATATTATGCTTATTCCCAAAGTCAAGAAGAGGAAAGTGAAGATGAAGATGACACTCAAAGTTCCAAATCTGAAGAGCATCATTTGTACTCTAATCCAATTAAAGAAGAAATGAGTGAGTCGAAGTTCTCTAAGTACTCTGAAATGAGTGAGGAAAAACGAGCTAAGCTTCGTGAAATTGAGGTTAGTTATACAGTGAAGTTTTAACTACACTCCTGGCTTTCTTTCACTTCCTTCACCAAGTTAGGCTCCTTGTAGGCATCAAACCTTTGTACATACTGTTCAGATTTTTTCCTTTTGCCTGTTGTTGTTGGTTGTTGTTAGTGGATTCTGACTCATTGAGGCTCCATGTATACAGAGTAAAATTGCTTCTTAGGGTTTTTAAGGCTGTAACCTTTTAGAAGCAGATTTCTAACCAGACCTGTCTTCTGAGCTGCCTCTGGGTGGGTTCCAACTGCCAGCCTTTCAGCTAGTAGTTGAGTGTTTTACTGTTTGTGTCACCCAGGGATTCCTTTCCGTCTGCCTAGAAACCTTCATGCCAGTTGACTCTTCAGTCAGACCTCTTACATCAATCATCCCTTTCTCACAATAGCATTTTCTTACACTTCTGGACCTGTTCACTTCTCCTGTTTATCTCTGTTGTGATTTTACGTGTATTATATAATCGATACACAAATACATATTATTTATATTTATTTACTGTTTGCCTTCCCCACTAGGCTGTGATTTCCATGAGGAGAAAGGCCATATCTGTTTTCTGTTCGTCACTGTAGCTCCTGGTACATAGGAGATTCTTGGAGTATTTATTGAATTAATGAAAGTTGAAACTGAAGAATATCTAAGTGTATTTAAAGTGAAGAAATTGAGTCTGATGAATAGATCATCTGTACATTTTCATTACATTATAAGTGACCTTTTATTGCAGTGTGTGGAGTCCCTGGGTGATGCAAATAGTTAACAGGCTTGGCTGCTACCTCAGAGATTGGAAGTTTTGTTTATATTTTATTATAGTAGGTTCATTTTAAAAACCTGTATCCTTTGTGATGAGGAAGAGAGTGAGATTGGGGTTTCACATGAAGAGCCGAGCCCAAACTACCTCAAGCCAACTCCTCTTTTCTTTTAATTCATCTTATTTTACCAAAGGCTAATCAGAATCAAAGAGGGAAGAGTTTTGTAATGAGAACCCTCCTGGTCCCTTGCTTTAAGATGTTAAAACACTCTAAATAAATGCTAGCAGTAATGAAGCAGTTAGAGTCTAGAACCTCAGAGGTGTCCATGTAAGTGAGTTTTAATGCTGTCTATCCACTTAAGTAATTTTGAATGTCTGCTGTGTGTCGGTGCTATTCCACTTACTAACTTAACATGCTATTTCCCCATATAGTCACTGTTTGGCTGGCACAAGTTCTTTTCTACCTTTTCTCAGCTGTCAACCAGTCTAAAAAGCTAACACACAGAATATTTTTGTTTTAACCCTCTACAGAATCAGTGTGGTGCCAATTATAAGTGGAGATAAAAGATTTTCAGCGTTAATAAGTTGATTCCTTTTACCTGGGATATATTCGTAGTAATTGAAAATTCATTGTAATCTCCCTTGATAGTTGTGACTTTAAGTTAGTTTACTTCTTTAAGAGATGTGGAAACATTTTTAATACCTAAATTTTGGTTCCAGAAAAATACTAAAAACATGAGAAACAAATTAATCAGATTTAAAAGAAGTAGGATTAAATAAAATGCCTTTTTTTTAGTAATTTTATGTTTAATCTGAACTTAAAATTGTTTTTCTTTAAATTTTACACTTAGCAATTCTATTTTGATAGTTACTTTGTTACAGAAGAACCAAAAACATAATCTTCGTAAGGTTTTTAGGGGAATGAGATGTTGGATATCAGTGACTACACTTACCTGTGAGCCTCTTTTCAAGCTGCACGTCTCCTCTGAACTCTCAGTACTTCTCCCACCTCGCTGAGAATTACTGCCTGTCTGAACTGATGGAACTATCGGAGTAAGAAACAAAGACTGAGTTCAATAAAAATAATTTTCTTGATAATTGACGTTACCCCTTGTAAATCCCAAAACAGACTGTTAAATCATTGTCAAATGGTCTATGACCTTTGGCTTAAAGAGGAAAATCTAATTTAGCTTTTGGTTGTTAGCTTGGGTAGTTTTAATGAACATTACTATGTTCACACTGTGCATTTATTACACATGTGATATACATGTGTGCTCATGCACATCTTATATATAACATCTTTCTGTTTCTCATGTGGTTTTTCATAACCTGGCCTCTACCTTCTTTGTTAGGTACTCAGTGATTGCTTCTACTCTCATACTGCCTGTGTTTCACAGCTTACTTGCCCTCCTAGAATTTGGACTGTGAACCAAATCCTAATTGTAAAATGTAGATCTTGGTGCCATCTTAAAATTACCTAATCCTTCCCTTTTATCTACTGTGAGAGATTTGGTCATGTAAAATAAAGTTCCACAATTAGTGACAAATTTGGACTAAAATTTGAGGTTGATGACCTTTAGTCTAGTGCTTTTTTTTGTTTTCAGTCTCTGCCCCTAACTTTGAAAATAAATTCCTGAATTTTGAATCCATTGAGTACTAAACCTTTTCTTGGAATAAGTTCTGGATTAGCTTCTCTATTTAGTTTAGTTATGTACTAGGATTACTGTGAGTCGGAATTAACTCAGTGGCACACAACAATGTATGTAAACTCAACTTCCAACGAATGGATTCTGACTCATAATTGACCCCCATTAGATTTACGAAACTGTAAATCTTTACAGAAGTAGTAGATTGCTCCATCTTCCTTCCATGAATTGGCTCATGGATTTGAATGTTTTTGGTTAGCAGCCAAAAACTGGCCAGTATGCCACCAGAGCGCCTTAATAACATATAAAGTATCTATAATTACACTTTGTTTTTGAAGCTGTTTCCTTCTCCAAATATGTCCTATTAAAGGTCCTTATACCTGAACTTTTTTTAAGCATAGGATTAATTAAAACCAAAGGATTTGTGTTATAAAATGTCAGCGTTCTCCAGGAGGCACTTAGAAAACATGTAGCCATATGATACCGCGGTGTTGACCAGAAGCAAGTTCTTAATTTCTCAGGTACCACTTAGAGCAGTAACTGTCCTGGAATTATCTTTTTCTAATCTATTTACCCTTACTTCTTCCAGCGGGTTGGAGGAGTAGAACAGTAGGCAGGGAGCCTATGTTGTTTGGCAAGAAAGATCCTTTTCTGCCTTGGTTCCTGAAAAAAGAGTGAATGGTTGAGTACATGACTCATTGTCCCAGAGTACCAGGGGCATAGAAATGGCTAAGAAGCCATTATAAGGCCTGCTTCCTTTGTGAGTCAGGAACTGTGATCACCTGTTCACTGGGTGGCTTGAACTTATTCTTGAACCTGAGTTAGACCATAGCAGCAGGAACTATAACTAGGGATTTTATAATGATTTTTAAAAACACTCCCTAGGAATGCATACTTTCTTAAAGTTGTTTGACTTTTGGACACTTAATTCTTAACAGATTTTCCTTAAATACATTCATAGAAGAGAGTCAGCTTGGTTATTAGAGGCTTCACACAGTCATGAACTCAAATACTTACTTTTTCTCTCTTCCTTCCCTCAACCTTATATTACTGTCTTCTTATATGTGATCATGATAAAAACAAAAAGAATCTGTAAGCAAAACTGTGAAGACTGAGTTTTGAAAGAAAGAGTAAGAGAATCCCAAAGCTTTGCTGTGGAATGAAACCTTCAGAATATGCAGCTCTGTGTTTGGTCCTACATGGGATATTCTGTGATCAGAATGCTGCTTTTTTTTTTTTTTT
>NW_006921950.1:1084451-1103073 GCF_000298275.1 Orycteropus afer afer
ATGATCTTGGATACACTCTCCATTTAGACATACCTAATTGTTTAGCTTGTTCACCTATCTATCCGTCCCTATACCCATGTTTGCTTTCACTGACAACTCGGTACTGTATATATGCTGCTTTTTTTTAAGCTGTTTATCTTCTCACCTTCTGCTGGCTGTCTTACTTAGTTGGCAGTATGCTTGCCTCTGGCCCTCTTGCCTTTCTAATTTGGAGAAACAGATACCGACTCATTGTGTTGCGAGAATAATTTTCTAGGGGTATGAACCACAGTTCATGGTTTTTGAGACATTTTATATGGTTGTGCAGAGAGCTTGTGGGCTCACGTCTGATCACTTGAGTTTTGTATATTGGGTTTGTCTGACAAGTGGTCTTCTGATAAGGGAATTTTTATGTTGAGGTTACATTTTTACAGACTTCTGATCAGTGACTGCTTTGTATTTATGTTCTTCCTTTAGACATACTTGTTTCAAAGAAAAGGAGTCTTTGAAAAGAGAGCTAAGCAGTGCTTAACTTAATTGTCTTTAAAAGTTATAGTTCCAATACTTACTTTAAAATGCCTTCTTTTACAGCTCAAAGTTATGAAATTTCAGGATGAATTGGAGTCTGGAAAAAGACCTAAAAAACCAGGCCAAAGCTTTCAGGAGCAAGTAGAACACTACAGAGATAAACTTCTTCAACGAGTAAGGAATAAGTATACTCAGGAATACATATTTTCAAAAATTATTTGTCTGACTACCTAGAATGTTGATATTTTTCCTCCAGGAAAAGTATGTTTCAAATGATAGCCCCTAAAGTATAAACGCTAAGTATTGGTAGATAATTAGAAGCATTTGAAATGTGATGTTTTAAAAATATTGCAACTTGGCAAAAGGGTCTTAGGATATCAGCGTACTATTTTACTCTGAATACTACCTGTGGAACAGAAGAGAGATCCTGTTAAGAGTATGTTTTCAAAAGTGTAAGAGTGCACGAGAAGAGACACATTTGTGACTGAGACACCAACAACTCTGGGAAGTGGCACAGAGACAAAGAGGCAATTAGGGTTTGGAAAGTTCATTTAGGAGTCCTTTCCTGTGGTTCCCAAGGAAGGACAGCAAGTGGTAGGATACCTCATTGGTGGATTCTAAACTTTTGAAGGTCCTTATATTTTTCTTGTACATATAAAATTCTGTAGGAATGTTCTGAGAATTTTATAGCCAGGAGCCCCAAATGATAATTGTTGAAGGGACTAAGGAATTTTGTTGGTACTGCTTTTAACTTTACTTATATAATAACTGGGAGCTCTGGTAGCATAGTGCCTAAGGCACTTGACTGCTAACCAGAAGGCTGGTGGTTCAAACCCACCAGCCACTCCTTGGAAGGAAGATGGGGCAATCTACTTCCATAGTGATACTGCCTCGGAAACCCAAGGAGAGGTTGTTGTGAGTCGGGGCTGACTCGACGGCACATAACAACAACATATAATAACTACTGTTGCAAAGAAGATAATTAGATTATATATAAATATAAAGAGAACAAAAATAGGGGGAAATAAGAAAAGTAAGAGCTTGTAGTCACTAGGGAGCTATTAATGGTACAGAACTGAACTGGTGATGGGGAGCAGTATGATAAAGTGATTTTCGTGCTACACAGACTATGGAAATCTGCTATTACACCCTGCTTTAATCCCTGGACAGGCCACTGAAGCCTGCTTTTTCTCTGATTAACCGGTTGACATTACCAAATTTGCAGGCTTATGAGTCAGATAGTAGCTACTATTATTACTGTTGCTCTTTATCCTGAAAGTATTTAAAATATTTTAACTGTAGTGTACTTCATATAAAATCATCAATAGGGAAAATGCATTCTACAGATACCAGAGAAGGTTCATTTTCTCAATCACCTTTTAAATTTATACTGTGTATGTTGTATTTGGAGAAAGGATAAAATATATATATATATTTTTTTTTTTTTTTAAATGCTACTTATTTGTACTACAATGGGCCCTTTTGAGATGGTGGCAGTTTTAGATCTGTATGGAAGACTGTACTTTGAGATGTTCACTGATCCTGGTGGTGGCCTACTCAAAATGAGTAATCCGTGTATTACACTTTAGTCTTTTTGCTTTCCATGATAGTAATTCAAAGATGTGTTTCTTTAAAATCTGTGCCAGGGGTCAGAGCCTATGGTCATTACCTGATTTTGTAAATAAAGTCTTATTGGAGCATAGCCAAGTTAAAAGCAGTACCAACAAAATTCCCATTCAGTTATGTGTGCCTGTGACAGCTTTTATGCTACAGTGGCAGAGTTGAGTAGTTGTGACAGAGACTGTATGTGGCCTGCAAAGCAGAAAATATTTAACTACCTGGACCTTTACAGAAAAACCTTGGCAACATCGGGTATAGACTTTTTCTTGTTTTTAAAAGTCAAATAGTTTTCTTGATGTAGATAGATAATAAAAAAAATAAGTTGCGTTCAAATTGATTCTGATTGATGTATGTCAGAGTAGAACTGAATAGGGTTTTCAGTGACTGATTTTTTTGGAAGTGTAGGTCACCAGACACCGTTCTTCTGACGTGTCTGGGTGGACTCAAATCTCTAACCTCTCTGTTTGCAGCTAAGTGCATTGACTACACCACCCAGGGACTCCATATAGAGTATAAGTAAGTTAATTTCCTGTTAGTGAAGAGCTAAATTAGCCTTGTTGGGGCCATTGTCTGAAGCTACTCTTTTAAATATACTGTTAGTAGAGAAGGAGTGCTGGTGGCTCAGTGGCTAAAGAATTCAGCTGCTAACCAGAAGATTGCGGTTTGAACGCACCAGTCACTCCACAGCAGAAAGCTAAGGCAGTCTGCTTCCGTAAAGATTTATAGCCTTGGAAACCTTATGAGGAACTTCCGCTCTGTCCTGTAGGGTCACTATGAGTCAGAATCCACTCAGTGGTAGTGGGTTTTGTTTTGTTTTATTATCAGCTGAAAGCAGAATTTCAAGTGAGAAGTGGTGATTATCACATCTAGGGTTGAGCAAATGTTTTTTTGGTTTATGTAATTGACAGTTACGAAGTTAGATTTTATTTTTATAAATTAGGATTTTAAATTTGTAATATTGATACTTCTGTCTCATACAATTTTCTGATAGAAGATGATTTACTCTTAAGCCCATTGCTTTGGTAAGAGCTCTCTTTGATTAATTCAACTTTTTGTGCAGTTAGAATTACTACTTAATGTTTTATTGTAGGCACTGACATAAAGGTCAGTGCATTACCGTACATCCCCAAGTTGCTAATGTAGAAGGGAGTTGGGATTTGGCAAGTTCATTTAGGACTCATATTTGCCCTTTACTTTGTAAATTTGCTCTCACTTTGAAATGATTGAACCAAGCCCTACTCATAACAAAATCTTCATCACAATCACCTTCACTTGCTGCATAAGCAGCTTTTCAATTATTGAAAAGGCCTTTTCTTGTAATAAACCCCAAACCCACTGCCATTGAGTCAGTTCTGACTGAGCAATCCTTTAGGGTGGAATAGGACTGTCCCATAGAGTTTCCAAGGCTATAAATCTTTATGGAAGCGAACGGCCTCATCTTTGTGGAATGGCTGGTGGATCGGACCGCTGACCTTGTGATTAGGAGCTGAATGCTTTGACCACCCGCCACCAGAACTCCTTTTTCTTGCACTAAAGCAAGCCTGCATCTGTTCTGATTTGCCTACAAATTCTACTTAAAGACACATTTAGGAATGAATTTCATTTGTAACCCAGGGACTGCCTGTATTAGCTTTTTCCACTTTTTTGAGTGGGGTACTCTGTAGGTAGTACTTAAGATCTCTGGCTCTAGAGGTTTGGTACAAATTCTGACTTCACCATTTACTTGGTGTGTGACCTGGGACATGGTACCTAACCTTCCTGAGCCTCACTTTTCATCTTTGAAATGAGGATAATTGTACTACTCCTAAGAGTATTATAAAGGATTATGTAAAATGGTATAGGGAAAGTTGTTTAGGATACTGCTTGGCTTATGGTAAGCACTCACAGTAAATGTTTAGGTGCTGTTGGTGGTATTCCTATTATTTATTCAGTATAAATAGAAGACATGACTAGTTTTCCTGGAGGGGCAGATGTGTTTTTTAAAATGATATTGTACTTCCAGTAGTGATTTTAAAAAATGGTTCCCTGAAACTATTTTCATATTGTTCGTATTGAAACTAACACAGATTGATATTCTTTAAACAACTAAGTATTCTTCCTTAAAAAACAAAACAACAAAAAAAAACAGGAGAAAGAGAAGGAGTTAGAAAGAGAACGAGAGCGAGACAAGAAGGATAAAGAGAAATTGGAATCTCGATCCAAAGATAAAAAGGAAAAAGATGAATGTACTCCAACGAGGAAAGAAAGGTATACATTTCTCATATTTAATGCATGTACTGTTTTCAAGATTTGGAATGGTGTATGATTTTAAAATATTTTTATTGCTGATGCCCACATAGTGGAAAAGTATTTTCCCATGATTAACATGTTTGGTTACTGCCTGTAGGAGGCAGAATTAGCTGAGAAATGGGGCAGTTAGTTGGTACTTGGCTTAATTAACTGGAGCATCATCCCTTTATGTAGTTCAGATGGTACCGTTAGCTTAGTTCAATGTAAGACTTTAGTTACAGTATTAGGTAACAAACTTTAGACTTAAATTACACAACAGTTTGCTAGATCTTCCTTGTTGCCTCAAGTATAAACATTTCTCAGTCTTGTCTTGAAAGGGGATATAGGCCATGAGGACTTACTCCTCACTTTAAGTATTTATTCTAACCCAAAGGTTTTCTTTTTCAGTTTTCATTTCTTATTTTCACAGTTTCTAAATCTGATTTAGTAAAATTGTTTTAGTTCACACAACTGAGTTTTCTAACAAAAACCAAGCATTTACAAATAAAAAAAATTCTGACTTGGTCACTCTACAGATAGCTCCAAATAGCATAGTTATATTAATTAGTTAAATGATAAACTTGTCCATTTCTTTGTCTTTTGTTATTTTTGTTTTTTTGACATAAATTAGGATTTACATAGAAGTTGTAAAAGAGGTACAAAAAATTCCAAGGTATCCACATTTCCCATATGCTAAAATATTCTATTTTTGCATTATTTTCTCCTACCTCTTTCTTTTCCCCACTCTCTGGACCATTTGATTAATTTGCCAGCATATGTGCCTTTACCCTTAAATACTTCAGTGGGTATTTTCTAAAATCAGAAATTCTCATTCATAACCAAATAAAAGTATCAAAACCAGGAAATTAACATTATAATACTGTTATCTAATACAGAGATCTTAATGAATTTTTTTTGTTCATTCCAGTAATGTCTTTTACAGCAAAAGAAAATCTAATTTAGTTAAATTCAGTTTTATTTTTTGATCAAATTATTTTTAAGACTTGTTTGTTCTTGGTATAAAGAGCTTTTAATGTAATTGGAAAATAAAATTAATAAGGTTAGTGAAAATAAAGTTAGTATAAAGTAGGAATTAGTAGCTCAGTTAGTAGAAGAAAAATGAATTCCTGATCCTTTGCTCACTCATGGATTATTTTGTGGGCTTTGTTCCATAGGAAAAGGCGACACAGCACATCCCCCAGCCCTTCTCGCAGTAGCAGTGGTAGACGAGTGAAATCCCCATCACCAAAGTCGGAGAGATCAGAGCGTTCAGAAAGATCTCATAAAGAGAGCTCACGGTCCAGGTCATCTCACAAAGATTCTCCTAGAGATGTTAGCAAAAAGGCCAAAAGGTAAATGCAAACCATTTTTGTAATATGCCAGTATCCTTATTCTATGAGCTTTGGACAACAATTTGGTTGGCAGCCATTTTTTAAAGGGCTTTAGAAAACCAAAGGGAGATATTTTCATTTTATGGAATCCCTTTTGACTACCCTCCCCCTACCTAGTCTCTCTCATGACACAAGAAGGCTTCCAACAGTAAAAGACCAGCCAAGAATTTTAAACATCATATCCAGTGTTTCCTATGGAATAGGGGTACCTGCTTTACTTTTCCTTCTGTTCTTTAGTTCCGTAGAATATTCATTGTTCTAAAACTGAAAGAAAAATACATTTTTTTCCCACAGCAATCTTGTTAGCAAGTTCATGGGCAGAGATTTGTGGAAGTAAATACCATAAATACCATCTCTTCAGTATGTAACATAGTATTTTATATACTTTTTTCCTTGTAGTTCCAGAAAGCGATTCAGAAATGTTTTATTTGTCTGGTGTTAAATAGAGGAATTTTCCTGAATGCTAAAACTGCTTTGTGTGCTAAAACTTTCTTATTGTAACTATTTTTAGTGAAATCTTTGTAAAATAGACAACTATCTCCTTTTCCATATGGCACTTGGTATTTATATATTAATATACATAACATTTTTTGAAGGGTAGTCTTCATGAATAGTGGTTACAATACTGTGCTGTTGTAAATGATGCCCTTGAGTGTTATTGCAGTAGTTGATTGTTTTTATTATTCCTCAAGATGATAGGCTGCTAAGGCTGCAAAGTTACAATGTTCTTAATTTTGTGAGTGATACTAGTTTTGACCTTTATCTTATAGATTAGGGGTTCAAACTTTGGAATGTTATCAGTCACTTGGGGAGCTTATTAAAAATGTAAATCCCAGTTTCTACCTCTAGAGATTATAATTCAGTAGATCAGTGGTAAGACTTAGAAATTTGTCTTTTGAAATAAATGCTCTACTAATTACTGATGCGGTGCATAGTAAGTACAAAATAAATCTGGTGTGTGTGCGTATGTGTGTGCATGTGTGCGCCTGTGTGTGTGTGCAATAGGCAAAGAAAAGATTGAAGAAATTTACCGTCTTGTTTGCTTCAATGATTTTTATTGTGCACTGTTAAATATTTTAGATAGTTGAAGGCTAATCAGGTTTGACCATATGAGTACTTTGATAAGTTTTTTTTGTTTGCTTGTTTTCTCAGATCACCATCTGGTTCAAGGACACCTAAAAGGTCTAGGCGATCACGGTCTAGATCCCCTAAAAAATCAGGGAAGAAATCCAGGTCCCAGTCCCGATCTCCACACAGGTCTCATAAAAAGTCAAAGAAAAACAAACACTGACATAACGTTCACAATTTTAAGATGCTGTCACTTATTGGAAATGAGATTTTGTTTTGTGCCTGAACAGTCTGTTTTTTGTTTTTTTGTTTTTTTTTTTTAAATCAAATGAAAGAGCATTCCTGGGTTGGTTTGTTTGTTTTTTTTTTTTTTTTGTATGTTTGTTTGCGAATGCATGTATAAACTCATGAGTAACTGCATCTGTAGAATTGTCATTGTTTTATATTGTACAAATTACTTTCATTGTGGCTGTTTCTCAAGATAAAATTTTTACTGTGTTAATGAATTTCATCAGAAATGTGTATAATGGATCTGCTGGCAGTAGTAGTATTTTGTTTTAGGATGTTGTAACTTAGCAAAAATTATACAGATGTCTCTCCCCGCCCCCCTTTTGTAGCTTTGAAAATTGAAATTAGATTTCAAATAAAATCTGAACAGAAAACTATAAAGTTGTTTTTTTGCCCCACTGATGACAGCAAGTTCCTTAAAGTTCTAAGTGAGTTTGGCATAGCTGTTACGTTTGTTTTACATAATGCACTTTACAAGCTCCAACATTCAAGTAGCTAAACTTGTATATTTACTAAGATGACTATCAAAATTTAGAAACCTGAGACTTCTGTTTGGTAGGTTTACCAACTAATTTCTTCATTAAGTTTCTCTTTGTTAGATAATACTAGTACCCAGAGATCAAACAACAAGTGGCTATGGCATAGTGCTTTGTTAATTGAATGCTTGGCTGAAACATTTTTTCCTTTTTAAAAGAAACAATATGATTTCAATATCCTCAACTCATGTTCTGAGCAACTACTTATTTTTAGGGAAAAAAATTAATTGCTATCTTTTGATTTTATCTTCCATCATGATAGATGTTTGTTTATAAAAGATATTTTCTAACAAGATTTGGCCATAATTTTTTGTATGATAGTTGCCTCTTTATAGCCCTCTTAAGCTATTTTTCAAACACTGGTATCAGAGTATTTCTACAAGTTTTTGTTTAAAACGCCATAGTGTTTTAAAAGGATTTGGTTTTAGGTATAACTTTAAGAAAAATTTAGAAGTAAAGTGATTTTCAGGAGATGGAACATCCAGTGGTTTGTCAGTTCAAGGTGCAAAATGTTGATTTAAACTATTTGCTTAGTTGAAATCAGTCATAAAATGAGAATAAAATTACTGTGGTATGAGGAGTTAGAAAAGTTATGTAATGTTATAATTTCCTTTAGATATAATAAAGGGTTCTGTAGACTTAAACTGACACTATCATTTTGAATTTTGTTTTTATTTTTCATTTAGACACACACATTGTACAATGGTTTGATTCCCGCCCCCCCCCCATAGAGAATGTAGAAAACTGTTTTAGTAATGGATTGTTTTGATTTAGGTTTTTTTGAAAATATGTATTTTAAATTTGTTTTCCTTAATCTTCCTAGTCACAAAATAAGAAGTCCTGTACCCACGGTGAGGGAGTAGCTCTGTTCGCAGAGCACTGCTATTAACTGAGCATGCTGCCTCCAAACCCGGCAACCCTACAGTAGTTTGGGAATCAGCCAGTCAGATTACTTTGCTTAATGGTTCTTATCAACATACAAATACTGCTTGAATAGTAATTCCCTTATTGTTCACTTATCTTGTGTCCATTTTATTAGGAAATGTTAATTTCTAAAAGTTGCTCAGAATAATTAAATACGAACATTTGGTGCTGATTTTTAAAAACCTGTAAGTATAGCCATTTATTAAAGCAACATGTTTTTCTCCCTGTTCCATTGTCTGGGAGAATGAAATTTTATATAATCTACCTTTCCTTACAAAAATAGCAATATAGTTGCTGGTGATTTTGGCATTCCATCATTCACTGGTGTCTAGTATAGGCTTAGAAATAATTGGTCAGGTAATGATTTTGCCAAATTTCTCTCCCTTAAAAAATATCCTAGAGAAGCAGTGGAAAATCTTAAGTCAGTTTTGGGTGCTTATTTGTAGATTTTTCCTACTGCAGTGGAATTTAGCACTTGTCTTTATTCCAGCCCCAGATACATCTATCACAGTTTATCTTAATAGTGGCTAAGACTGGCTTCCGTTTGTGCTGGGGAGGATTGCTTAAGCCTGATAGAATGTATTTCCTGTGAAGTCCATTAATGTAGGTATTAGGTTATATTGAATTTTGTTTTTTCTTGAATTGCAAATGGTATTATAGATAGGTTATTTCCAGATTAGCTTTATGAGAAAGTATCTGTAGAGTAAGTCTGTTTATTTCCCCCATAGACTCAGTGAAAATTTAATGGGTTCAGAAACTGGTAAATTGTGAAAAACAAAATATAAAAAAATGCCATTGCCATCAAGTCAATTCCAATTCATATTCTGCTGTATTTTTATAATAGCACATTACTCAGCTATTTTCAATATAAAGAACACTCTAAGTTATATAGTCAGATTTCTAGAGGTTAATGCAGATATTCATAGGCATGACCTAGTTACAGGAAGTACCCTGTTCCAGCTCTATAATAGACAGTTACTGTCCTCTACCACAGCTATATGTAAGAGGAAATCCTCTTGTCTATTCCTCTGATATCTTGGGCTTTTTCCTCTCTAACCTGATTATATACACAGATCCCTGACCTTTGATGCCATTCTTAACTCCTCTCCCTTCTACAGGTGAGAGACAAAAACTAAATGGTAGGCTGTTTCTTACCAAAGAGAGTCCTATGATTGAAGAGGGTCATGTTTGTGAATTTCTTATTTGGCATTATGTTCTCTTTGTTACTGCTTGGAAGTAATTGGGGATTTCAGATCTGTAGCACGTTGTGAAATTAGAAACTAAGAACTGAAAAACAAAAAACCCTGACCCAAAAGGGTGCTTTTATTTGGTTCAGAATGTTCTTGGCTTGTCAGCTGAAGTTTGCAGAAATTACTGTACACTGACCTAATTTTTCTTCATTGCAGACCATTCCCATGGCTTACCCTAAGACTTTTATCCCAATTAAAAAATCTTATCAAGAGAGGAAATGGTTGCTTATAACTTCTATATTTTCCCCAAAAACAAGATTCTTGAGCACTAGAAAATATTGGTAAGAAATTCCAGTCATGATGAAGTTTAGGTTTCTTAAAAACACTCTACACATTTGCCTCCATGGTGGCATACATTATGAAAAATTATATATCCATTATGATAGTGTATCATGATTGTTATTAAAAATAAGAGCAAATCTCTGTATTGCCAAAGTGACTTAATCTATTCTGATGACCACACAGTGTGATTTCTTTAGCAGAGGAGTTTGCTTTTAAAAATATATTGTACCATTTTCCTAAGATTGTCTTTTTAAGGCATTTAAGTAATAACAGATATTTTATTGTTGTTATTGTTGTTATTTGTTTGCTTTCCTCTCCTATTACATTTTAATGTAAAGGCCAATTACAGAAAACTCAGTGCAGACACTAGTGAGGATACAAGTTAGAGTTTAAAGGAACATGTGACTATTTGTAAAAACTCTCATCTACAAAGTGTTTGTTCTCTTCATGTTTAACGTGCATGTTTTAGAATAGATTTTAGGGAATATTTACTTCATTATGCTTTTTTCTTTATTTTTGTTTTCAGCTTCCCACGATTTAGCTAATACACAGTTACAAATCCCAGGGGAAGTGCTGTGATGATAGACAAAAAGGTGGGAATGTGCTGCTGTTCAGAGTGAGCCATGTTCCATTGTTGAAAATTCAGTGCCTCAGTGTTTGTTCAGTACCACCTCATGGAGCTTAATGTAAACGGATTATATGTATAATTGGTTATTTATATAGTTTTGTAGATCTATAGATAAAATGCCCTTCTACATTTTCACATGTAATTGTGCTTGGACTGTTTGTGTTTTATCCTTTTGCTTCAACAGGCTCTTGTACATTATATCTGATGATTTGAAATATCAGGAAAGACAATTTTTCAGAAGTGAGAATGATAGAGTTAAAAGCAGCCCAGCTAAAGTATTCACCAGGACAATTTCTTTCCAGTGAACTGGTTACTTAATTTAGTTACTTTTGCTGTAAGGGGTTAAGTTTATTGTGGAGCTGCTTTCTAGATCAGATTGTCACTTTATAGTTTTTCTACATAAAGATTAAACAGTTGCAAACGAAGGTTGTGGAATTTCCCTTTTGTTGTTGATTTTTGACTCTTAATCACTTTAATAAAAATATGTTGTTTTCCTAGCAAACTTAAGACTGTTCATGTAATTTTCTCCATAAGTAGTTTTCTGAATGTAAGGCCTATAAACCATATCTGGTTTTCAGTTTTTCCCCAAGTAAAGAAAATACATGTCATGCCTTATTTATTGGTCATAGCTGAATGTCATTACATTTTCTGTGGTGATGTTTAGCATATAATCAGGTATGTTCATGATAGACTGTTCTCTTGATTAGAAAATTTCATTTCCTCATTGGTTCCCCTTCCTCTTTTTAAGAGTTATTTTGTTGTTTTTATTTCATTGAAGAGAACTTCCAATATACATTAAAGGAGAAAATCAAACAAATGTCCATGTACCCATGAACCTACTTTAACAAATATAAATGCATTAGTATGTATTTCTTAAAGTTTTTGTTTTAAAACAACCATAATACCATCATCACATTAAAAAGGAATTCATTGGCTTCTTTTTAAAGGCCACTTTTTCTTTGAAGTGTCTTATTTCCCTATAGAATCTGAAAAGAATTTTTTCACTTGCATTTTCTATTTTAAGTAAAACTTCAAAAGGAAGTATAAAGTAATACCAGCTGTATGTGCCATCTCCTCCAACATCTCATTAAAATTCTTCACCATTTTTACCACTTAGTGTGCTCTGTGTTCTCTTATTAATGGTTATGTATGATGTCATTTCACATAAACACTTCATAGCATGGTGCACAAAATAAGCTCAAAGCAAGCTATGGGATTTTGAAATTGTAGCGTCAGTATTTTAATGATCATACTCAATTTTTTAAAATTTTATTTATTTTATACAGAAAATAAAATTTTGGCATGTAATAAACTCAATACTTGGATTAGTTACTTTGCCACAATATATAGGAAAGAAAACCTTTGGTTGAATTTTTTAGTTACTTTCCCCTAGTCTTAGAAAACAAAGAGCATCAAACTATTTTAGAATAAAGAACTATTTTAATTTTTAAATAAAATGTGGCATGGCATAATAGTCAAGGAAGAGGACAGTCGGCCTTGGAGTTTTACGTTTAGGATTTGAATTCCAGCCCCTCACGGTAGCTGTGTGATCTTTCAGAATCTTATTTTCTCTCCTATAAAATGGGAGTAATATTATTACCTTGCATAGTTATTGTAAAGATGAAGTCAACTGAGTCACAAAGTTGTTACCAGTGGTTCTTAAAATAAACATTGATTGAACAGTCCTGAAAACTAATGATGAGAACATTTTATAACTAAAGGAATAAAGAATAACACACAATTCCATATACTAGAACCTTTTAAGTAGATTTTTAAAAATATTTTTCATTAGTTGTTACTTTTTGTAGGTTCTACAAACCACAGTTCCTGAAAGGAAGCCCAGAAAGAAAAATCTAAATGTAAAACAGCTGAAATAGGGTATATGTGGCAAGAGGCTGGAGAATAGTATGAAATAATGAAGCACTGGATTCTTTGTTCAAGGTCAAAGTTAAAAAAAAAAAAAAATCTATACAAATTGTCAGACCTGAGCAACAATACGTAATTTTCCCAAAATGAGTGGACTCAGAAGAATGTCCTAAGAGAAGACTAAAAAGAGGATTAGTAATTTGAATGTAATCAAACTCTTGTATTTTGTGTATTTTCCAAGTTATGGTTTGTATTTTCAGATTATGCAGTAATAAGAACTGTTCCTTTAAACTACAGTAATTTACTTTAATGTAGAGAGCTGGAACTACATAGAATTTGAAAGGGAAATTACACTTTAAATTCTCAGAAATAACGGCTTTGTAGTAATGTCCTCAGGATATTTGTAAAGCTCTTTGGAGTTCTCACAGCTGCACAAACATGAATCTGAAAGAGCAAAACTTTGATTAAAAACACTATTTGGCCCTCCCTATAACTGAAACATTGACATTGAAAAGAATAAGCACCTCAGTATAGATTGGCTACCTTAGCAGCTAAATATTCCTGTTACATGGCTCGGTATTGGATAGTTTTTCTTGTTTCAGCACATTTTGTTTTATTGCACTGTGCAGTAGTTGTTGGGTGTGAGCAGTTCGTAAGAGTATTTATGAAAATGCTTTTCAGATGGCCTTTGGCCATTCTAACATTTTAATAAAGGATCTGTCAAGTCATTTGCTTATTTCTGAAGAAGTAAATGGTTCAAGCCTAATACAGGTTTCCCTCACATGGTGTATGTAGCAAGGTATCAAAAACCAAAGGAGGCTCTAGGTACATATTTTATCTTTATACGCTCCAGTTGCAATAGCATTTCTCTAATGTGAATTTAAACACCAAATTTCAGTATTACACATTACTTGTAGCTTACAAATTTCATAGGATACTTCTGAACGCATAATATAGCCTATCTTATTTTAAAAACATGTTTTCCAGAAAAATCTACAGCGTGTCCAACTCTGCCACAAACTATACGTGTAAGTGCCATGAAGCAGAAATACCACTCATCAGATAATTTCTCAAAAGACATCTACATCTAAAACTGCTTTACTTCTCAGTTGATTGCCATGAAAGCAGGCTTCATTCAAGACTTCAATAGCAGGCATATGTTAGAGAAAGTCTTTAAGCAGGGAATGATCTTCTCATGACACATGAAACCAAAACCTCCCAGATATTTATAAGCATATATTTTATAATAAAACTTAGTACCTACATTCTTTATTTTGCATATATTGTATAATGAAACTGTCAGCAATGATATATGAAGGATGAGGGAAGCGTTTGGTACTAAGCTCAAGAATTATTCTGCCTATTGTATTTCAGAGCTTAAGATACTATTTATGATAAACTTCAAGTTTCAATTATCTAGATTTGTTTAGCAAATTTCTAGAAAGTATTTTATAATCTTCATGATTAACAATCATGACACGTATACTGTTAATCTACTTAGTGAAGAATTGAGATGATTTTCACATGGCATAGCTTATCACAATGGAATTCAAAGTACTTAGCTCCACAGATTACCACCTCATATTTTTCCTTGTACCTCATACGGCCTTAAGGAGCTTTGGTGGCATAGTGGGTAAGACCATTGGCCACTAACCAGAAGGTCAGAGGTTCAAACCTACCAGCTACTCTGCAGGAGGAAGATGAGGCACTCTACTTCTAAAGATTTGCAGCCTTGCAAACCCAGTGGGGGTCGCAGTGAGTCAGAATTGACTCAACAGTGGGTGGTCATAATGTCGTTATATAACTTGGATTTGTAGGGGAAAAAAACCTTGAAGCTATTTCTTTGAGTTCTTTATGTATTTTGTGTGGAATGTGCTTTCTATAAATGAATTTCTCACCTTGATCATTTTAAATAATCAGATTAGCTCCTATGGGGTTTGATGAGGCAGAAAGTTCACAGAAGCTGAATTCTTCCTCTGAAAACCTAACACTATTCAGGGGCCCAGTAAGCATTGGGCAACCACACAACCATGTATAACTCCGAAGACCTGGAGACTCACTCAAGCCTTTAACATTGCAAAGCATGGGTTCCAGTCACTTCCCAGCTGTGTGACTTGGTTAGGGTCCTTATCCAAGGCAATCTGAGCCTATTCCTCTTCAGCAGCCTGAGTTGCCACCTACAGGGTTCAACATGTTGAGCACCTACTGTGCACCATGCTCTGGACCCTGGGCATATATGGTGATGAATAAGATAAAGTCTTTACTGTCAAGGACTTTAGATACTAATGGGAGGGAAAGACAAATTGAAATAGATATTTCCAGATGGCAAAATGTACTGTGAAAAATGTAAGACAGCCCAGTGTGATAGAAAGTGAGGAAGGGGTTGTCAAGGAAGGCCTCGCTGGCAGTGACATTTGAGCTGAGACTTGAGTGATAAAATGGTGCTGGCTGTGTGAAGTGATGGCATCTGAGTGTTCCAGGCTGAGAGAGCTGCAAGTAGACATATTTCCAAGGGAGAACAACATTGGTGTGTTGAGAGATGGAAAGCAGTGTGGCCTGAATGAGAGATTGTTAGATACCGATTGACAGTTTTTAGCAGGGAGTGACCTGATTACTTTAAAAAGATCACTCTGACCACTGTGCATAGAGAATAAGGGCAAGAGGAGAAGCAGGGAAACCAATTAGGAGGTCCTTGGCTGTGAACATTAGATGGATGGGGTCGCATAGGTAAATTAACATTGCCCCAAGCACATAGTAGCTTTCTAATAAATTGAAATCAAGTTCTCATTCTTTCCTTGGATCTTGTAATCCCTTCCCCCTCCCAAAATATAAAAGATGACGCTGTCTTGGCTTTTCTTAAACAGAAATCCAACTAATAGATGGTCAAGATAGGACTCCTATTGCTCTTGGACTGGTATATGAGGGAATTTTAAATTGTATAGAATACCTAAACATTTCATATCTTTAGTTCATACCTGCCCAGGGCAGTATACGCTCGTCCTGTTGTTATGTACCATTGAGTCAGACCCGACTCATAGCAACCCTTTCTTTGGTTTCTGAGGCAGTATCACTATGGAAGTAGATTGCCCAACCTTCCTTCTGAGGAGTGGCTGGTGGGTTTGAACCACCAGCCTTCTGGTTAGCAGTCAAGTGCCTTAGGTCCTGTTGTTGTTGTTATGTGCCGTCGAGTTGTACCTGACTCATAGCGACCCCTCCTTGGGTTTCTGAGGCGGTATCACTGCAGAAGTAGATTGCCCAACCTTCCTTCCGAGCAGTGGCTGGTGAGTTTGAACCGCCAGCCTTCTGGTTAGCAGTCAAGTGCCTTAGGCACTATGCTACTAGAGCTCCCACCTTAGGTCCTATAGGATATAATAAAAGTTTTTTAGAAAAAAAGTTCTAATGTCAAGTAAGTTGGAAAACACTAAGTTAAATTATAGCGGTACTTCTCAGGTCCTTTAATATGTACTATGTTTCCCCAAAAGGGAAATATTATGTTGTATTTTCCAAACTTATCTGATCTTGGAGGGCTTAAGTCCCGCTGAACATCCTTTGAGAAACACTTGCAAACTGTGATGGGGCAACTTGAATTTTCAGGGTCTGATTAATTAATGGGTTGGTTAGGTGTGTCGTGGTCCTTTGGTACAAACAACTCATACCACCTCTAAATAAATTAGTCAAAAGGGAATTAAGTGGAAGCCTATGAAGGAAGCCTGTGGAGAATTGACTGAAGTTGCAAAGTCAGTGTGGGAATCAGCGGGACACGAGTTAGCAGGTTAGGAAACTGGAACCACAGCAATGGGTTTGAGCAGTCAGGCCAGGTCCCCACCAGGAAGAAACGCAGCACCAACCTTTTTCAGCTTCTTTGTCCTTCTGCAGAGGCTTCTGATTCCAGTAAGGGAGCACTGATGAACTTGGCATTTCATGTTACAAATTTGTAGAAAGTAGAACTTTAATGGCTGCATACTCTTTTGTTCAGTGCAATGTACTGTAGTTTACTTCGCCAGGTTCCTGCTGTTACAGATGGACTGCTTCCACCTTTTTCTATTATAAATAGTGCTGTGATGAACATCACTATGTATAAAGCTTTGTTCTCATTCTTTTTTTTTTTTTTTTAATTAGGTTATTCGCAGAAATGGAATAATTGGGTCAGAGTATAACAGTTTAAAGTTCATGTGATGCGTGTCATCAGCTTTTTTTATACCATTTTAGACTTTCTCTAATGGGAAATGAGTATTTTACCACACCTTTGCCAGCATTGGGAATTTGTGACATATATTTTTAGAGGCAATTCGCATTGAAAGAAATGATTTGCACCCAGCTGGAGAGATTTTTGGAATCTATAAAACAGATTCTGGCAGCATGAGTGAAATAATTGGTGTAGTCATCTGAAATTTGTGGGTCTAAGCCCATCCCACTTCATGAGCCATAATGGGTGGCAGCCATGTCCCTAGATTCACACTGATTTCCTCTGACAACTGAGACAAAAGGCCAAAGACTCCCAATATGAATCTTTTAATTCGTTTTTTCCCCCCAGAAAATCACTATTTCAGATTATTTTCAGAAAAGAAATTGTGTAACAACCTTAATGTAAGTCTTTGGGTGACTCAAGCTGTTTTCAATTTTTTATGTGTAATTTTACCAGGTTAGTTTTTTGCTGTATGTATATGAGTGGGTGTGTGTGGTGGGATAGAGATTGCGGGAGATAAAAGGGAATACATTTCTGACAAAAAAAATAAAATCAAGCAAGGGAGTATCCTGTTTTCTAGACAAAGGACCATGTAGACAGGTTTCCATTTGTCTATTATACATGTATTCATCATGATTCTAAGAAAAATAATTTGTAATGGTTTTAATTTAGACCCTGGCTTTGGGCTTACCCAGAAAGCATGTGAATTACAGTTGTGTGCTATAACTACCCTTTTAAAAAGAATTGTTTGCATAGAAACAATTTTTATTGCAATTTTCTAACACTTTATTGGAGTTGGCAAGATAGTAAATCCATTTGCCAGCAGCCCCCACATTGCGTGCTCAGCTGGCATCAATTTACAAGTTCAGACATCTCTACCCTTTCCTTGCTTGAAAACATCTTACTGTTCTGCGAAGTGTCACAGTTAATTCCAAACTTCAGTACAATTAATGACACTCAAAAACTTGATAATGCCTTTCTTCTGAAATTCCTTTCCTTTTAATCCACTTACTTTTTAACATTGTAATGACCCAGACCTATAATAAGTCACATAATAAATTTCATTTGCAGAATATCTACTTGTGCCACAAGGCTGTCTTTAATTTCAGCTCACTGTGTGGTTCATTGCAATTCAGTGTCTTTCCCAGGATACCAACAGTTTCCCTTTTTTCTGCTGCCTGTTAAGTTGTAGGGAAACTGCTGTTGAAACTTGCTTGCTGTGGCTTTTGTGCAAATAGTGGGGACCTTAACACTCTGTAAGGAGCTCTGATGGGATAGTACCTAAGGCATTTGACCACTAACCAGAAGGTTGGCGGTTCAAACCCACCAGCCACTCCGTGGAAGGAAGACTGGGCAGTCTACTTCCGTAAAGATTTACTACCTCGGCAACCCAAAGGGGGTCGCTCTGAGTTGGAATTGACTCGATGGCAGTGAGTTTGGTTTTGATTTAACATTCTGTAAGGCTGTCAGCCCAGTATCCAGCCTGTGGAATATGGCAGGGAGATTTTCAAGGGCCTTCTTCCAGCTTATGAATTGAGGGAAGACATAAGGCTGGGTTACATGGACATTCTTCATACAGGCCTGTCCATGTTACTGGGAGCCTGGAAGATTCAACCTTTGGGAAATGTCTGCCCCTGGGCACCACAATATATTCATTCACTCATATTTTCAACTAATACACATTTTTAATAGAATTCAAATGTACAGAATTCAATTAATTATCCTTGATTTAAGAGTATCATGGGAGCTCTGATGGCATAGTGGCTAAGGCACTTGACTGTTAACCAGAAGGCTGGTAGTTCAAATCC
>NW_006921950.1:1103513-1108294 GCF_000298275.1 Orycteropus afer afer
CTAAAGCAGTAGTTTAAAATGTTCCCATGAGAAAAACAGCACACCCTGGGGGATCTTAAGGAGGGTGCTACCAAATGTTCAGGGGCCAGGTTGTTTCTCTTTTTATACAAGCTCCTTTAGAGAATTGAAAATGAGGCAATACTCCTACCACTCATTCTAAAGGAATAATAACAGGTGAGATTTTAGAGAAAGAAAGTTACATGTCCATTTCACTGGTTAACTAGAATATCAGTAAAAATCCATCTAATCAAGTAGAAAAAAGATAATATACTATGACTGATGGTTAAGGTGGTGTGTCACTTTGGCTGGGCTGTGTTTCTCAGTGGTTTGGCAGTTACAATGTAGTGTAGCAATTATGTAATGATGTAGTCATCTGCCATAATGAGATCCATACAATGGGGATTAGACCTGCTATGTGCAGACAATCAGTTGAAAGGGAATTTCCTTGGGGTTGTGGCCTGCATCCAATATATATGGAAGTTATGGCAAAGCTCTCTGGCTTTTTTGCTCAATCTGGATCCTGGATCAGGCTCATCATGTGACCTCTAGTTCTTTGCATTTGAGCTAGCAGCCTGCTGATCTTGGAATTCATCTATAGCCTGTAAGCTTTACCTGGCATCTTACCTGGTGATCTTGGGTTCATCAGCCCAAGCAGTTGTGTGAGTCAGAAGCCTCAAGCCTGACATCTATCTGAACCATGAACTTGGGACTTGCCAGCCTCTACAGCCACATGAGCCACTTTCTTGAGATAAGTCTCCCTGTATATATATATGTGTCATTGGTTTTGTTTCTCTAGAGGACCCAACCTAAGATAATGACCACATTGAATTAATCCCAGGAATATAAAGATGGCTTAATATTAATAACTTTTTAAAGCACCTACTCAGTGCCACGTGTGGCTCTAGTTCTGCAGGATGCATGAGTGAAACAGGCCTGGTCCTACCTTCATGGTCCCACACTAGAGTGGTAGACAGTACACACACACACACACAAGATTATTTTAGAGCATGGCAAGTGTTACGGGAGAAATAAAATATACCAACATCATAGAGAGTGACTCAAAACAGCTCCTTTAAATAGGGGAAGTGGTCTTTGCAAAGAATGAAGAGGCAACCATAGGGAAACTAGGGGACAGCATTGCATACATATGCAACAGCAAGTACAGAAGCCCTGAGGTGGGAATGAGGTTGATGGGTTTAAAGAACAGCAAGAGAGCCAGTGGGGCTAGAATCTGCCTGACTAGGCTGTGCCTGGTTTACAATTCTTGAAGGGATTGTCTTTAACATTAAACTTTAAAAAGCAATTTGTTAAGAAGCATGAAAGGGTTTATACCAAAATCATGAGCAGATAGATACAGTAAAAAAACAAAAACAAAAACAAACAAACAAAAAAACACTGCTGTTGAGGTGGTCATAACTCACAGCAACCCCTCCTTGGGTTTCCGAGGCAGTATCACTAGGGAAGCAGATTGTCTAACCTTCCTTCCAAGGAGTGGCTGATGGGTCTGAACTGCCATCCTTCTGGTTAGTAGTCAAACGCCTTAGGCACTATGCCACCAGAGCTCCCAAATACATAAATAGGACTTCTTAAAAATTAAAAACTTCTTAAAGAGATGACCTAAAGATTGGGAGAAATTTAGAAGAATCATATATCTGATAAGTGTTTAATCTCTCTCTCTCTCTCTCTCTCTCTATATATATATATATATATGACAAAAACTCCTACAACTTAAAACAAATTTAAAAAAATGGAAGAGGATATACAAATGACAACAAGCATGAGAAAAGATAACTCAATGTTATTAGCCATTGCAATTATGTTGTTAGGTCCTTTTGAATTGATTTTGACTCATAGCAACCCAAGGTGACAGAGTAGGGTTTTCTATGCTGTAATCTTTAAGGGAGCAGATTCCCACTAAGTAGATTTGAACTACTCCCCACAATAAGAGATCAACCTCTGTCATCTCACTTCTCTATGCCAAATATCTCTTAACACCAGTAAAAGCTGTGTCTCATTGAATCCTCAGGTAGAAAATGGTCTTAAAGCATTTTGAAAATAATTACTTTTTGGCTTTCTCCTTCAGTTTCTAGTGATGAGTTATGAACACACTAAATGGGGGTTGAAGTTTGGAGCTCCAGTTTGCAGGAATTCCTCCTTGGAGCAAACCTGTTTTCTCTGAAATGTTCTATCCCCGACAGTTGGGTACTTAGAGGACAGGCCTCCTCGTATCAGCTCACAAAGATAGCTGTACCCCTGCACTGCAGAACTAGAACGCTCTCCTATATGGTCCTGAGTAGCCTGAATAGATGACTTCAGTGTATTTTGGAACACAATATTTAGAGAAAGTTTAACACTCATTTTTCACTTCACAATCAGAAATGCTTTAAAAATAAATAACCAGTCACCAAAATCAACTGTCATGAGGAAGCAGAGACAATGTCACATTAGGAGAAACTCTGTGGGACATTCATACAGGTCTGCAGTAATAGAATTCTACTGAAAACAAATAAAGGGATGCCTATTGCAATACCCCCATGCCACCAATGTGATTTCTACCTCACTTACCATAGTATCTGAAGAAGGGCTCTCAATTGTCATTGTTCTCCCACTCTGTCCAGGATCTCTTACATAGACCCCCCTCCAGTGGTGGACAGTGGTAGCCGGGAACCATCTAGTTCTTCCGGTCTCATAGTCATATAGGCTGAGGATTGCGTGGTGTACCTGTTGCTTGGACTAATTGTTTCCGTGCATTTTTGGTGTTCGTCATTCTTCTTTGCTCTGGATGAGGAGATACCCATTGTTGCATCTAGATGGCTGCTTAAGCTTTTAAGATCCCAGTCCCTACTCACCAAACTAGGATGTGGAACTTTCTTTCTTTTTAAAGTTTTATTGTGATCTGGGTGAAA
This sequence comes from Orycteropus afer afer, assembly GCF_000298275.1. Taxonomy (NCBI): domain Eukaryota; kingdom Metazoa; phylum Chordata; class Mammalia; order Tubulidentata; family Orycteropodidae; genus Orycteropus; species Orycteropus afer. The sequence goes on from NW_006921950.1 coordinate 1,106,420, forward strand.
GTTTACAGAGCAAATTCACTTTCCATATAGCAGCACATACACTTTGTCTGATGACATTGACTGCAATTTCTCACAATGCATTAGCTCCCCTCCCACTTCCTCTCCATAATTACCTCTTCCCTATGTCCTTCCCTCCCATGCACTCCTGCCACCCAAGCAGTCTCCCTATGCATATGCAGCCTGTCTATTTTCCCATGATTGATCTCTCCAAGGAGTGTATCTACCTAATGTAAATGTTGAGCTCATATGCCTGTCTTTTGTTTGGCAAGAAGCCACGGGAGTGGGTTCAATTCCAGACCTGAAGGGCAGCTAGGGGCCATAGTCTCAGTGGTTCCACCAGGCTCTATCAGACCAGCAAACCTGTTCCCCCCTCCTTTTTTTTTTTTAATGATTTTGAGTTTTGTTCCACATTGTTCTCTCACTCTATACAGGATCTCCTATATAGATTCCCCCCTCTAAGTGGTTGACAGTGGTAGCTGGGCACCATCTAGTTCTTCTGGTCTCATGTTGTATAGGCTGAGGATAGCATGGTGTACCAGTGGCTTGGACTAACTGTTTTCATGCATCTTTGGTTTTCTTCATTTTTCTTTGGTCTGGATGAGGAGAGATCCATTGTTGCTTCTAGATGGCTGCTTGCAAGCTTTTAAGCTCCCAGTCACTACTCACCAAAGTAGGAGGTGGAACAATGGTTTGTGTAGTATGCTATGCCAATTGACCTTTATGTCCCCTGTGACTATGGTCCCAAGTCCACAGATCCAACTACTCACTCTCTCTGGGTAGCTGGCTGTGACCAAGAAGTGACTACAACCATGTCCTTTGTCAGTTCTACTACACACCTGGAAATTCTTACAGAACATACCAATACACTTGTAGAAACATTGTCTGCCAATCCTATACATGGTCATGGGCACACTCCCCACTGCATAAACATACCTAATAGTTCAGCCTGTCTACCCATCTATCCACCCGTATATCCATGTTTGCCTTCACTGACAACACAGTACTATATGAGCAAAAGGGTTCATCTTTGTTGCCTATACCTCCCAAGGACTTCTCTATGTCTTCCTCTTCCTCAGTCCACCATGTTGATCACTCACATTTGGTACATTGCCCATCTCTTCTCCCAAATCAGTACTTGTCTCTACCTATCTAACAGTGTTACCTTCTCTCCCCTTCCACTCCTAGTAATCAACAAAGAAAATTTCCTTCCATAGATAAACCTTTCCTTTAATTTTACAATAATGAACTAATACAATATTTGTTCTTCTGTGATTGCCTTATTTCACTCAGCATAATGTCCTCCAAGTTCATCCATGTTATGCGGTGTTCTGCAGATTCTACGTCATTCATTAGGGTTGCATAGCATTCCATTGTGTGTATGTACCATAGTTTGGTTATCCATTCCTTAGTTGATGGACACCTAGGTTGTTTCCATCTTTTGGCTATTGTAAATAGTGCTGTGATGAACATGAGTATGCAAATATCTGTTCTTGTCCTGGCTTTCACTTCTTTAGGGTATATACCTAGTAATGGGATGGCTGGGTCAAATGGTATTTCTAATTTCAACTTATGAAGGAATTGCCATACTGCTTTACACAATGGTTGTACCATTTTGTAGTCCCACCAGCAGTGTAGGAGAGTCCGATCTCTCCAGATCCTCACCAGCATTTGTTATTTTCTGTCTTCTTGAACTTTGCTACTAGTGCTGGGGCAAGATGGTATCTCATTGTTGTTTTGATTTGCATCTCTCTAATGGCTAATGATCATGAGCACTTCTTCATATGTTTGTTGGCTGCCTGAATATCCTCTTTGGTTAAGTGTCTATTCATGTCTTCTGCTCATTTTTAAATTGGATTATTTGTCTTTTTGTTGTTG
>NW_006921950.1:1120759-1130948 GCF_000298275.1 Orycteropus afer afer
TTTCCCCGTTCCCTAGCCACTGTACAGAGTCTTTTGCGCAGACCCTGGCTAGCAGGGGATTTTTAGGTTAATTCTTAAGTCCTACCGCCACTCGGGAATGTCCAAGTCGTTTGTGCCGTCAGGGGCGCTCAGGTCCCTGCCAGACCGCAGCTCCGTATATCTCCTTTTTCGGTACTTTCACGCAAATTCTTTTGCTAGTTGGGGTTTAGTCTACTTCTGTATCCTTCTCTTCAAGGCTCAGGGGTCCAAGATTAACTTCTGCGCCTGTGTCAATTGGTTTCCCTTTTCTTTGTTGAAGAGGGTCTGTGTAGTCCTTCTATCTAGTCCGCCATCTTCCCACAATCCTCTTATGGTTTCTTGAAGTAGTCTTTTATAGTTTTCTTTGTACAAGCCTTTTGTGTCCCTGGTAAGATTTATTCCCAAGTATTTTATTTTTTTGGTAGCTACTGTAAATGTTATTGATTTCCTTATTTCTTTTTCAGCAATCTCTTTGCTGGTGTAGAGGAATCTAACTGATTTTTTGATGTTGATCTTGTATCCTGCCACTGTGCTAAATCTCTAAATAGTTGCAGTAGTTTCTTTGCTGAGTCTTTTGGGTTTTCTACGTATAGGATCATATCATCAGCAAACAGGGATAGTTTTACTTCTTCCTTACCAACTTGGATGCCTTTGATTTCCCTTTCTTGCCTTATGGCCCTGGCTAATATGTTCAATACAATATTGAATATAAGTGGTGATAGAGGGCATCCTCATCTGGTTCCTGTTTGCAAGGGGAATGGTTTCAGTCGCTCTCCATTGAGAATAATATTGGCTGTTAGTTTGGTATATATGCCCTTTATTATGTCCCCTCTGTTCTGATTTTTCTGAGTGTGTTTATCAGGAATGAGTGTCGAATTTTATCAAATGCCTTTTCTGCATCAATTGATATGATCATGTTATTCTTTTCCTTTGTTTTATTTAAGTGGTAGATGATGTTGATTGTTTTTCTAATGTTGAGCCATCCTTGCATACCTGATGAACCTTACTTGGTCATAATGAAGTTTTTTTTTTTAATATATTGTTGGAGTCCATTGGCTAGGATGTTGTTGAAGATTTTTGCATCTATATTCATGAGGGATATTGGTCTGTAGTTTTCCTTTTGAGTAATGTCTTTGCCTGGTTTTGGTATCAAGGTTTTGCTTGCTTCATAAAATGAATTTGGGAGGATTCCATCCTTTTGTATGTTCTTGAATAGTTTGAGTAGGATTGGTTTCAGTTCTTCTCTTAATGTTTGGTAGAATTCTCTGGTGAAAGCATCTGGGTCAGGAGTTTTTTTTGTTGATAATTTTTATTAAAAAAATTTTTTATTTTTTGACTTGTTCAATTTCTTCTTTTGCTATGGCTCTGTTCATGTTTTCCACCTCAGTCTGTGTTAGTTTAGGTAAGTAGTGTCTTTCTAGAAAACTGCTCATTTCTTCCAGATTTTCAAATTTGTTGGAGTACAGTTCTCTATAGTATCCTGATATTATCCTTTTTATTTCAGTTGGTTCTGTTATGACATCACCCATTTTGTTTCTTATTCATGTTACTTATATTCTCTCCCTCTTTTCCTTTGTTAAATTTGCCAGTGGTTTGTCAATTTTATTAATCTTTTCTAAAAAACAATTTCTAGTTTTGTTGATTTTTTCTGTTGTCTTTCTATATTCTGTTTCATTGATTTCTGCTTGAATCTTTATTATTTCCTTTCTTCTCGTGCCTGTAGGCTCTTCTTACTGTTCTTTTTGTAATTGTTGGAGATGATGGTTTAAAGTGTTGATTTTGGCTCTTTCTTCTTTTTTGATGTGTGCATTATTGCTATCAATTGGCCTCTGATCACTCCTTTTGCTGTGTCCCAAAGATTTTGGTATGTTGTGTTTTCATTCTCATTCAATTTAAGGAATTTTTAAATTTCATTTCTTCTCTTTCCCAGTCTTTCTTAAGGACGGTGTTTTTTTGTCTTTTTTTTTTTTTGTTGTTGTTGCTATTGTTTTAGTATTTGCTAAATATTCATGCTTGTCCTCTTTTTTATAGTGATGTAAAGGTTTATCATTTTTCTTTGAGGTTACCCTGTGATTTATAATTTTCTCCCAGGTTTAAAACAGTCCATTCTATCTTTCAACTCTCTTGATTTCCTCACCATTTAGAAGTTCTGTAACTACACTATTTTCCCCTTCTTTTTGGTTTGTAGTTGTCCTAATTTGCCAATTAATGTCTCTGGGCCTGTTTACAATCTTGTAAGCTTATTTTATTTTAGACACTTCCATAGATATGTTGGTCATCTTGTGTATTAATGGTTGGTTGTTGTTTGCTATTATTGGTTCTGTGTTCAAAGATCTGCCTTTAGTATCTCTTGTAAGGTTGGTCTGGTTTTAACAAATTCCCTTACTTTCTGAAAATCTCCTAGTTTCACCATCATATTTGAGGGACAGTTTTGCTGAGTATATAATTCTTGGATGGAAATTTTTCTTTCTCAGAGTTTTATATATACCATCCCATTGCCTTCTCAGTTGCATGGTTTCTGCTGAGAAATCAGAGCTTATTGTTAATGGCTGTCCTTTGTAGGTAACTTTTCATTTTTCCCATGTTGTTTTCAGGATTCTTTCTTTGTCTTTGGTTTTGATGAGGTTGATGATGATATGTCTTGGTGATTTTCTTTTGGGGTCTATCCTGTCTGAGGTTCATTAGACTTCCTGAATGGATATATTTTCATCTTTCATAATATCAGGGAGGTTCTCTTCCAACAAATCTTGGACAATTTTCTCAGTGGTTTTATTTTTCTCTTCCTGTTCTGGAATTCTGATTACACATAGGTTATTCCTTTTGGTGGTATCCCATATGAACTTTAGGCTTTCTTCATTTTGTTTTGATCTTTTTTATGATTGATCCCTTTCTGAAGAAGTGTTCAGGTATTTGTCTTCAATCTCATTAATTCTGTCTTCCATTGCTTCAATTCTACTCCTTTGCCCTTTCAATGTGTTATCTATTTCTGAAAATTTGGTATTAATTTTCTGGATTTCTCTCTGTAGATTTTGAATCATTTCTAATTTTTCATTTATTTTGTCATTTGTTCTTGTATTTTCTTCTGAAATTGTTCTAAGGTTTTGTCTGTGTTTTCCTTAATTGTCAGTGTTTTCCTATATTTGTCTCTCAATCTTTTGAAGATACCTAAGGATAATTCTTTTGAATTCCTTATCAGGGGGTTCCAAAGCTGTTTATTCCTCAGAGATTTGTTCTGGTCTGTATCCTGTTCCCTTGTTTCTCCTGCTTTATCTTGCTTCTTTGACTGGACTGTGATGGTCTGTTTTGTGTGAGACATTGTGACATTGTTGTGTTTAGATCTCTGTTAACTATTTGTGAAGAGCAGTTAAAGGTGAGTCAGGCTTTTCTTGGTGGTCATTTATTGTTGGCCAGTCGGTGGAGAAGGAAGTGGTGGCTCTCACTCAGTAAGTGGAGCTGTAGGAGTTGCGGGTGTGGTTGCATTGTATGGGCACAATTGCTGTCTCCTACTCAGACAAAAACAACAATCAAAAAACCACCAAAAAAGTAAATGTAAGCAGACAAAAAACACACTGCATAAACACTCAGGAACAATCACCAAAAAGGAAAAAAGAAAAAGGGGGAAAAAAATCCCCTGCAATATCCATGGAGGGGACAATAAGAGAAAAGAGGTAGAATAAGAGAATAATGAAGAAAAAAATGGGAAAAATGCAAAAAGAGAAACAAGGAATGGGAAAAGAAAGAAAGAAAGAAATGGGAACCAGGAGCAGGGAAGAGGGAAACAGCTGAAAACTAGAACCTGGCAAGGGAAGGAAAAAGAAAAAATGATAAAAAGGACAAAATAAAAAATTTATAAAACAATAACAAATAAACTGGGGGAAACGAAAAGGGAAAAAGAATCTAGGCAGGGTGGGGTAGAGCACCCAGACTCTGTCAGAACATAGACTGGTATTGAATTACTACTGGCCCAGAAGGTGGGTAAGAGTGAAGGATGGTCATACCTCCATTCACCAAGAGGATATGGGTTATAAGAGTAAAAAGGGGAATATTGCATCTTTCCAGTTGTTCCTGTCTGGAACACCTTTGTGGTCTCCAGCAAGTGGACCCTATTCTTAGGTGCCTGGAATCTGAGAGAACACTGTTGCTTTAAATATCCCAAATGGTCGACACACCTGTAAACATTCAAAATGGCTGCACCCTCTGGACAGCAGAAATCCACGGCTCAGCCCGTCTCCCTCTTCACTGCTTCCCCTTCTATTCACCAGCCACCAGTGCAGTCCTCTATGCTAGCAAGGCCAATTTTTAGGTTAATTCTAAGTCCTAACACCACTTGGCAATATCCAAGCTGTCTGTGCTGTCAGGGTCGTTGACAGAATGCAGCTCTGTATGTCTTCTTTTTCAGTGTTTTCATGCAGGTTCTTCTACTAGGTGGAGTTTAGCCCCCTTCTGTGTCCTTCCTTTCAAAGTTCAGGACTCTGAGATTATCTTCTATATCTGTGTTAACTGGTTCCCCTTTTCTTTATTGAAGAGAGTCTGAGTAGTTTGTCTATTCCGCCATCTTACTGGTGACTATTGGAAAACACTCTTTATTGATAGAAGGAATTAAGTTCCTTGAAATCTGGAAACAAGATACAGTGGATCATGTACAGAATTTGGAATCAGACCTAGATTCAATTCCCTACAAGTGCACTTACTGGTTCTATGTTCTTGAATGAGGTATGTAATCTCTTTGACTCCTAATTTCCGCACCTGAAATACAAGGACAATAATGATACCTCATAGTGTGGGTAAGAAAACCTAGGAAGAACACAGAGGTAATGCACAGGGCATGGCCCTATGTGAGTGGTCAGTAAATAGTAATTTCTGCCCCATCTCAGGTGAAACCCAAACTTAAGGCCCTCTTCTCCTTAGGAAGGGAGCCCTAGTGGTGCAGTAGTTAAGTATTTGGCTGCTAACCAAAAGGTTGGTAGTTTGGACTCAACAGCCACTCCATGGGAGAAAGATGTGGCAGTCTGCTTCTATAAAGATTACAGCCTCAGAAATCCTACAACTCAGTTCTATCCTGTTCTATAGGGTTACTATGAGTCGGAATCAACTTGACGGCAGTGGGTTTGGTGGTTTCAGTCTCCATTGGAGAAGATGAAGTGAGTAAAAAGAAGAATCCATTGTCTACAAGAAAGACCCTTTTCTCTGCAGGAGCACTTTGAGATCTGGTTTGGTAAGGGTATTCTCTGGATGGGTTGGGAGACTGGAGGGTTTTGGCTCAGGTTTGTAGGGGCAGAAAGATGAGGAGGAGGGTTTGGTTATTAGCAGAAAAGAGGACCTGAGAAGGGAGCCTGGGGGCAGGATTACACCTTTGGTTTAACAGACAAGGGCAGGTGCTTCCTTTGTTCTAAGCTCTTGCCCTCATACTATTTCCGACATTATTTCACTATAATCTTATACTTATAGTACACAATTGGGAGTATGTAGGACCTTAACTTGAGTGGTTAGACAGATGACCATTAGTTGAAAGTGCTAAGGAGAAGCACCTGTCACACCACCTCATTTCCAACCAGATACACCCCTCATGGTGCGATAGAGAGACATGAGGAAAGGAAGGTGGAGGTTACAAGGCAGCTTGCAAGACAAAGAATTGAAATGAAACAAAAATATAACTGAGAAACATGACAATGTTGGTGTTCCTTCACTCTCAATGCAGGCTCTCCCATTCTTGAGCTATATCGGAGTGCCTGCTACGTGGCCAGCACCAGGGCAAAGCTTTGCTGTAGATCATTGGGTCTCAACCTCCAGGAGGACTTAGAATTTAAACAGTACAAATGCCCAGGCCCACTCAAAGATTGTATTTCAGTTCAGTTAAGATGAAATTAAAAAATCAGTGTTTTTCAAAGTTCTCCCGATGATTCTGATGTACAGTCAGGGTGGAGAGACATTACTATAAAGCAGATGGTTCTCAAACTTCCTAGTGCATTAGAATCACCTGGAGAACTTGCTAAAACACAGATTCCTGGTCCCATTCCCAGAGTTTCAGATTCACTAGGTCTGGGGTGCAGCCTGAGAATTTGCATTTTTCTTGCATTTGAAGGAGATGCTGATGCTGTTCATCCAGGGGACCACACTTTGAAAACTCCTACTATAAATGATTGCTTTAGCATTTATGGGCTGTTGTGTTTTGAGGCCTCATCATGGCAGTTTCTGGAGTCAACTGGAGGGTTGAGCAAGGCTTTGTGGACCTGTGCTCTCTTCTAGGATGGGACCCATCAGAGTCAGAGTTTGCCTGTGTGTTTCATTGGCCTTGATGTCCACTGGGCCTTGTACTCACAGTGGGGTCCATGGGTCAGCTGAATCAGAGTCATTTGAGAAATTGTTAGAATTGCAGACTCAGGCTCCTCCCCAGACCTTCTGCATTAGAATCTGCATTTGAACAAGACCCCTGAGTACTCAGTCTGCGCATTAAACTTTGGGAAGTCATGCAGGTTGGTGGACTGTTTCTCCCTTCTTTTCTGTTGTACAAGGTTACCAGGGACTAATAGAGGCTCTGGTGGGGGGGCCTCTGTGGTAGGGCACAGTTCGTGAACAGATGCAAGTTGGATTTTTACAGCCACTCGCTCTCTTCATCCTAGCCTTTGTTCAGGACACAAGCTGTGTGACTGTCTGAGGGCCTGTTCTTAGACAAAAGTAAAGAAAATAATGCTTTTGAATTCCAAGAATCAGTCTATCACTCTCAACTTCCATATTCTCCAAAAGCAATAGAATTGGCTGCTTTGCTTGCATTAAGCAGAAAGAAAAAAAAAAAAACTATAACAGCACTTAATTGCAGTTGCAACACATGGAATGCATTATAACACCAGCTCTTTCTCAAAAAAGGAGAGTGCTCTGTCCATGTCACGAGACTCATGGAACACGCTGCCACACACAAAAGCAATTTCCATTCCAGGCAATTTTATCTCTATTCGCGTAATTCACAGATGCACTGTTATGCGGAGACAGCAATTTTCCACATGTGACCTCGTGCCTATGTGTTTAATTTCTGTGGCGTATGGGTGGATAAAGTGGAACATACATACACACATTGTGTGGATAATCATAAGATAGAAAATCCAACAGGGGGAAAAATTGGAGGAAGAGAGTAGCCTTCAACCTAGATTATTTCATTCTGTGTGTTCTTAACTCTATAGTTAGTTTTCTCTTCCTCTGCTTTTGTCTTGCATCATGGTGTCTGAGTTCTGAATTCTCAAAGTTTTATGTCAACTCTTTATACTTTGGCTCAGATGTTGCCTAGCCATGTGCTGAAAAGTTAGATGCAATGTTGGCTCAAAATGTAACATCTCATTAGTTTAAAGATGACGTAGCCTTGTCCTTACACAGATTTCTCTTTCCTCAGTCACAACATAACATATGGCTCTACTTACCCCAAAGGAGCAACCTTTCAGCTCAAGCACAGTCTCTGCCACATCCAGTTCTAGAGCACAAAATGTTTTGTTGATTTGTTCAGTGGTTTCTTTACCTTGTTAGCTGTCTATTTTTATGCAAGACTTCATTGTTAGGATACAAGTTATTTTGCAGAAAAATCTATTCTGCATATCTGTGCCCCACTTCCAGTTGGGAGACAATCTGAATTTTAATGCCACAAGTCAAATTCTGATTCAACAGATAGCTAAAACCCTAGTCTTCAGAGAATATGCATTACTCTCTTCATCTCCGACCAAGGCCCTATTTTGCCATTTATTGCAGGGTCTAATTGACTTCTTGAAATTCCAGTACAACATAAGAGATTAGGAATCTATTATACTGAGATTAGGTCAGTTTTGCTTTCTATGAAGGAGCTCTGGTGGTGTAGTGGATTATGCACTTGACTGCTAACCAGAAGGTCAGTGGTTCAAACCCTCCAGCTACTCTGCAGAAGAAAGATGGAGCGATTTATAGCCTCAGAAACCCAATGGGGGTCGCTATGAGTCAGAAACGATTCAATGACAGTGATTTAGGTTTATTTTTTTATTTGCTTTCTATGAAAAGTACTTGTGTTATCCAGATTTTCTTTTCCATCATTATTTTAAGGGCAGTTATTTTATTTATTTATTTATTTTTATTTTACCAGTGTTTCTTCTGCCTAGAACCTAGAAGACTGGACTTCAGACCTGTTGTTTCAATTCACTGCTTTACACTCATGATTGTAAGCAGCATGGTGAATGCTCAGCCATCATGAAACTGTCTGGAGTCTGTGCCCGAGGATGCAGGTTTGACATGCAACACCACAGCTGACACGTGGCACTGTGCATTACCAAATGGCAGCGCCAGCAAAGGGGAGGGCAACGGTGTCAATGACGGAACAAACCCTGTCCCTGTGGTGGAAATTAGTTCTTCTCAATTAATAAGCAAAGCACTGCTTTGGAAACGCTGTGGTCTCTGGCTTACTTATTTCTGGCCACAATGATGTGGAGTCCACCAGATCTTTACATATTTGCAGCACTTTTTTTTCCAAGTATCACCAGGTCACAGGACTTGGGTGTCTGCCTATCAAATGTGGGCCATCTGTCTGGAATGCCAGGTTGGAGAAGCACCAAAGAGAGATGGTGCCATTTGGTGTGTTTTGTCTGAATGGCATTGTTTCTGTAAGCAGCTGGATTTGGCCAGCCATGTTGTCCATTAGCTTAGGTGTTTATGGCCCTTGTGGAACTCCCATGTCACTCAGGCAGGTGATGGTCCACTTATGTTCTACTGGAAACCCTGAGAAATAAGTGCTTGATAATGCAGATGTGCCCACAGCTTGTCTATGTTCACAGCCTGGGTGGCAGTCTTTCACATCCTTTTAAATAATCCATACAACAATCCCTTAACAGAATGTGATCCATCTGGAAGCTTAAGGCAAAGTGCTGAATCTGCACATGTGCATTTGGGGCTCACATTTGGGCTAATCCCATGGTTCCTCCTGATTCAGAAGTCCTCATTTACCTGCAAGACCCCCTACATTGCTGATTCTTGCTGTCAAGAGAAGGCAGAGAGTGTTATTCACTTGCTTAATCATGGTTTACTTTCAAAGCAACTAGCAGATGCTACTCTTGATAATCTCCCACCAGAGACGATGGAAGACTGGAAATGTGGTGCTCATTTTGCCCATAAATAACAGGTGTAGCAGAATTTTGGCATCCTAATTTCCAGGTTTCCTCCACAGACCATTGAATGAACCTGGTATTAGGCTTGTATTGAAAGCATGAGCAGAAAACTAAGCATTCGCCTTCCATTCACTCTCACAAGAACTCTATCTACCTAATTGGCAGCATATACACTCTAAGCCTCATGAGCAATGTGAGAGATACAGTTACAAACAAATGACAACAACAACAAAACAAAAACAGTTACTGTTGAGTGGATTGTAACTCATAATTCCCCATGTATGTCAGAGTACAACTACATTCCATGGTTTTCAATGGCTGATTGTTTGGAAATAGATTACCAGACCTTTCTTCCAACATGACTCAAGTTGGACTTGGAACTTCACCTTTTGGTTAGCAGCCAAGCTCCTTAACCATTTACACTCCCCAGGGACTCTGAGAGGATTTTAGCACATAAATGCATTGAAACTGAGCTTAGCCATTGATCGCACCAAGGAGCCAAGGAAGCTGGAAGCAGCCCAGTTGTATTTCAAGTCCACAAAAGGAATGCTGACTGTGCTTAGGGGTTCCTGACCTCCAGCTCTGTGTTTCATTTCTAGGTTCACAGGTTTCCTCAAACTTTAGCCCAGGGACCTTCTCTAAGTGATGTCTAACCACTCCCACCCAGATTCCAAACTCCATCCCCACGGATGGATGCTGGGAGTCAGTCTGCTTGATAAGCTTCCAGCTGATTGGCATGCACCTGCAGCACAATACCTTGACCCTTGGGGGTCACAGTCATTTCTTCTGTTTGCTCCAGTGCTAGTCTTCACTCACAGAAAGCCAGACTATGAAACTGCCTCTGAGAAGTCTTCCATAATTTACCTCAGGAAGAAGAGGCAGGAAACTCCTGTGTTTCATTCATGAGCCACTGTGTTAACTTTCATCACAGAGATGTGTGTGAGTGCTCTTACTTCTCCTTTTTTTTTTTTTCTTTTCTTTTATTTATTGTGATTTGGGTGAAGATTTACAGAGCAAATTCACTTTCCATACAGCAGTTCACATATACTTTGTCTCATGTC
>NW_006921950.1:1134708-1145230 GCF_000298275.1 Orycteropus afer afer
ATCTTCTGTGTCTGTGTTAATTGGTTTCCCTTTTCTTTGTTGAAGAGGGTCTGTGCAGTCCTTCTGCCTAGTCTGCCATCTTGCCGGAACTCTCTTACTTCTCCTTATATAAACCAAAACCAACACCAAATTCACTGTCATCAAGTTGATTCTGACTCAGCGATCCCTATTGAGTTTCCAAGGCTCTAAATCTTTACAGAAGCAGACTGCTTCATCTTTCTGCCATGGAGCGGCTGGTGGGTTGGAACTACTGACCTTTTGGTTAGCAGCCAAATGCCTTAACCACTACCCCACCAGTCTCCTTGTGCGGGGCTTCCCAAACCTCATTCATTCCTCTACCATTTTCACTCTTTTTGCACATGTAGATTTCACTTGCTCTATTGTTTACTTAATTCTCTCTTCCAGCTGACTTGCTGCTCAAGACCTTACTTATATTTATTTTACAAAAAAGGATATGTCACCACCATAAATGGGAAACCATTGTCATGTTCAGAAAAAAAAGGAAGTTATCAAATTCTAGTTAGATAATACCTTTCTTTGAAAAAAAAAAAAAAAAGGAGAGGAAGGAGATTAGCAAGTGTTAGAAAGTACTAAAGACAGATCAACCCCCCCAAAATGAAACTGAAAATCATTTCTTGATTCCCTGAAAATGATTGTGCCTACCAGTGGTGGTGCCATATAAGAAATCAATCTGAACACTGTATACCATCAGGTACATCTTTAAAACTACGTTAGGACTTAGCATGACCATTTTGCATACGGAGTGTATTGAACAAATATTTGCTGAGTGAATGAAGAAATGTATGAGCAACCAGGCTGTAATATTGATTCTGTACCTTTCCTCAGTTTAACTGCTCCATTAACCTCTAGTGCCTCAGTTCAGTGTCTCCTTAGTACAATACAAATTCTGTCTATGAATTCTTTCCCAGTGGGGTGAGTTGCAAGTACATAATTCAGGTAAATGGTGCCTGATCTGCATGTGATTTGGTTGCAGTTAGAATGCTCACTAATGAAGGCAGAAGTGGATTTTTTCTTTGTTTATTACAGTTTCCATCTTGTGTGCCCAATCACCCCCTTCATTTATGGTAGGTCATGAACCACGTAGTTTCTGGAGCCACGGGTTGGCTTTTAAATTCAGGTTTTGGTTGAGGGTTTGTGTCTAATATTAATCCTTCACTCACATTAGCTTCTCCGACCCTGAGGGTTTGCGTTTCCCAGCTGTGCATCTGAAGCAGTTTCACTCAACCTGCAGCTCTGGCTCCAGCCCACTGAGCAACTTTCTCATGTTATTTTCTTATTAATTTAGGTGTAAATATTTCTTACTCTGGCTCATGATTATTGCAAAACATGCTAGCAAGCTCCATGTACCGAAGAGAATGCCTTTGAAATTATACACACACACACACACACACACACACACAAAATTTGTTTTTGTTGTTAAGGTTTATAGTTTAAAAAACAACCTTTGAAAAGCAATGCTTTGCTTTTAACTCTCCCAACACTTTCTTTTCAGAATAGCAGATAACCAATTATTTTCAAAATTCAGAGTCATATGGCTAGCGTACACAAAGTTCCCAAGGTGAAGGCTAATACATTAGTCTCACTGTTGGGCTTTGCTTTCTTATTCACCCAAACGCCAACAATCTAATCAGATTCATATATGCAACATATATCTTTTGAGTAGCTACTAAAAGTATGAAGTTGACATTATATTCCCATCCAAATTAAATCTCAAAGGGTATTTATAATCCTTTCCCATTGGATATCTTGTTATACCCTGTTTGTGAGAGGGCATGCTGGTATCACCCTTTCCAGAGGGCCACTTGTTGTGACATACCAAAATCCTTAAAAATATCCTACTGGGAAGTTTTCTTCAGCTAATGACAAACTAGGAGCTCTGGTAATGTAGTGCCTAAGGCACTTGACTGCTAACCAGAAGGCTGGTGGTTCAAACCCACCAGCCACTCCTCGGAAGGAAGATGGGGCAATCTACTTCTGTAGTGATACTGCCTCGGAAACCCAAGGAGGGGTCGCTATGAGTCGGGTCCAACTCGACAGCACATAACAACAACAGTAACAATGACAGACTACGTTATTCATATCAACATACACCCTGACTTCAAAAGCTGGTCAATATGAAATATAAAGGGCTGAGAACAACCAAGAGAATCTTACAGGAGAACAAGTAGGAGGACTAACTCCTCCAGATACCAAAACGTGGTATAAAGCTCTCATAATGAAGGCAGTGTGATAGTGGCACAGGGACAGACAAAATAGACCTGACCTAGAATAGACTAGGTAGGCCATCACATGTTCACACATATCCAGATCCTGAGTTGTGACAAAGTTGGCATTGCAAAATGGTAGGATGAAGACAGTCAGTTTTTTGATAAATGATGCTCGGATAATTGTGGGTTCATATAGAAAAAAATGACATTAGACACTGTTATGGGTTGAATGGTGTCCCCCCAAAATATATGTTGAAGTCCAAACTGCTGGTATCTGTGAACGTGACCTTGTTTGGAAATGAGGTCTTTGATGATGTCATCAGTTAAGTTAACATGAGGTCATACTAGAGTAGAGTATGTTTTAGGTCGATCTGAGTGGTGTCCTATAAAAGAGGAGAAGAGACACAGAGAGACAGAGGAAGGGCTGCCATGGGAAGATGCAGCCACAAGCCAACTAATGACAGAAGCTGAGAGAGGCAAGGAAGGATCTTCCAATAGAGGCTTTGGAGGAAGCATGGCCCTGCTGACGAGTTTATTTGAACTTTTAGGCTCCAGAACTGTGAGACAGTATATTTCTGTTCTTCTTCTTCTTCTTCTTTTTTTTTTTTTTAATTATTACAAAGCAGAGTTTGTTTTACATTCAACAGTACATGTACATTTAGTTTCACTCCCCATTTACCATCCCCAACCCTAACCCAGTCTCCTCCCTTCCCTGCCCAGTAACACCCCCCTACCCCCGTGCCCTTCATGGTTATGGAGTGCGTCCTGCATTTCCTCCCTGTGAACTGCCCTTCTGGTGCTCCGTGGTTGATTGCTCCAAAAGATACATTTCCATAGAGTATGTGGGTGTGTCACCCTGGCTTGAGTGGTGTTTGTGTACATCTTGTTTACTATTGGGCTGAGAGTGAGTTTTATTCCACGCCCGGTATGTATCCTAGGGCCATAGTATTGGGGTCTCACCAGACTCCATCTGACCAATAATTCTGGTCATTATTGAGTTTTTGAATTTTGTTCCACGTTTTTCCTCCCACTCTATCCAGGATCTCCAGATTGGATCCTTTCCTGAGTGGTTGGCACTGGTGGCTGGGCACCATCTAGTTCTTCTGGTCTCGAGGGCCATTGTGTCCTAGGGCTGATTGCTTCCAAATGCCACCCCCCTTTTTTTTTTACATTTCTGTTCTTACAAGCCACTCAGTTTGTGGTATTTTGTTACAGCAGCCTAGGAAACTAATATGGAAACCTACCTCATACTATATACAAAGATCAATTTTGGCTAAATTAGAAACCTGAAAGGGAATGGTAAAACAATAATGCTTTTAGAAGATAAATGTAGGAGACCAGCTTAATGATCTCAATAGGGAAAGAAGTTTTAAAAAAACACACAAAGAGCACTAACCATGAAGGAAACACTCCCCGCTGCAATGCATGTGTGTGTGTGTATATATTTGACTGATTAAAAAGTAAGGGCTTCTGTTCATCCAAAAAACACCATAAAAAAAAATGGAACAAAAAACAAGGTATAGGAGAAGATATTGCAATAGAGGTAAGTAGCAAAAGGTGCTCTGGTGGTGCAGTGGTTAAAGCACTGGGCTGCTAACCAAACGGTCATCAGTTCACATCTACCAGCCACTCCACAGGAGAAAGATGAGCCAGTTTGCTTCTGAAAAGATTTACAGCCTTGGAAACCCAACAGAGCAGTTCTACTCTGTTCTATAGGGTTGCTATGAGTTGAAATCCACTCAATGGCAGTGGGACTGGGTTTTTTGGTGGGTAAGTGATGAAAGCCTTCTATCCACATTGCACAAAGAACTCCCATAGATTAGTAAGAGAAGGACAGGTGACTTAATAGAAGAAGATACAAAAATTTGAACAGGTACCTCACAGAAATTGAAACTGCCAATAAACATGAAAAGGTGTTCAGTGGCATTAGTGATAAGGGAGATACAATTAAAAACCACAATGAGATATCACTGTACACCACCAATTGCCAAAAACTTTTAAAGAAGTCTGGCAGTACCAGTTGTTGGTGAGGATAGGAACTCTCCTACACTGCTCATGAGAGTCATAAATTATGACTTCTTTGAAAAAAAGTTTTCGGTTTTATCTAGTAAACTTGAAAATGTCCTCACTCTATGACCCAGCCATTCTATTCACAGGTATATTCACTAGATAATCTGTGGACATGTGTACCAGGAGACATAGGCCAGAATCTTCATAACAACATTGTTTACAAAATCCCAAACAGCAAAATAGCTAAATAAACTGTATCATTAAACAATGGAATACAATACAGCAATGAAAATGATAAATGAACTAGTATAAAAGCAAAAACATGTGTCACCTTTATAGACATAGTATTGAGTAAAAGGAACACAATAGAGAGTATTATTTTATTCATGTGATTGCTGTTAGTGGCGCCCAGTCTGTTCTGACTCACGGCGATCCCATGTATGCAGAGTGGAACTGTGCTCACAGAGTTTTCTTGACTATAATCTTCATGGAAGTAGATTGCCAGGCCTATCTTCTGCAATACCACTGTAGTGCCTTTAGGTTAGCAGTCAAGCACAAACTGTTCACACCACCTAGGGACCTCATCTTATTCACACAGAATTTAAAAACAGGTGAAATTAAACTGTATTCTTTAGAGATGCATCTATAAGTGATGAAATTATATATTTTTCAAAAAGCAACAATGTGCTTTCCCCAAACATTAGATGTGGTTACCTCTACGGAGAAGAAACAGATGTATGATTGAGAAGAACACATGAGGATCCTTTTGGGGACTTACATCATATTTCTTGACTTAGTGATACATCTGTGTTCACTTTATCAGTATTAATTTTAATGTATAGTTATGTACTTTTCTTATATGTGATGTAGCTTATAAATGGAAATTCAAAGAGAAGGAAAGAAGAAAGGAAGACAAGTCAAAGAAGGAGTAGAGGAAGAAAGAAAAAGAGGAGAGAGGGCAGAGGAGGAGCAGAGGAAGGAAATAAGGGAGAGACAGGAGGCAAGAAGACTATTTAGAAATCTATTAAAATACATTGTTGTTGTTATATGCTGTTGAGTCGGACCCAACTCATAGTGACCCCTCCTTGGGTTTCCGATTGCCTCACCTTCCTTCCGAGGAGTGGCTGGTGGGTTTGAACCGCCAGCCTTCTGGTTAGCAGTCAAGTGCCTTAGGCGCTGTGCTACCAGAGCTCCTATTAAAATACATTAGGTGAGATATAAAGATACATACTCTATGGCCATCATATCACTGAAGAAATTTACCCAACCCAAATAATAAGAATGTGTCTGTGGTGGTTAAGTTTGTGTGTCCACTTGTCTAGGCCTGGTTGAGTGGCTGGGAAGCTGGATGTAGTATTCACCATGATGAGACAGGTAATCAACTCCATAGTGGGATCTACTGGGAGCAGCTGAGTAGCTGCCTTTGGGTATGTGGTCTGCTTCCCGTATATAAGGAGCAGCTTTGGGAATGGGTCTCTAGCTTATGGTATGCTTGAACCCTGCATGTAGCTGTGTCGTTGTTCAGCAGCCTGCCATGCTCTGCCGATCCTGAGACTTTCAGTGGACTTGAATCAATGACCTGCAGTGAGGTTTGTTAACATTGGGACTGTGCCATTTTATTTGTCAACCTTGGACTTGTTAGCCTCAGCAGCCAGTAGCTGCCAGAGTGAAGAGATGCCTCTAGCTTCAATGGGCCAGGAGCAAGAGCCAGAGCTAATGCCCAAAAGGTTGAGGGGCTTTCACTCAGCCTCTAGAGCCTGGCACATTGAATTTGGACTTAAAGCCTCCAAAATTGTAAGACAATAAACTCCAGTTTGTTCAAGCATCCCATTTGTGGTATATTCCTGTCAGAGCAGCACTAAGTAACCAGAACAGTGTGTAAAGTTTTAGCTAAGAATGTTCATTACAATCCTGTTTCACAAGCAAATATGATAAACAATCTAAAAGTACAAAAATATAAAGATCAGATCTGAACATTCACATTAGGTAGGTACACTCCTTGGAGAGATTAATCATAGGAGAATAGAAGGGCTGTATATGCACAAGGAGATAGCTCTGGGGGCAGGAATGCATGGTAGGGAAGGACACAGGGAAGAGGTAACTATGGGGAGGAACTGGGAAGAGAGCTGTGAGAAATTGCAGTCAATGTTAGGAGACAAAGTGTTTGTGAACTGCTGTATGGAAAGTGAATTTGCTCTGTAAACTTTCACCCAAATCACAATAAAAATTAAAAAAATAATAAAGCGCAGAGTACAGAAAGGGACAGAAAGAAAGGCAAAGCCAAATGGTAAACACAGGGAGGAAATGGGAAGAGTGCTGTTACATTTTGGGGATTGCAATCAATGTCACAAACAAAATGTATATGAATTGTTAATGGAAAACCAATTTGGTCTGTAACTTTCACCCAAATCTCTCTCTCTCTCTCTCTCTCACACACACACACAATTCCAAAAATAAGGAAGGAAGGTGAGTAAACCGGTAGCTCCACATGATCAAAGTCTATGTAACTATTACCAAATGACATTCTAGAAGTATATTTATCGACATTATTGGTCATCTAGTGGGGCAGACACAGAAGTGTACCACTCAGATACTACTTCAAGGACTTGCTGGCAGCTGCAGGAAGTGTAGCACCAGACCCCTTCCAGCTCAGCTCCTTCAGGGTTGGCCTCAGCTGCAGAGAGCCACTGGAACCCTAACAGGCCTATGACCCAGCATTGCTTGTGCCAACAATGCCCTGTGGGATGGCCGAGCAACAAGATGGAGGGATCCGTGTTCTCTGAATTACCCTGTGGAGTACAACTTGCCACTAGCCTGGGCCACTATCTTGAAGAAATTAATTTCCATCTTCTTAAAAACACTATATTTTGAGTGTATTTGTTAAGGCAGCTTTGCTTTTTACCATAACTCAGATAGTTGTCTACATTGTAGACGTAGGAGATTTCACACAAAAATTCACATTTCTGGCTTGTGTTGAAAAAATCTGAAGATCTAGCAACTCTGGATCTGTACTTTTATGAGATAAGCTACCCAAGCTGAGTGGTGGATGCCCCCTCAGAGGAACTGTGTGATGTTCAATTCACCAGTGAGCCCATCCAACCCACTTTACTCTCTCATGGCACCTGCTTGGCCTTTGAGGCATTTGCAACCCAGAATTAAATGCATTTTTCTCAATTCATCCTCCTGATACAAAAACTGTATTTGTTCCCTACTGCCAACAAGAAGTGTCCAAACCTTCTCAGTCTAGAGTGGGAAGATAGCAGTGCTCAGCCCTACCTGTGAGCTCCCTCTCCCCCATGCTGTACACTCGGGGTCCCCCTTCTCTCTTTTGTTCCTGTTGGCCCCCCACCTTGAATAACCTGTGTGTCTTCTATGCTTTCAGGGACAGGGTCCCTGTGAAGCTCTTCAGTGCTTTAAACGATAACCTTGCCATTCTGTACACAGCTGAGACACCAAT
This sequence comes from Orycteropus afer afer, assembly GCF_000298275.1. Lineage (NCBI taxonomy): Eukaryota > Metazoa > Chordata > Mammalia > Tubulidentata > Orycteropodidae > Orycteropus > Orycteropus afer. The sequence goes on from NW_006921950.1 coordinate 1,142,404, forward strand.
TAATTGTTTGTGCTTTTCAAAGGGTCACAGAATTTCAGAGTTAGGAAGAACCATAAAGAAGCAAGATCAAAAGATGTAAACAGAGAGTCTGAAATGGCAGAACTAGTTAATGGTCGATTCTGGAGGGAAAAATCCAACTCCCAACACCTTGCCCTTTTCTCTCCATCTCATTAACTACTCCAGGCTAGAGTTTTACAAACTTTTTCTTTCTTTCTTTTTTAATCACAACTCACAGTAAGAAACTGATTTTACATCAGAATCCTGTGCACACACACACAAAAGAAAATTTCACAAAACAATATTTACCATTACTGCATGAGATGCACTCTGATATTTTTATTCTCTCTCTCTTTTTTTTTCTTTCTTTTGAACTGCTGTTCTTAACCCTCTGGGTTCTTCTCATGGCCCACTAGAGGGTTATAACCCACAATTTGGAAACCACTCTGCTCCATGATTCTTCTCAGATGGCCAGGTGGCAAGGAGCTCTGCTTGTCTCCAATCCTGACTCAGCCACTCAAGTAGCTCTGAGGCCATGTGCGAATTAACCCATTTGAGTCTCAATGTTCTCATCTGTAATATTGGATAATAATGTTTACCTTACCAAAATGTTATAAGAATTTGAAATGATGCATATAAAGACTCAACACAATACTTGGTACATAACAGGTGGTTGATAAATGGTTGTTGTTGTTATGTGCTGTCGAGTCGGACCCGACTCATAGCAACCCCTCTTTGGTGGTATCACTACTGAAGTAGATCGCCCAATCTTCCTTCTGAGGAGTGGCTGGTGGGTTTGAACCACCAGCCTTCTGGTTGGCAGTTAGATGCCTTGGGCACTGTGCTACCAGAGATCCCTTGATAAATGGTAGTTGTCAGTTTTTTTTTATATTTTTGTATGATATTATTCAAAGCATGGTAACCTTTTTTTTTTTTTTTTAACTTTTTATTGTGGTTTGGGTGAAATCTTACAGAGCAGATGCGTATTGCATTCAACAGCTCATACACGTTTTGTTTTATGATGTCATTACAATCCCCACAACACAATACCTCTCTTCCCACTTCCTCCCTGTACTTAACATTTTCCCTGTGTCTTTCTTTTCCTATGCTTTCCTGCATTCCCTGTGCAAATGCTTCCCTTCTGATCTCCCGTGGTTGATTGTTCTAAGGAGTGCACCTCCCTGGTGTAATTGTTCAGCACCTGGCTGTGTATTGTTTGGCTGAGAGTTAAGCCATGAGAGTGAGTTCAATTCCAGGCTGGAAGGATGACTACGGGCAATGGTTGTGGGAGTTTTACCTGTCTCTATTTGACCAGTAAGCCTGGCCTTTTTCATGTTTTTGAATTTTGTTCCACCTTTTTTCCCACTCTATCCAGGATGTTCAATTTTGATCCCTGTCCAAGTGGGTGACATTGGTAGCCAGGCATCGTTTTGTTCTTCTGGTCTCAGGGTCATGTAGGCTGAGATTCCCATGGTCCACTAATCCTTTTTTCTAATTGTTTCCATTTGTCTTTGACTTTCTTCACTCTTTTTGCTCTGGATGAGAAGAGACCAAGAGTTGCATCTTAGATGGTCGCTTGCAAGCTTTTAAGACTCCAGTTGCTATTCACCAAAGGAGGATGTAGAACAATGTTTTTGTGTACTATGTTGTGCCAGTTGAGCTTCATGTCCCCTGTGACTTTTTGATCCTAAGCATTCAAGTCCAGCAGTTCAGTCCCAATGCCTAAGTAGTTTTTATAACTGTGGATTGAGATTTCATTGTATCTAATACATTTATTTCTAAATAGGTATGTAGAAATATCCACAACCATACCTATATATGACACAAGTGTACTCCTGTATGATTTTCCTCACCAATCAGCATACATCTTTACCTCTGTAAAGCATCCATTTTTACCTATGTCAAAACCCTCACAAATTAGTCTTTGTTATTACTGTTGCAGGATTGTATTACAGCATTTACTGTAGTTGCTCTTTATTCTTACATACTTCTCAGTGGCTTCCTTTGCCTTGGTCACGTTGTGCTAACAATAATTGTGTATCGCCTTTTTGTTTATCAGAATGAACACTTGTGTACTATCTAGTTAGTGATTCACCCTCCCCTCTCCTCTCATCCCTGGTAACATCAAAATATGTTTCTTTTTCTGTGTATATCTGTTCTTGAATTTTTCAAATAGTTGTCTCATACAATATTTGATGTTTTGTGATTGATTTATTTCACTCAGCATAATGGCTTCTAATTCATCTATGTTGTGAGATGTTTCACAGATTCATCATTATTCTTTATCATTGCGTAGTATTCCATTGTATGTACTACAGTTCATTTATCCATCCATCCACTGATGGACACTTAGGTTGTTTCCATCTTTTATCTACTGTGAATAATGCTGTGATGAGCATGATTGTGCATATATCTGTTTGTGTCACAGCTCTTATTTCTCTAGGATATATACTTAGGAGTGGGATTGCTGGATCCTATGTATTTCTAGCTTTTTAAGGAAGCACCATACCATTTTCCATAGTGGTTCTGCCATTTTGTCATCACATCAGCAGTGTGCAAGAGTCCCAGTCTCCCTACAGCCTTTGCGAGCATTTGTTGTTCTCTGTTTTTTTGGCCTGTGCCATTATTGCCGGGGTGATGTGGCATCTCATTTTAGCTTTGATTTGTATCTCTCTAATGCCTAATGATTGTGAATATCTTTTCACGTGTTTGTTAGCTTCCTGAATGTCTTCTTGGTAAAGTGTCTCTTACATATCCTTTGCTCATTTTTTTTTTTTTTAAATTGGATAGTTTGTCTTTTTGTTGTTGAAGTGTTGAATTTTTGTTTTTT
>NW_006921950.1:1145330-1156329 GCF_000298275.1 Orycteropus afer afer
AGTCTTTTGATAAGCTTAAGTATTTAATTTTCAGGAGGTTGGTTACCTAGTTTATATTCTGCTGTTCACCCATATTCCATTATGTTTGGTAGTCTATTTATGCCATAAATTAGGGACTCTAGTTTGTCCCTATGTATTTTTCCATGAACTTTATAGTTTTAGGTTTTACATTTAAATCTCTAATAGATTTTAAGTTAGTTTTTGTGTATGGTGTGAGGTATGATCCTGTTTCATTTTTGTACAAATGGATATCCAGTTTTGCCAGCAATCTTTATTGAGGAAATTATCTCTTCCCCATTTACTGGATTTAGACCTTTTGTTGAAGATCAGCTGTCCATGGGTGGATGGATTCACTTCTGGATTCTCAGTTCTGTTTCATGGGTCTCTGTGTCTGTCATTTACCAGTATCAGACTGTTCTGACTATAGTAGGTTCTGATATCAGGAAGTGTGAGGCCTCCTACTTTGTCTTTTTTTCATCAATAATGTTCTATCTGACCAGGGCCTTTTTTTCTTTCCATATAAAGCTGGTGATTAGTTTTTTCATCTTGTGAAAGAATATTGTTGGCATTTGGATTGAGATTTCATGGTATCCTGGATTGCTTTGGGCTGTATTGATGTTTTCACAATATTGAGTCTTTCTATCCATGAGTATGGCTTCTGGGAGTGTCTTCAGTTTCAAGTTAGAAGCTTGTCTTAGGGTATAGTCTCCAGGGTTCCTTCATTCTCTTTCTACCCATGAGTATGATATGTCTTATTTAGGTTCTTGCCCCATAGGTTTTTCTAGGCTGTAATCTTTATGGGAACGATCACTAGGTCTTTCTCCTTTAGAGCTGATGTGTGGGTTCTAACTGCCAGCCTTTTGGTTAACAGTCAAGTGCTTAACCATTGTACCACTAAGGCTCCTACTATCCCTATTGATCTCTTTACAAGCAGCCCCAAACCATCAGTGATGGAAATGTCCCCATCGGTGGTTCTTTCTGAAAGCACTGCAGAAGCCAGGTAAAAACTGTCTCTCTTCCCACCCTCACATTTCACCTTAATCAAATCTGGAAAATCAGAAAATAATCGTTGAATCATTAAAATACTGTTAAATCACTGACTGATGAGGAACAAAGTAATTTCATTGGCAGTTTGCATTCCTGGCTCCCCATGCAGCCTGGAAAATGCAGGCTTTTTAGGCCATAAAGTCTGGGTCAGGCCCCAGCCATGCAGCCTGCAAAACACAGAAATTTCCCATACATGGGAGGCAGAGAATAACAGTTTGGCTCTAAATTTCTAAGTTTTGTCAGATTAAGTTAGTGCTTTAATGCAATTTTAATAGGTGGTGATTTTATTTTGTATCCAATGAAAGCAACAGAGCATGGAAATAGACATCAAAATTTGGAAGATAATGAGTCTGTTAACTCTGTTGCCAGCGTAGCTGAGTGAGGTACCGTACTTAAGGTACAAAGAATAGACTGCTTCAGAAGAGGCTTTTATTAGCTTCATTAGGGTGGTCATCAAATGAATGATTTCATTGCAGATCTAATTAACCAAAGAATGTGCAGGAGCTGCATCTTCTTCCTGCTAATTGGGCATCTAGACACCAAGGCATATTAGCTACCTTAGAAATTCAGCATACAGATAAACCTGATAGACTCTTTGTGCAAAAGTGTTTTCATGAGGAAGGATTTTATAGTAGAATTCTGAACAACACAAGATAAAACATTTCAAGTCTTCTGGGCACCTGTTGTTCTCACCTTGTCCCCAGCCATCAGGAAAGACATCAACAGCAGGCTAGTAAATTTGAGGATTTCCTGAGAAATGGCCACCATTTGTCTGTCAGTCTGTTGTACTGTGGTGGCTTGTGTCCTGCAAACAGTCGATGAGCTCTGCTGCAAACTGAAAAGATTCGAGGTTTGAGTCTATCCATAGAAGCCTCAGAAGAAAGGACTGCCAGTTGTCTGGAAACTCAGCCACTGAAAACTCTGTGGAGCACAATGCTACTCTGACACACATGGGGTTACTATGAGTTGGGGTTGATTTATGGCAACTTAATGATGGCAAATGTGCCCCTCCACTCCAGGCCACCAACCTGACTTTATTTGTCAATGCACCTAGGAGGTCGGCCTGTCAACATGCCCCGCTGACTTATAGGAAAGTACAAGTTTGCAGCTTCAGGAGAAATAAGACCTACACATCTGCGAAGGAAATCATATCAGCTATTGGGTCATATGAGAAATGGTCAACCAGAAAGAAGAAAAGAGATCTTAGCAATTAAAAAAAAAAAAAAAAAAAAAAAACAGTCACCAAAATAAAAACAAAAATAGAAGGAATTAGTGGAGATGGTTGATTTTAAAGGTGGGGTCAAAATTTCCCAGAATATACAGCCAGAAGATAAAGGAAATAGAAAATCTGACAAGAAAGTTGAGACATGAGGAATATGTTCAAGAGGTTTGACATCTATCCAATAGTAACTCCAATTGTTGTTGTTGTTATTATGTGCCGTTGAGTCGGACCCGACTCACAGTGACCCCTCCTTGGGTGTCTGAGGCAGTATCAATATGGAAGTAGATTGCCCAACCTTCCTTCCAAGGAGTGGCTGGTGGATTTGAACTGCCAGCCTTCTGGTTAGCAGTCAAGTGCCTTAGGCACTATACTACCAGAGTTCAATCACATCTGAAGAGAAGAAATAATCAAAATGATCATAAAAGATGATTGAAGAACGATGTGAATTTTCAGATTGAAGGGGCTCACTAAGTACTGAAGAGGGTTCATGAAAGAAACAAACAACAAATTTTCATCTAGACATATCCTGCTAACATTTCCTAACTCCAATGATAAAGAGAAAATCCTAAATGCTTCCAGAAGAGAAATCAGATTATCAAAAAAGAAACAAAAGTCACGCTTTTCTTCAGTAGCACTGGAGTCTGACCATGCAATGCAGGGTCTAATGAAAAATTATTTTCTACCTAGAATTTTATGCCTCAGCAAACGCAACCAAATGTTAGGATAAACTAAAAATATTTCCAGCTGAACGTGTACCAAAATATTTATCACCCGCATACCCTATATGATAGAACTAAGCAAGTAAAATGAAAATGAAGTACAGAAAATTATGCATTAGGCATAAAAGAATGATCATTGAATATGATCTTATAGAAGTGAAGGAAACTGGAAGAATTCAAGGAAAAATCCAGCAGGTTGAGACTCCTGGAAAATTCTCCTTCAATGAGCAAAGTTTCTTTTAAAAGGATTACATTTCCCACTAAGTGGTTTAAATCATAAGTGGCTCTATAATGACTGATAGCTACACTATAACAATATTATAAACCTATTAATAGCTTTCCAATTTTTAATAGTAACCTAGGACAGTATGGTAGATTTTGTTATAGTTACATGAACAGAATGTAGCTGTAGTAAACTGTGACCTTATAAATAACACAAACATAAATTGGGAGGTAGAAGAAGAGATTGAAAGAAGAGTAAGTGAATAATCTATAGGGATTCTCTTGCCTGATGGAGGTAACCACTAGAACGATTAGGAAAAATAACAATGCAGTCAGTGTGGGGAACGGGAAGAGGGCAGTAGTGTAAGTGAGCCCAACACTTTTTTCTTTATTAAACAAAGATACAACAACAACAGTTGCCATCAAATCTACTCCGCCTCATGGCAACCCCATGTGTGTCAGAGTAGGGTTTTCAATGGCTGTGATCTTTCAAAAGTAGATCACTAGGTTTTTCTTCCAAGTCTGGGTGGACTCAAACCTTCAACATTTGGTTTGTAGCCAAGCAATAACCATTACACTATTTGGAGTCTCCATTCCATTTGTATTTGTAGAAGGAAGAGAACAGATTCTATTTAAAGTTGAGAAATTAAGGAATAGAAACCCAATGCAACACACTGCCCTCAAGTTGTATCTGACTCATAACAACCCCTCCTTGGGTTTCTGAGGCAGTATCACTATGGATGTAGATTGTCCACCCTTTCTCCAGAGGAGTGGCTGGTGGATTTGAACCACCACCCTTCTGGTTAGCAGTCAAATGCCTTAGGCACTACGCCACCAGAGCTCCTTAAGAAATAGAGGTATGAGCATATTATAAAAGTTATGATGGTAAGTGCCAAAAGAATTGATGACAGAAGCTATTGACAGTAGTTAATTGCCAGTGGGTATAGGCCTGGTAGTAGGGAAGGCTATCTTTACTTTTCATTTTTAGCTCTTCTATGCATGTGAAATTTATTGTTTTAACATAGGTATATTTTAATGGAATTTTTAAATTAAAAAGTGAACGTTCACATTTATTGCACTATAGTCTTCACCAGTGTTTTTCAAATGCAGTTGATTGGAACATACTGAATTGAATAGCTTCCTGGCCTATTCTACCAGATTTCAAAATCCACTTATCTTTAAAGAACTTTATTTAGCTAGATGTTAAATATCAAAATAAAGCCTAAGAAAAATTTTTTTTCTCTTAAGAGAAAAAGTGAATAGTTATCTGTGTGAGAACTCCAAACAAACAAAACTTTTACTTTAACTTATAAGTATAAAATACCCAAACTATTAATGTTGTCCTGTAGTATTTCATGTCTATACTAAGGAAAAACATTTTATCCTCTTTCTAAGTGGTAAGCTCATCAAGAGCTTTATGATGAACACACACACATGCATACACACCTACACATCTCCTCATCAGGATAAATATCTATCCCAATTGAGGTTGGACAAGAGGGCTTGAGAGCAAGGAGAAGCTCCAAGGAAAGGCTCAACCCTGTGCTTCCAGGTTCTTGACAAACATTTCCAAAAGCCCCAAGTGCCCTTTCCATGTTTCTTTTGATAAAATAATCAGAAACTTTTTCTCTCTTAGTATTTCCACTATAATCCTGTCATCTTTGTAGAACAGCTATGAAAATGTATTATCTGGCTATTGTTGTTGTTGTTATGTGCCGTTAAGTCGGACCCGACTCATAGCGAGCCCTCCTTGGGTTTCCGAGGCAGTATCACTATGGAAGTAGATTGCCCCATCTTCCTTCTAAGGAGTAGCTGGTGGGTTTGAACCACCAGCTCTTTGGTTAGCAGTCAAGTGCCTTAGACACTAAGCTACCAGAGCTCCTTATCTGGCTATTACAAGCAAGGATCTTTCTCTCCCTGGTATCAGCAGGTTTTACGACCTTTAAAATCTCAGCTCTGGAATGGTGTCTCTGCCTGAAAGCGGAAGGCATGGCCCTTGCTCCTCACCCAAGGTGGACATTCAGCATCAATATCAACTGCAACTCGAGCCAATGAGAAAGATGTGTGGTTGAGAACACCTGCCTGAGAGTGTTGAAAGTCTCAGCAACTCCTTTAATGGTATATATGTGTGTGCATGTTTATGTGTGTATGGAGAGAGAATAAATCTAATGTTAGAATATTATTAGAGAAAACATGACTTTGTATTTTAGTGGAGAATGAGGGAAAACAACTGAGTGGACAGAGTGTATCTCCTCTGCAGTATCCGAGGAGACACTGCAAGAGAAAGTGTGGTTTCAATGGTGGTTCCAGAGTTCCAGGTTCTAAAACCCAACTGGTCAGCTAACAGTCTTCATGGTAATGTTGTTGTTGTTGTTATGTACTGTCGAGTTGCACCTGACTCATAGTGACCCCTCCTTGGGTTTCCGAGGCAGTATCACTACGGAAGTAGATTGCCCCATCTTCCTTCCAAGGAGCTCTGGTAGCATAGTGTCTAAGGCACTTGACTGCTAACCAGAAGGCTGACGGTTCAAACCCACCAGCCACTCCTTGGAAGGAAGGTTGGGCAATCTACTTCCGTAGTGATATTGCCTCGGAAACCCAAGGAGGGGTGGCTATGAGTTGGGTCCAACTCAACAGCACATAACGACATTCATGGTAATATATAACATTTATTAATAGTATTACTTCCTCCACACTAGCAACTATTCTAAATGTTCTACATGCATGTGCATTACTCAATAAATTTGCTCCTCACTTAATGATGTGGTTAGGATCCAAAGACCAGGTCATTATGCAAAAATTGACATTATGTGAAAATGAAGGATGATCACATCAGATCACAAAACGAAGGATGACTGCATCATTACATAACTGCCAAACCATCGAGAATCATGGCATAGCCAAGATGATACATAACCTTAACCATCAAAGCCAGAGTTATTCTTGCTTCTCATCTCAGCAGTTGTTAAAACCAGACTTATGTTGTTAATATGCAAAATAGATAGATTTTTTTACTGTTGTTGTAAGTGAGAAATGTCAGACAATGAGGTAATCGATAAGTGAGGAGTAGGTGTATTCACAGTTACTTTGTGAGATAGGTGCCATTATGAGTGTCCCTGTGTCTGAGATGAAGCCACTGAAACACAGAGAGGTAAAGTAACCTACTAGAGGCTACACAGCTCAAAAGTGATAGGGTTGAGATTTGAACCCAGGCAATTGCCTACCCCCTTAAGCTAAGCTTCCTCTAAAAGCAATGTTTTCTTTCTCTCAACATTTTTGAGTTATGATTTGGTAGCCAGAATCATACTTTGTGCCAGATGGTATTTTAGACATTAGGTAGTTTGTTATAGTAATGTCCATCCCTTCTCCATGACTCACAATCCCCTGGGCCTACCCACCTTTGTGACATGAATATGCACTCCTCGTATTAAGGGGGAGATCTGTTTCCCCATTCGTTGAATCTGGGTTGACCTTGTCTGTGGTTTTGAACAAAAGAATGTGGTGGAAGAGCAATTGTGCAACTTCTGTGTCTAGGCCTTAAGCCTGGTCTTGGCTTTTGTCCACCATGGCATAAAGAAGCCCAAGATGAAAGTTCATGTGGAGAGAGACGCCAGCCATCGCAGATGTCCCTGCTGCACCCAGCCCCCTGCCAACCCACCAGCAACTGAGCCTCATGAGTGAGCATGGGTGAGACCAGCAAAGAACAGCCCAGCCAACCCACAAAATTGTGAGATTACAAGTCATTGTTGTTTTAATCCACTAAGTTTTATAACATTTTGTTAGCCACCATAGATAACTGATATAGGGATCAGATAGCACAGCCCACTAATTTTACAGCTGAGGAACTAGAGGCAAAATGATTAACAAGATCCTTAAAGCAGAGTTAAGGAAGCCTGGGTGACCCAACAGTTAAGCATGAGGCTGCTAACTGAAAAGCTGAGAGTTTTAACTCATATGGCCACTCCATGGGAGGAAGACTTGGCGCTCTGCTTCTGCAAAGGAAGCCCCATGGGGGCAGTTCTACTCTGTAGCACATGAGTTTGCTATGATTCAGAATTGACTCCATGGCACTGGACAACAACAACAATAAAGCAGAATTAAGATAGGGCCCCTGACATTTGCCAGCTGGCTGGGCAATGTGTTTGCTTAGGGAGTCACTAAGAATTGTGGGTTTGAATCCTCAGTGCCCTGGTAGGACTGACAGCCAGCTCAGGGACCTGGGTCAGGTGGGTGTAGGAGAGGTGAAAGAACAGTCAATCCCAGCTTCAGGTCACAGTGGTCAGATCCTTCCCATTCCTGACTTGGCAAAGTACTGTGGTGAGCTTGAGATTACTGAATGGGGGTGGTTGGGGGAGGAGTGGGAGGGAGGGCCTGTGGATGCTGGAGGGCTCCTCCACCTTGACTGTGGAGTCTGAGCTTAGAAGTTGACAGATCGGTCAGAACAATATCAGAAAGCATCACATCCAAAAGCATCAAAGGGATCCCCTCTTGCTGCCCTCAGCCTCAGATGAGAGGCTGAAAAATTGGGGTTAAACTCCATACTCATCCCCTTGTTGGAGGAAGGCAGTCTCTGAAGCTCCATAGCAGCCACCCCCACTGCCGCCACCCCAGACTACTCAGCAGCCACGCCTGATGGCCTGAGCCCGGCAGTGGGGGTGACCAGGGACAATTAATGGCAAGGGAAGGGAAGGAGGGGAGGAAAAGAGAAAAGGGGGAGAACGAGAAGAAATCCAGGACAGGGCTTCCCTGCAGGCGCCCTTCCTCCAACCCAGTCTCCGTTGATCTGCTCTGGGGGACACAGAGTAGATCAGACCCTCGGCTCCAGCTTGACCCTGGCCTTCCTGCTACCCCCAGCCCCTTCTCTGGGGCCCTGGTGGGAGGTTCCTCTGGAGTTCTGGCTGCTTTCTGCCTCTGCCCTCTCTAACCTGCCCCTACCACGGCACAAAGTGAATTACCCCGAACTCAAATCTGGTGCCCCTTTCTTGTCGTAAAACATGACAGCTTTCCCATGGCCTCCACCAGCTACACATGTACCACACTTGAGTTGTTTTTTCTTTCCACAGCCATAGACACCTGTACTATCACTTAGTATTTTTCTTTGAAAATGACTCACCTTTTTACTTAAATAAATGTATCATCAATCTAAGCAATCATACTCGTGACATTGTGGGTTTGATGTGCTGTTTATAGTTTTCCCCAATATGCATTAAAATAATTACATAACCAAAATTTAAAAATGTTCCTGTGTTCCACTTCAAATCATCCCACTGACTGTATTTCACCCTGAAGCCATATTGAGAGTGGATAGGTCAGAATACTTGCGTTACAAGAAACAGGAACTGACTCCAACTACCTGAGGTCGTTTTCCAATAACAAGAGATTCTACTGGAAAATTGCAGGTGTGGGGATGCAGTCTCATAGGATAAAGGAGAAGGCAGAAAACCACGTCCCCAAAGGACAGGGCTATGTAGTTGAGGTAGAAAGCTGCAGGAACTGGGCACTGTCAAGCATTTCTGGCTCTACATCCCTCTGTGATTCAGATTCCAGGGAGGGAATTCCCATCGACTGCTTGGGCCCCTTGGCTCCCCCTTAGCTATTGTCTCAGGAGCAATTACAGAAAAATGTCACCTTCTGCAACAAAGAACTCTTGCTCTCTTCTTAAATGACACTGGCTTTGCAACAATATTTGTAGGCAGAGAATTTTACCAACTTCACATACATGTCAGGTGGACTCAAAAATAATTTTGTGTCTTTTAGTTGCATTTGATTCTTTTGGGGGATTTTATGTTGCTCATTTGTTTGATGTTGGAGTTTTTAGGAGGAAGGCTGGGCAAGAGAGGATATTGATGCTACCATAATCGTCAAGAAATGCAACTTAAATAGATAAAAAAAAGGACTTTAATTGAAATAAGTCAATTACAGAGGGGCAAATATTGTATTAGTCCATTATTGTAAAAAGTCAAGGAAAGGTTTATCTATGGAAGGAAGGAAATTTTCTTTGTTGGTTACCAGGGGTGGGAGGGGAGGGGAGGGAACACTGTTAGATAGGTAGAGATAAGTATTGATTTGGGTGAAGAGAACGACAATGTACCAAATGTGAATGATCTACACAGTAGCACTGAGGAAGAGAAAGACATAGAGAGGTGTATGAGAGGTACAGACAGCAAAGATGAACCCTTTGGCACATACAATACTATGTTGTCAGTGAAGGCAAACATGGATATACAAGTAGATAGTTGGGTGGATAGGCTGAATGATTAGGTATGTCAATGTAGGGAGGAGTGTGTCCATGACCTTGTATAGGGTTGGCAGACAATGTTTCTACAAGGGTATTTGTATGTTCTGTAAGAATTTCCAGGTATGTAATAGAGCTGACAAGGGACAACGTTGTAGTCACTTCTTGGCACAGCCAGCTACCTAGAGGGAGTAAGTAGTTGGACCTGTGGGCTTGGGACCATAGTCACAGGGGACATCAAGCTCAATTGGCATAACATACTACATAAAAACATTGTCCCACATCCTACTTAAGTGAGTAGCAACTGGGATCTTAAAAGTTTGCAAGCAGCCATCTAGATGCAACGATGGGTCTCTCTTTTCCCAGAGCAAAGAAGAATGAAGAAAACCAAAGATGCACGGAAACAATTAGTCCAAGTGACTGGTACACCATATGATCCTCAGCCTATATAACTATGAAACCAGAAGAGCTAGATGGTGCCAGCTACCACTGTCAACCACTAAGAGGGGGAAATCTATGTAGGAGATCCTGGATAGAATGGGAGAACAATGTGAAATAAAACTCAAAGTCATTTAAAAAAAAAAAAAAAAAGGGGGGGGGGACAGGTTTTGTTGGCTGATAGAGCCTGATGGAACCACTGAGACTATGGCCCCTAGCTACCCTTCAGATCTGGAATTAAACCCAGTCCTGCGGCTTCCAGCCAAACAAAAGACAGGCATATGAGTTGAACATTTACATTAGGTAGATACATTCCTTGGAGAGATCAATCATTGGAGAATAGAAGGGCTGTATATGCTGAGGGTGCAGAGTGCATGAGAGACAAGGACATAGGGAAGAGGTAACTATAGAGAGGAAGTGGGAGGGGAGCTGTTGCATTGTGGGAGATTGCAGTCAATGTCATGAGACAGTGTATGTGAGCTGCTGTATGGAAAGTGAATTTTTGCTCTGTAATCTTTCACCAAATCACAATAAAATAAAACAAAATAAGGACTTTTATCATCACAATCTACCAATCATCTGGGCTCAAGAGATATTCTAGTTCACATTCTAAGATGAGCTGGTTCATCCTGGTAGTTCAGCCAGAAAGCATAGAGCCAAATTTGGCCCACTGAGAGCTCTGATGGCGTAGTACCTAAGTCATTTGACTGCTAACCAGAAGACTGGCAGTTCAAACCCACTAGCCAGTCCTCAGAAGGGAGACTGGGCAATCTACTTCCGTAGAGATACTGCTTTGGAAACCCAAGGAGGGGTCACTGTGAGTTGGATTCGACTTGACGGCAGTGAGTTTGGTTGTGGTTTGAGAGTAACTGTGTGTAGTTTTTGAGCCTCATTCCATTTTTATGTTTTCATACTTGTTTGTTTTTTTTTTCCCGATTCTTTTTATTGTGATTTGGGTGAAGATTTATTATTATTATTATTATTTATTGTGATTTGGGGGAAGATTTACAGAGCAAATTCACTTTCTATACAGCAGTTCACATATACTTTGTCTCATGTCATTGACCAGAGTTTACCACAATGCAACAGCTCCCCTCCCATTTCCTCCCCATAGTT
>NW_006921950.1:1183584-1196893 GCF_000298275.1 Orycteropus afer afer
TTTTATATATACCATTCCATTGCCTTCTCTCTTTCATGGTTTCTGCTGAGAAATCAGAGCTTATTCCTACTGGTTGTCCTTTTAAGTAACTTTTTGTTTTTCCCATGCTGCTTTCAGGATTCTTTCTTTGTCTTTGGTTTTGATGAGTTTGATGGTGATACGTCTTGGTGATTTTCTTTTGGGGCATATCGTGTTTGGGTTTTGGTGGACTTTTTGAATAGATATATTCTCATATTTCATCATATCAGGGAAGTTCTCCTCCAACAATTCTTGGACAATTTTCTCAGTGGTTTCATTTTTTCTCTTCCTGTTCTGGAATTCCAATGACATGTAGGTTATTCCTTCTGATGATATCCCACATGAATCTTAGGCTTTCTTCATGTTGTTTTGGTCTTTTTTCTGATTGATCCCTTCCTGAAGAAGTATTCAGGTATTTGTCTTCATTCTCAGTAATTCTGTCTTCCATTGCATCAATTCTACTCCTTTGCCCTTCCAATGTGCTATCTATTTCTGACAATTTACTATTAACCTTCTGGATTTCTATCTGTAGATTTAGAATTATTTCTAATTTTTCATTTATTTTGTCATTTTGTTCTTGTTTTTTCTTCCAAAATTCTTCTAGGGTTTTGTCTGTGTTTTCCTTGGTTTGTCTCTCAATCCTTTGAAGATACCTAAATGTAATTCTTTTGAATTCCTTATCAGAGAGTTCCAATGCTCCTTCTTCCTCAAGGATGTGTTCTGGGTCTGTATCCTGTTCCCTTGTTTCCCTTTGTCTTGCTTTGTTGTGTGGACAGTGATGGTCTGTTTTCTCCAAGACATCATGGCATTATTGTATTTAGATCTCTGTTAACCGTTTGTGAAGAGCAGCCAAGGGTGAGTCAGGCTTTTCTTGGTGGATGTTTATCATTGGCCCATTGGTGGAAAAGGAAGAGTTGGTTCTCAGTAAGTGAAGTTGCAGGAAGTGTAGGTGTAGTTGTGTCATATGGGGACTGTTGCTGTTTTCCACTCTGTGAAACAGAAATAACAACTGAATACCACCAAAAAAGTATAAGCAAATGGACAGAAAATACACCATGTAATCACACAGGAACAGTACCCCCAAAAAAGGGAAAAGGCAAAAAGAAGGAAAAAAAAAAAAAAAAAAACCTGAAATATGTGGGAAGAGGGAAGTAAGAGAAAAAAGCAGAGGAGAATAATGAAGAAAAAAATGGGAAAAATACAAAAAGAAAAACAAGGAGTGGGGTTTTCCATGAGAAAGAAAAAAAAAAAATTGCAACCAGGAATAGGGAAAAGAAAAAAAAGCTGAAAACTACAACCTTGGAGAGGAAGAATAAAGAATAATAGTGTAAAAAGGACAAAAGTAATAATAATAATAGTAGTTTTAAAACAGACAAAAACAAACAAACTAAAAAACAGAAAACAGAAAAAAAAAAAAATCAGGGTGAGGCAGGGCAGGGCACCCAGGCTCCCTCGGAGTACACAGACTGGGATGGGATTCCTGCCAGCCCAGAAGGTGAGTGGGAGTGAGGGATGGCTACACCTCCGTTCACCAAGAGGGTGTGGGGTATAAGAGTAACAAGTGGAATGTCACACCTTTCCAATAGTTCGTAGGTCCGGAATGTCCTTGTGATTCCTAGCAAGCAGAGCCTGTTCCTAAGTCCCTGGAATCTGGGAGAACGCTGTCACTTTAAATATCCAAAATGGTCAAGCCGCTTGTAAATTTTCAAAATGGCTGCACTCTCTGTACAGGCAAAAGTCCACAGCTCAGTCCACCTTCCTCTTTGCTGCTATCCTTTTTATTCCCCAGCCACTAGAGCAATCCTCCATGCAGTCCCTGGCTAGCAGGGCTGATTTGTAAGTTAAGTCTTAGGTCCTACCACCACTCAGCAATATCCAAGCTGTCTGTGCCATTAGGATCACTGCCAGACTGCAGCTCCATATGTCTCCTTTTTTGGTGTTTTCATGCAAATTCTTCTGCTAGTTGGAGTTTAGTCCACTTCTATATCCTTCCCTTCAAGGCTCAGGGGTCCAGGATTATTTTCTGTATCTGTGTTAATTAGTTCCCCCCTTTTTTTGTTGAAGAGCATCTGTGCAGTCTTTCTCCATATTCCACCATCTTACCGGAACTCCTTGAGTTTTGCTTATTTTCACTGACTAAAGTGCACCAATGCCAGCTCAAGACAGGGCTTGTTGACTAAGCTCTTTCCTGACTCTTACCTCTCTCCCTGAGAGTGAAAATGCTTTAATGTTAAATGCTGTGGGGAGTTTTGACTCTTATATGGAACCAGATATTTCAATTGTTATGTCCCAAAGTGACTGGAGGATTTTTTTTTTTTTTTTTAATCTGGGTTTGCCAAGAAAAATTTTAGGAACTATAGGAGCTCTGGTAGCATAGTGCCTAAGGCACTTGACTGCTCACCAGAAGGCTGGCGGTTCAAACCCACCAGCCACTCCTCGGAAGGAAGGTTGGGCAATCCTACTTCCACAGTGATACTGCCTCGGAAACCCAAGGAGGGGTCACTATGAGTCGGGGCCGACTCAACGGCAAATAACAACAACTATATCCTAGGTTTCAGTCCAGTCCTTGGAGAAAGACATAATGCTTGATGAAATAGAGGATCAACCAAAAAGAGGAAATCACTCAGCAAGATGGGTTGACTCAACAGCTGCAACAATGGGCTCAAACATAGCAATGATTGTGAGGATAGCTCAGGACTGGGCAATGTTTCATTCTGTTGTGCATGGGGTCACTATGAGTTGGAACTTACTAGACAGCACCTGAAAACAACCACCACCTTAGGTTTCACCCCAGAAGTGGAGAAGACCTAGCCTCAAAAGTACATTTGAATGGGTCGTCGGGCAAAGGGAGAGAATAAGTTGTTTCTCCTGAGTCTTTAGGACTCCTAGTCTTTCAACACAGCAGTTACATAAACTCATACTCTTAGCACACAGCCTTGAGATTATAAGAATCAATTCTTCCTACAGCATCGATCCCAAGGTGCTTAGATACAAGTCTACATTATTTACACAAGAAAATGCATTACCGAACTAATTGAAGGCCTTGAGATTAGACCATTGTTGTTGTTGTTGTTATGAGCCGTCAAGTTGGCCCCGACTCACAGTGACCCTCCTTGGGTTTCCGAGGCAGTATCACAACGGAAGTAGATTGCTCCATCTTCCTTCCGAGGAGTGGCTGGTGGGTTTGAACTGCCAGCCTTCTGGTTGGCAGTCAAGTGCCTTAGGAACTATGCTACCAGAGCTCCAGATTAGACCATAGAATTGTTCTAAATCTAGCAAAAAGTTATTCTACCTAGGTGGCCTGACTACCTCGAGGGATCCTTGGATTTTGTTTCTTTGATCTAGGAGCTTTCAGAATTTTCCTTTGTTTTGTATTTGGCCACTGTTAATCTTTTCAGAAAAGGTTCCTGGGTGGCACAAATGCTTTCCACCCACTACTCATTGAAAGGTTGTCAATTCAAATCCACCCAAGAGCAATGCAGAAGAAAAGCCTAGTGATCTGCTTCTGTAAGAGCACAGCCACTGAAAACTCTGTGGAACACAGGTCTACTCTAACACACATGGGGTCCCTGTTAGTTGGAATCAATGGGAAAACAGCAGGTTTGGCTTTTTTGGCTTTTGGCATTTTCTGACTCTAAGGACTGGATATCTCCATGGCTGTCAGGCATGTGCAGTCTGAACAGGGAATGGAGAGAAAATGGGACACCAGAATGTGATGGTCCCTAAAGCGGGAGACCCCAAGATATAAATGTTAGGTTGTTGTTGTTACTGCTGTCCCTGTCCCATGAATTGGTCCCTAACTCATGGTAACCCCATGTAGAACAGAACAAAATGCTGCCCTGTCCTGCACCACTCCCATGATTGGTTACAGATCAGACTGCTGTGACCATAGGGTTTTCATTGGCTGATTTTTTTTTGAAGTTGATCGTCAGACCTTTCTTCCTAGTCAAGTTTTGTCTGGATGCTCTGCTGAAACCAGTTCAGCATCATAGCAACATACAAGCCTCCACTGACAGACAGGTAGTGACTGTCCTCCCTTTTATGAGGGAGAAACCCTGTCTCCCTCATAAAAGGCAAGAGTTTTACCACTGAACCTTCACTGCTCCAAACATTAGGAAAGTTTGTGAAATATCTTGACCAGATTATCAAACCAGAAATCAAGTGAGGAGGCCCTTGCCTGACTTCTCCACAGGCTGGGAGGTTAAATAGCTCTGTTCCTCCATGAAATGTAGTAGCTAAAGGCGGAATTCTTATGGGGAACTGATCCACTTCATCTAATTGGTAAATCCTTCAAGTTTGGGTCTCTCTGGGTCTCCTTAATGATAGGTTGTAGTGAATGTTCAATACATTTTAACAGATGTGGTAGGAAGAATGGATTGTGCAGTTTAAACCAAGTGTTGTGAAATTCTAGAAGATCAATGTACTCTGAGTCGAATGTTTTTTATTACAATCACAGAACAACTAGCAATTCAAATAATCAGTTTATTTTTATTTTTACTTTTATTGTGCTTTGGGTACAAATTTACACAGCAGATTTCTTTCACTCTCAACAGTTCATGCACATTTGATTTCATGGCCTCAATTACAATCTCCAGCCATAAAAAATTCTCCTCCGTTCTCCTCCCCATAATTATCCCTTCCATGTGCCCTTCTCATCTATGCATTCCTATTCATCCAGCTTTCCCTCTAGGTGAATGCTGCCCCTCAGAGGTCTCATGGCTGACTGATCTAAGGGGTGCATCTCCCTAGGGTAGGTGGGTGCATTTCCCTGAGGTAGGTGTTCTGCTTGTAGGTCTTTCTACTTTTGGTCTGAGAGCCAATCCACGGAAGTGAGTCCATTTCTAGACCCAAAGGATAACCTAGGGCCACAGTCTTTGGGATTCCATCAGTCTATCTGACCAGTAATACTGGTCATTTCTGTGTTTTTGAATTTTGTTACACATTTTTCCTCCCACTCTATGCAGGGTCTCTAATTTTGATCCCTTTCTGACAGTTGGAATTAGTAGCTGGGCACCATCTAATTCTTCTGGTTTCAGGGTCATGAAGGCTGAGGTCCTCATGGTCCATCATATCTTTGGACCAATTGCTTCCAAATGACTTTGCTTTCCTTCACTCTTCTTTGCTCCAGATGAGGGGAGACCAATAGTTGCATCTTAGATGGCTGCTCGAAAGCTTTTCAGACCCCAGTCACTACTCATCAAAGTAGGATATAGAACAAGATTTTATGTACTATGTTATGCCAGTTGAGCATGATGTCCCCCAAGACTATAGTCCCGATCAAAAAATTGGTTTAAATAAGAAGCTGTTCTTTAGTTTTCTGAGGTTAGAAGTATAGAATATTTTTTTCCATCACAATTAAGTATTTAATTTTTTCTTTTTTTGTTGTTTTGGTGAAAATATACAGAGCTATCCAATATTTCCACAATTTTTACATGTACAACTGGGTGACATTGATGATTACATATTCAAGTTATGCAATCATTCTTCTTCAAATTGTTAAACTGCTAACTGCTATTGACTTAAAACTCATTGCCCCCTAAGCTTCTCATCTAACCTTTTGACACATCAATTTGACTTCACAGTGATAATTCTTTAAAAGAGTTCAGTGCTGAAGGCAGACACACTTTACTTATGAAGATAAATTATTTTTTGGTTCAAAGAAGATGTCACAGGATAGTTTTGGTTTAAGGTTTAAAACTTAAAGATGATCAAAGGGCAATGGTTTTAAGAGTTTATCTAGCCTCAAAGGCTCCAGAAAGTCTAGATTCCATTGAGAATTTGAGATTCTGGAACATCATCATTCCTGAAAATTCAAAATATAATGAATGAGAGTCTTTTTTCTTCAATTGCTTAATTATTTTTTCATTCACCTCCGGGGTTTTATCTGATCATTAGATAAAAGAGAAGTCAAGGCATCAAAAACCAAAAAAAAAAAAAAAAAACCTCAAACTCACTGCCGTCGAGTCGGATCCAACTCAGCGACCCCTCCTTGGGTTTCTGAGGCGGTATCACTACAGAAATAGATTGCCCAACCTTCCTTCTGAGGAGTGGCTGGTGGATTTGAAGCGTCAGCCTTCTGGTTAGCAGTCAAGTGCCTTAGGCACTATGCCACCAGAACTCCTTAAGGCATCCTAAGACTCCCCATTAAATTTTTTACACCAAACATTTCCATGTAACCCCATACACTATACTCCTAATAATAAAACATTTAGTCTAAGAAATAAGCATATTTAATGTTATGCTTATGGTTGAAAATGTTTTATTGTTTCCCCAGATTTTCCAAAGATAAATATAGAAGAAGGAAATCTTGGTGAACTTTTCAAAAAGAAATATTTTTTTAAAAAAATGGGTTATCAACCCAATAATGAAATGGGTAAACAATTTAAACAGACTCTCCAGCAAAACAGATTCACAAATGGCAAATAAACACCACAAAAAAGTTACTCAACATCAGTAGTCAATAGGGACATACAAATTATAACCACAATGAACTATTACTACACGTATATTGTGTTGTTGTTATGTGCCGTCAAGTCGGACCCAACTCATAGCGACCCCTCCTTAGGTTTCCAAGGCAGTATCACTATGGAAGTAGATTGCTCGACCTTCCTTCTGAGGAGTGGCCAGTGGGTTTGAACTGCCAGCCTTCTGGTTAGCAGTCAAGTGTCTTAGGCACTAGACAGATCATACCAAGTGTTGGGAGAGGTGCAGAGTAAATGGAATCCTTATATACTGCTAGTGGAAACATAAAATGACACAACCATTTTAGAAACCAGTTTAGTAGTTTATTAAAAAGATAAGCATACACCCACCATATGATCTAGTCATTCCAGTCTTACATATTTAGCCAAGAGCCATGAAAGCATATATCCACACAAAGACTTGGATACAAATGTTCACAGCAGCTGTGTTTGTAGCAGCCCCAAATTGGAAACAACCTAAATGTCAGTCAGGTTGTGGTCCACAATACAATGGATTACTTCTCCACAGTAAAAGGGAATGAATTATTGATACACACAACAACATGGATAACTCTCAAAATAATACATAATATTATTCCATTTAGATAAAATTCTAGGATATAAACTATAGTGAGCATCACTACAGTGACAGGAAGCAGATCAGTTTTTGTCTGGAGATAATGTTTGTGGGATGTGGGAAGGGGCAGGAGGGAAGGAACACAAGCAGCCAGAGGAAATTTTGGGGGTGATTTATATGTTCATTATCTTGGCTGTGGGATTGGTTATGTGGATGGATATTTTTATCTAACTCACCAAATTATACACTTTGAGTATGCACAGGTTATTGCAAATCAATTTTACCACAACAAAGCTTTCTCCCAAATTTCTATCAGCCCTTCCCACATCTCACTGTGGAACTGTTTCTTCTGGTAACCTACAGTTATACAGCTAGGGGTGAGTCAGAATTTAAACTCAAAATTGATCACACATATCGTCTGTACCAACTCAGACCATAAAAAACAAAAAACAGACCAGTTGCCATCCTATCAATTCTGAATCATGGCAATTCCATGTGTTTCAGAGCAGAACTGCTCCATAGGATTTTCATGGCTGTGATATTTCAGAAGCAGATCACTAAGCCTTTCTTTCCAGGTGCCTCTGGTTGGGTTCAAACCACCAACATTTTGATTCATTACTGGAAGGCTTAACCATTTGTGCCACCCAAAGACTCAGACCATAAACTTAGCATTTAGACCTTGCAATGTCAGGTGGAACAAAAGCTGTCCAAAGAAGCATTTGGTGTGAATTTGTGGGCCACATGGCATTAATGATGTCTCATTTAGGTTGCCCAGCAACCAAATTCCTTCATCATATTTGTGAACTTTTCTATGGGGAGAGCAGAGCCCTCTTCCCACTAGAGAAGCCAAAAGGTGGGCCGACACTGACATCCTCAAACTCCTTGGCATCTAGGGCGGAGGCTGTGACCTCAACTCGGCTAATCAGGCATGCAAAGGCAGAAGGGGAGGAGAATCCAGTCTGAAGGCAGCAGCAGGGGCAGCTGAGGGTCTGTGCTGCTAGCTCTTCTCTTCCTATTATGGATTGAATTGTGTCTCTCCAAAAGATGTGTTGAAGTTCTAACCCCTGTACCTGTGAGTAACTATTTTTCAGGGAAATAGGGCTTTTCTTGGTAGATGTTATCAGTGAAGTTAAATTCACAATGTCACACCGGCATAGGGTGTATCCTGATGCTAATGACTGGTCCCTTAGAGAAGGGCAGATACAAAAAGAGAGTCACACACACAAGGTGAGGACACCCTGTGAGGATCATAGAAGCCAAGGAACACCCAGAAGCACCTGGGACTACAGAACTGAAAGCTATAAGGAAGGATCTTGCCCCAGAGGCAACAGACAGAAAGCATAGCTCTGTAGATGCCCTAAATTGGGACTATCAGCCTCCAGAACTGTGAGACAGTAAATTTCTGTTCTTTAAAGTCACCCCCTTTGTGGTATTTTGTTACGGCAGCCCCAGGAAACTAAGATATCACCCGTTATCTGAGCCTGGCTTACTTGCCTTCCTGGTGATTCTGAGAGTTGCCCAGTAACTTCCTTTCTTCTCAATAGGCTGGAGGCAGTTTCTGTTGCATGCAGTTAAGAATGCTGACTCCTGCAGTATTAAATCAGTAGTGTGGGGACACTGCTCCGAGAAGATGCCAGACCTCAGGTGTGCCTGTTTCCCACCTAGAATATGAAGTTTCTAATCAGGATAGACTACCTTCTGTCCCTGGGACATGCAAATGATTAACATACTCATCTGCTAACTGAAAAGTTGGCAGTGTGAGTCCACCCCGAGGCACCTCAGAAGAAAGGCCTGGGGAGCTAGGTCAGAAAGATTACAGTTTTGAAAACCCTGTGGAAGACAGTTCTCTGAAACACATGCGGTTGTCATGAGTAAGAATCAACTGGATAGAAACTGTTCTAACACTAGCTTCTATTTCACTGGATTCTTGAACAGAATAACTCATAAGAAGACGAAAGTTCTTTGGACACTGTTAAGTGACATGGACAAAACAAGTATGCGTACACGTTTTTGAACCAGCCTGTTTTACTAAATGGAATATAAATTTCCAAGCCAGAAGAGGAAAAACACACACACACACACACACACACAAACCACCACCACCACTTCATGAAGAAATGCTGCTCCGTATCTGTGTTCCAGTTCTTGCAGGCTGTGGGGGTGGGGTGGGGGGGTGGGCTCAGCCCACACAGGGGGAGGATGCACGGCGGGCTGACTGGATTTCACAATTTATGGAACCACCTGGGAGAAAAGAAATATTTTTTTCACAGACTAAACAATGCCATCTAACGCTTTTGAAAGCATTCCACTTAGCCATAATTCCACCTGTGTGTCACAGCTTCTATGCATTTCCCTGCCCTGTGTCTTTTTTAAGCTACTGAGATAAAGAGAGGACCTTAGTCTCTGAAGAATTCATCTGTGCTAGCCGTTTCTTCTCACCAACTGTAACCTCCAATCGTAGCATCACAGGTAGAGAGGCTAGGGACTTGGAAATCTGTCACAAACAATGAGCCACGAAGGAGAGAAAAGCAGTAAACACAAGGGAACCCTGACCGTCAGAGGCCTGTTCTTGCAAGAAAAGGTCACTTACAGGGGAAAGATGAAAAAGGATGGTAAATGCAGTGTATCTGGAGAATGTTACTTTATTGAGACTTTCTTTTAAATCTTACAAGGTAGAAGTAAGTACCCATAAACTGTAGAAAATATTACACACTTGGATTTGCAAATTCTTCCAACAGCATCATGTCACTGTAAATGTGTTGGAAAAGATAAACAAGAGGAAGCCCCTGGGCCAATACTATCTGGAAGGAACAGGGCCTCCAGGGGCTCTAGGACATTAGACCAGAACAAGCTGCTCAGACCAAGTTAACATACTCCTGCCACTGTCAGTGACATGGAAAGTCAATTCTATTCCTCTGGGCCTTTTTTGTCAGTTATGATACTCTGAACCCATCTTTTTTTCATATGTGCAAGCTTAAAGAAAATTCTGTGAATCAGTCTGTCACCCATCTGCCCTCGTCACAGATATGTTTGTGGCCAGCTGGCTAAGGCCTACACAGAAATTCCTTTTGGGGAAGGTGCTCCCAAAAGAATGTCAAAATCTGGGTACATTCTGTTGCCTCCATAGCCCTAAATGCCTCTTATAGTGACCAGAGGGCAAAGGAAGGATGTCTATTCTCCAACACTCAAGGCTGAGTTTGTTCATCCTTCCACACTTCTGAAGAAAGTACTCAAATAGAGAGGACCTTAGAAAATACTTGTAGAATTAAGAGGAAGGAAGACAGGCAGTCAGGAGAATCCAGGCCCAACACCTCTGTGTAGCACAGACGTGTCTAGTCAGAATTGGTTCCCATAGGTTAGCCTCAGGTCAGAGCAAGGGTCCAAAGTGTGCCAGTCTCCACTGTAGGGGCTGCTGGGCACCCCAGATTTTTCCTCAGCCTTCCCTTACACAAGGCAAAAAGAAGTGTTTCAATGAAGGTATTAAGGGTTGAATTGTAGCCCCCAGAAAGATATGTTGAAGTTCAAACCCCCTGTACCTGTGAACATGACCTTGTCTGGAGATAGGATCTTTTAACATGAGGTCATACTGGAGTAGGATAGGTCTTAATCCAGTATAAGTGGTATCCTTACAAAAAGAGAAGAGATGCAGAGAAATATGGAGGGGAGGTGGCCATGTGAACATGGAGGCAGAGGTTGGAGTGATCCATCTAAAAGCCAAGGAATGCCAAGGATCACCAGGAACCACCATAAGCTGGAAGAGTCAAGAAAGTACGCTCCCTTAGAGCCATCACATGGCTCCTCTGACACCTTGATTTGGAACTTCTAGCCCTTGGAATAGGAGCTCTGGTAGCATAGTGGCTAAGGCACTTGACTGCTAACCAGAAGGCTGGCGGTTCAAACCCACCAGCCACTCCTCGGAAGGAAGATGGGGCAATCTACTTCTATAGTAATACTGCCTCGGAAACCCAAGGAGGGGTCGCTATGAATCGGGTCCGACTCGACAGCACATAACAACAACAACAACAACAGCCCTTGGAATAGTGAGACAACAAGTTTCTGTTGTTTTAAGCCACCCAGTTTATGATGCTTTGTCACAGCAGCCCTAGGAAACTAGTACAAAAGGCTTCTACTCAATCAGAGACAGATGCTTCCTTCACTTTGCAAATGTGCTAGGATCCCTGAGCTTCCGGCTGCAAGTTCAAATGGCACCCGCTCCCCTTGGCCAGTGAGGAAGAGGTGGTGGGGTGGAGACCTTGACTCACCCACTACGCCCAGCATTGCTGTAGAATTCCTGCTCTGAACAGTGTATCCACAACTCATTTTACTGAGCTGCAGCACAAAGACCTAACTCTTCCGAGAATTTAAACAGTTTGTGTTAGCATTTTTCAATATCATTCCTAGATGAGACACAACTTTATTATCATCTCTAGCTGCCCTTTCCAATTCTAATATTCTCATATTCTGTATATCCCAAGAGGTGTCTTTCCCGATAAAGATATTTACCTTAGATACGTGTAACTTCCAGGAGTCTAAAATATGATCATAAAGCTATTAGATTACACAGTGGCTTTTAGCTTCTCCAAAGCAGAACTCACATCATTAATAGGTCTTTTAGGATATTCATCTTTGCATAGCTTTCCTTTATCCTCCTGTGTGGGGAGGGCTTATCATAGACTATATCTTGGATCCACTAGGGGACCACAGAAATGAGGTCTGCATGCCATTTTATCAGCCCAATAGATTATGTTCACGATGGAGCATGTTAACACCCCCAGGAGATACATAATGGTCCAATTTTTTTGTTCAGGCTGAAACAGAAAGCAGAAGCCCCAATCTGGACCTATATGGAAACAGAAAAGTCAGCCTTCTGAGTCTCCTCTCATAGGGCTCACTTCTGACTGCATATCCTGTCTGAAGCCACCTAGAGAGGTCAGAAAGTTGATGATCTTCTGGAGGCCAACTCTGAGATTGGTCTAGGCAGTGGTCCTCAAACTTGAGTTTGTATTAAATGACTTAAAGAGCTTGTGGAAAACTATTTCTGCCCCTTGCCCCCAGAGTTTCTGGTTCCACTGATATGGTGGGACCAAGAGTTTGCATTTCTAACAAGTACTCAGGTAATGCTGATGCAGCTGGTCTGGAAACCACAATTTGAGAACCAATAGTTTCTAAGATGGGCCACCGATTTGGGGTACCAGAAGGGAGCCTATGAGTACAGCCTCTAGAACTTTGTAGAACAAGATACAGCAGAAACTAAACAATGCATAAGGGTATAAACGTGTACATATCCTGTGTAGTGATGCTCCATAGACAGATCCTGAGGTTGCTCTTCTAGCATGCCCCCAAGAACATTCCTGTGCTGGTCCCCACTTGGCCTCTTCTTGATCTCTGCTCATTACTGACTGTTTCCAGTGGTTTCTGTTGATTTCCACTGCCCCCTCTAAGCAGGGTAAGTACTCCAGGCAGGTGGTAGGGGCAGGAAATACAAATTCCATGACCAAAGTGCAGATGGTTCCAGTCCCAGGACAGCTCACCCCGGACCCTCTAGGAAGATGAGTGGGTATCTTCTTTGCTATCTTCAAGGACATGTGGAAAAATGGGTATACAATCCCATGACCTAGTAATCACAACAGGCCTGTGGATGTGACAAATTGTCAAACCTGTGTGCCTGCATTTTATATGTGTGTACAAAGCCCAAAATCCTTCTTACTGTAGTTCCCTGCTTTGACTATATTGGATTTCTACGTAATACTTCCCTTGACAGTCCCACACAGACATATACACTTCTATATGTAGACCTGTGGGGGACAATTCTAACGAAAATTGTTTTTCTTCCAAATATGTATAAACCATATAATGCCTCTAAGATAAAAACTTATATATAAGTGACAAGACATTTATTTTCCATCATATCTTACATAATCAGATATTGTTACAATGTTTTGTCATTGTCATTGTTCTCTTACTATTGGCTCTTTGCTTGGTTTGGGCTGTGTGTATGTGTGTGTAAAGCCAATTTTTCCTCAGATTGTTTAGTCCATTTATTTCTAAAATGCCACTGAATATGTGTGTGTGTGTGTGTGTGTATGTAAAACTCACTGCTGTTGAGTCAATTCGAATCATAGCAGCCCCTCCTTGGGTTTCTGAGGCACTATCTCTATGGAAACAGATTGCCCCATCTTCTTTCCAAGGAGTGGCTGGTGGGTTTGAACCGCTAGCCTGCTGGTTAGCAGTCAAGTGTCTTAGGCACTAGACA
>NW_006921950.1:1197519-1201219 GCF_000298275.1 Orycteropus afer afer
TATATATGCAGTCCTGGATTATGAACAAATTCTATTTCTAAATCTGCCTTTAGGTCAAATCTGTATATAAGTTTGAACAGTTAGGTACAGTTGTATCTAACGTCAGTCATATGTTTGTCTTAGTATATAGTATATAGTGTACAAATAAAAAACATTAAAGATATACTAAAACATCTTTAACATAATACAGTGATAATAATTCTGATGGAGTCATAAAGTAGAACCCATTTGTTATGAACCATTGTATGTACCTCAAATTTTATAAGGAGTTGGTTTGTAATTAAGGATTGAAGGAAGTTGGACATTTGTAAGTAACCAGGGATTGCCTGTACTAAGATTGAGGGTTTTTTTTTCCTTCTTCAACTTCCTATTTTGTCACCATTTAATGCACCAATGTAATTAGTTTTTGTGGGAACAGCATAGAGGGAAGAAGGGGCAAAGATTTGAGGCATTGCAGGAAGTGTGGTGAGCAGGTCCAGAAAAGAAAGATGGGTGAGCCAGTCAATTAAACTTCATCACCTTCAGCTGTAAACAAGGATGTAAACTCTTTTTCTGTCCTCAACAGCAACCAGAATAATGCTGTTATTTCGAAAGCTGCATATAAAATTCGAGATCTATTACCTTCCTCTCCCCAGTTTCCACAAAATCTTTTTTCTCGTAGAAATGCCTCATCCTAACATTTTTAATCAGAATCATAGGTGAAAAATTTGCAGAACTCTATATGTGGTATGGATTCTTCTGGAAAACGGGACTATGGTTCTTTGAACATTTTTCTTTCCTGAAAGCAAACGCATACAAGTTAAGTCGCTTGCCAAGAACCCTTGTTTTCCAAGAAAATTCTGTAAGGCTCGCTGAAAAATTACGGCGCAAACAGTAACCTTTTAAATTTAGAAGGATCCTCTTCCAGGGGGAGGATGCCTAAAATAGTACAAAGTAAATATGCAGCAATTTTGTTACATAAACTTCTTAAAAAAAACAAACCCACCACTGAGACACAGGGAACAAAGAGCTTCCAGAGGCATATCTATGGTATGGTAGGTATGGCAAGTGCCCTGGGCGCCACTTGTGGGGAGGCGCCAATGAGCAGTTCCTATTGGCCTTTGTAATTTCCACCGCAGCTATGAGAGATCATTCAGTAAGTTAAAATTAACTGCCATAAGTTAAGTCTCTGCTTCCAAGAGCTTGGTGCTGTTTGCCCAGGCCCTGAGTTTCGGGATTCAGCTGTCGGCGCTTGGAAGCCTGAACTGAGGTTTAATGATCCATCCAAGCACTCTAACGCCCAATCACCTTCAATCGGAAGTCTATCATAATTGTGCCATTTTACTCTGGTAGCATAGTGGCTAAAGCACTTGACTGCTAACCAGAAGGCTGGCGGTTCATACCCACCAGCCACTCCTCGGAAGGAAGGCTGGGCAATCCTACTTCCGTCGTGATTGTTGTTGTTGTTGTTATGTGCCGCCGAGTCGGCCCCGACTCATAGCGACCCCTCTTTGGGTTTCCGAGGCAGTATCACTACGGAAGTAGGATTGCCCAACCTTCCTTCTGAGGATACTGCCTCGGAAACCCAAGGAGGGGTCGCTATGAGTCGGGGCCCGACTCGACGGCACATAACAACAACAACAACAGGTAAAATTGAGGCTACGGCTTAGTGTTCTTGACTCATTTACTTGAGACAGGGGGAAAAAACATCTTTCCCTAATTACCTTAAAAAGAAAAAAAGTAATGGTTTAAACCAATCCACGCCACATAAAAAATGACTTTCCAACAATGTTGTTTTCTTTGGGGTCAAATCCTTTGATCTCACTTGTAAAACCAAGAAGCAGGACAACATTTTACTGTAAATTAGAAGAGTCTCCCCCATCACCCGAATTTCCGAGGACATCAATCTCAACGGACCCATTATTACTAGAGGAACTGAAAGAGCATCCCCACGCGCAGGAGGGTGGTAATAAAAGCCGAGCGGCCCTACCCACAGGTCAAGTAAAGGGGGAAGAAGACGCCCCGCTGTACATCCGCGAGAAAGCTAAAGCGTCTTCTTTGACCCCAGGGTCAGAAAGGTTTATTACTTCCTCGGTGAAGAAGAAGCTACAGGCCAGCTGAGAAACGCGAGCCGGGAAACCGGAGCTTGCGCTCGCCGTCCTTGTTTCGCTGAGGCGCGGATGAGTCGTCCGCTGCTGAAGAGTCTGGCCGCGCCAAGTCCGGGAGGAGAGCGGAACGGGAGGCTGCCGGGGAATTTCTGCCTAAACTTTTATCACCAACTCTGTCGGAGAACAAAAACGAAAGGCACAAATAATCCAAATATCTCCGAGCTCAAGGCGCCCAAGCGCTCCGAACCCCGCGCTCGCCTCCCGCACGTTTTGCGCATGGAGAGCTACGCTCTCAGCCGAGCACAGAGCGGCCCCGAGAGGCGCCGCTGTAAACCGGGATCCGCATCTCCAGCCCCCAAAAGCGGAGGCAGCGGAGGCGGCGGGAGCGGTGGGAGTAGGGAGCCGTGAGAAGGGAGGGCGCGGGGCGGGCGGCGGAGGAGGGTAGCACGGTGAAGGGGCGGAGCCGCGGGGACGGACGGCCGCGAGCACCAACCCGGTGCGGGCTGGCAGGAGCCGCGCAGAGGCTGGCCTGAACGCGTTGCAGCCGCTCGGCGTAGGGGGAGTCGGGTAGCAGCATCTTCCCGGGCGCCGCTTTTGCTTGGCGGCGGCAGCGGGGTCTTTTCTGCTCTGATACGTTGTTGGCCAGAAGCGTCTGGTGCTGGGGCGGGGTGGTGCCAGGGCTGGGGTGGGTAGGTAATGCTGCGTAACCGGGCTCCTTTACCCAGAGGTCTGCTTGCAGGGTCCATCCGGGCCAGTCGGAGGCTGTGAAGCGGAGGTGCCGCCGGCGCTGCCCGTCCGGGCATCTTCTGGATGATGGAAGAAGCTGCCGCCACCGCGGCCGTTGTGGGGTCGCGCTGCTCCCCATCCGCTGCTGCAACAAGGGAGATGGGAAGATTTGCGGCGCGAAGCCCGAGAGCGAGAGAGTCAGAGCCGTTGTGCCGGGTACTGAGTCCCGTGTAAGCTCCCTCCCCCGCCGCTCTCCGCCCGCTTCGCCCCCTGGAGCGCGGTGCGCAGGCGAGGAAGGGAAACTGCGGTCTCAAGAGTGGAGGAGACGCCTTTGAAGCCAGGACGCACCCAGTACTCGGCGGAGCGAGGAGCAGGGCGCCGGGCCCGGTGAAAGTTTCCTTTCCCGAGCCGCGGGACGCCCGCTGCCCGGAAACTCTGCTTAGGACTCAGGCTGTCGAGGGCTGGTGAGTCCTGCAGTCCCCTCTAAGGCTCGGGGATCCGCGGAGCGAGAGAGCGGGTGAGAAATCGAAGAACCGGTGACAGCCGGACAAATCGCCGGGCCGTGATCCCGGGCACGCCGGTGGCTCCAGGTGAGCTAGGGAGTCGATCATACCTCAGGCTTTACTTAGGCGGGGGTGGGGTGCGAGGAGGAAGATTGGGGCACACCCGTTCACCCCACTTTCCTTCGCAGGCCCTTCCCGGAGCCGCTGCCATGGGAGAGCCAGCTCGGGGCGCCGGGGACCAGCCGCTGCTGCAGCCGCGCCCGTCTTGGAGCAGCGGCCTCAGCCCCCGCGCCCGCAACCGGTCCGTTGAGTCTCCGGCCCGGGCCGTGGGGCCACCTCCCCCGCGCCGCCGGCCTGGGTTGTGCCTGTGATGACCCGCAGCCC
>NW_006921950.1:1201394-1212940 GCF_000298275.1 Orycteropus afer afer
AAGGCGCTGGTGCTGTGCGCGGGCTATGCGCTGCTGCTGGTGCTCACCATGCTGAACCTCCTGGACTACAAGTGGCACAAGGAGCCGCTGCAGCAGTGCAGCCCCGACGGGCCTCTGGGCGCCGCAGCGGGGGTTGCGGGGGGCGGCTGGGGGCGTCCGGGGTCGCCTCCGGCAGCGCCGCCCCGTGCTCACACCCGTTTGGACATCCGCACCCAGTACCGCCCGCCAGCCAATGCCGTCGCGGCGGGGCTGGCAGGGGCCAGGGGCCCTCCGGGCAATGGCAGCAGGGGCAGCGGGGGCAAGCGACAGCTGGTGTACGTGTTCACCACGTGGCGTTCGGGCTCGTCCTTCTTTGGCGAGCTCTTCAACCAGAACCCCGAAGTGTTCTTCCTCTACGAGCCAGTGTGGCACGTGTGGCAAAAGCTGTACCCCGGGGATGCCGTTTCTCTGCAGGGGGCGGCGCGGGACATGCTGAGCGCTCTCTATCGTTGCGACCTCTCTGTCTTCCAGTTGTACAGCCCGGCAGGCAGCGGGGGGCGCAACCTCACCACGTTGGGCATCTTTGGCGCGGCCACCAACAAGGTGGTGTGCTCTTCGCCACTCTGCCCCGCCTACCGCAAGGAAGTCGTGGGGCTAGTGGACGACCGTGTGTGCAAGAAATGCCCGCCGCAGCGCCTGGCCCGCTTCGAAGAGGAGTGTCGGAAGTACCGCACGCTCGTCATCAAGGGCGTGCGGGTCTTCGACGTGGCTGTATTGGCCCCTTTGCTGCGCGACCCGGCCCTGGACCTCAAGGTCATTCACCTGGTGCGCGATCCCCGCGCCGTGGCCAGCTCACGCATCCGCTCACGCCACGGCCTCATCCGCGAGAGCCTGCAGGTGGTGCGTAGCCGGGACCCGCGCGCCCACCGCATGCCCTTCTTGGAGGCCGCCGGCCACAAGCTGGGTGCCAAGAAGGAGGGCATGGGTGGGCCAGCTGATTACCACGCGCTTGGTGCCATGGAGGTCATCTGCAACAGCATGGCCAAAACGCTGCAGACGGCCTTGCAGCCCCCTGACTGGCTGCAGGGCCACTACCTGGTGGTGCGGTACGAGGACCTGGTGGGAGACCCTGTCAAGACTCTGAGGAGGGTATACGACTTCGTGGGGCTGCTGGTGAGTCCTGAGATGGAGCAGTTTGCGTTGAATATGACTAGTGGCTCGGGCTCCTCCTCCAAGCCCTTCGTGGTGTCTGCCCGCAATGCCACGCAGGCAGCCAATGCCTGGCGGACCGCCCTCACCTTCCAGCAGATCAAACAGGTGGAGGAGTTTTGTTATCAGCCCATGGCAGTGCTGGGTTATGAGCGAGTCAACAGCCCGGAGGAGGTCAAAGACCTCAGCAAGACCTTGCTCCGGAAGCCTCGGCTGTGAGAGCGCTTTTGGGGTGATCAGACTCCCTGTGGAGACACCCACAGGATTGTGACAAGATTGTGGTGTGCTTAAACAAACACAGCCCAGACCCAAACTGAAAGAGCTCTCATACTCGATTACAGATACATAATATAAATAACCACACAGGCATTTGCTGTCAATTAAGTCATTGAATTTCAAGGAATAGCCACAACACACCCATCTCAAAAAAGGCAAGACTTGACAGTTCTGACCAGCTGCTCCTCCTTCCCTCTCTCTACCCTTTCTTCCTTACTCTTTCTCCCATTTCTTACCTTCTCCCCCACCTGCCTTCTATTTTGAAGTGGGATGTTGATAATATCAAGTTCTAGTAACCCAAATCTGTTTACAAACTTTCCGTGGTATTTGTGAACATGTAAAAGAATAATTTGGATGTGGGGTGTGGGGTGGAGAAAGGGGAAGTGGTCCAGGAACAAAAAGCCCCATTGGGCATGATGAACCAAGGAGGCGTTCATCTAAAGTAGACTTTTGTGTAAAAAGCAAAGGTTACATGTGAGTATTAATAAAGAAGATAATAAATAATATACTTTTTATATTTGCCTCCATTACTTTGGATTTACCTGTGCTGCATGTCCTGGGCAACTTCTGACAGAACCTGCTTCCCTGCTCCCCTTTTTGCCAGTGTGCTACCTGGAGGACACTAAGATTGGTGGTGGAGTAGCTTCTGACTCTGACAAGAACCAGGGTGGCTTTCTCACATACAAGACAAGAACCAGGGTGGCTTTCTCACATATAAATCATCCCCTATCAGGTGCCCATTTCTGGGCTTGGAAACAAATCTTCAAATTCTAAAGGCAAAAAACAAGCAGGACAGCAGAGGAAAACATACACACACACACACACACACACACACACACCCCTTTCCTGTTCAAATGTGAGTACAAAAAGGAAGGAGTAACCCCTTGAGGTTTTGAAAGCATTCAGTTTTGATTACTGTTGAGTTAAGACCTGGGAACTTTGAACAGCAAAGTTGTTGCTGAGGTTGGTTCCGAAAAAGGAGTCGTCCCCCCCACCGCCCGCCCAAAGCTGTGTAATAGTAATAAAAGTTTAGATGATCAGAACACTAACCTCTCATATTGGAACATGTTGTTGGTCTAGAGATTTTTTTCCCCCCTCCCCTTCTGCCTCTGATGCTGTCTATGGAGGCATCTGAAAGCAGGGAGGTTTTATCTGACAACCAAACAGGCACTCACTGGCTTTTCTCTTCTTGCCAAATTAATGCAAAACAGAATATGCTTTTGTAGTGGTTCACTTGGGCTGCTTGTAGGCTATGTTGCTTTTCTTTGTCATGTTTCCTAAAAGTAAACATGCCAAGGAAATAGCTGCTGAGAAAATAAGGCTTCATACTAAGAGCTTCTCTGAGATGTAAAAATGAATTATGGAGAAGAGGAAAATAAAATTAATTATGAGTTAGTGTGCAGGATTTGGAGATTTGGTATTTCCAGGGAGAAAAGCATTGGATTTTCCTGCAGTGGCAGTGGTATTGCTGCATCCTGAACCCATTTTGTACTGAAGTGCTCTGCAGAATGTCACACTGCAGTAAGAAGTTAGGAAGCCCAAACAGGAACAAGAGACAGTATTGGTTATATTAAATACAGTATAGGTTCAGTATCACCATGGCTTTAATTTACTATATGCTCTCAGGCCAACATGCATAGGTTAAATGTTGAAGCTTTTAGGAAAAACATGAAAAATAATGTGTTCATGGGAAAAGATTTTAACAAAGTGATTCTTAAGTATGTAATTATGTGAAATCTAACTTCACACTAAGGGATTTCAAGATAACACAGATTGTTTATTCTTGAAAAATAACACTTAGCAGTTGATTTTATAACACATTCAGAATTGTTCCTTAATTTACTGAAGTGTTCATAGTATTTATTAAGCTAGATTACAGCTGCAACACATGGATCATGTTTTCCATGATGTGTTCACGGTAGCGTCGATGCTGAACTATCTTCAGCAATAGTAGAATATTTGTCATGGCCTTAATTTAAGAATACTTTAAAATTAAATGAACAAAATAAATATTAATGTTGGATGTGTAGATGTAACAGGTTTAGAGGAAATTAAGACAGCATCATTAAATAGCAACCACTCTGAATAAAACAACCATTTAAAAACAAATTTCATGTGGCATTAGAATCAGTTCTTATCAATCACAGAGAAATTCATGCCTAGTTTTTAGAGTGAAGGATTTTTTTTTTCTCTCTCAGTGTTACTGAGGACTTGGGTTGCGTTAAAGTAGAATTACGATGTGTTTGGATCTTGTATAATATAAACATTAGGTACTACGTAGAGACTTTGCAGCTTGCAGAGTATTCTTGGGCCTCTGTGCAGATGAAATTTTAAGCTAAACATCAATAGTTCACCCCTTGATGTTTGAACAGGCTTTCCCCCTCTAAGTCCCTTGTTTTGTAGCAGTTGTGTTCTCTCCACTCTGCCACTCCTTGCATCTTTAATTTGAAAAGGTGAATTGTTGCTCCTGGAGATTTGTGCCTACCTGCATTCTAGGAAAGTGAAACAGGTGTTGTTCCTGCTAAAGGCTGAGACAGTCGTATCAGTGACATTCAGCTTCTGTAGGTGGGAGAAGGAGAGAAACATTTTTTGGCGTTAACAAGCTCCTGTCAGCCCGCTATGTAAGCAGACTTGTGCCACAAATCTCAACAGAGCCTGTGACCAGTTCTGAGGCAGCAATTATGAAAGAGATCTTTTCACATTTCTGAACCTGGCAATATGTCCATCAGCAGGAGGAAATATTCTGCAGAGCAGGTTATCAGAATGATTTTTATTTTAAATTCTGCTCAGTACATAGCCTGCCTGACTCCCCCCTTTGACTTTAGAATGCCTTTGTTAGTTAGAAGGCTCTATTCATAAAGTGGACTCTACCCAGTGCATTTAGTCAACAAATAATAGTTTGGAATGAGGCAGAGGCACAGGGTCAGGCTGGGTGCTTGAGTTTCAGGGAGCTCAGAGCCCTCAAAGACCTCATTCAGACTGACCGTGGGTACCTTGTGGGAAGGGACCTGCACAAATCTGTACCCTTCAGTGTCCATCACATAGTGAGTGCTTGATAAACTTACTAAGTAAGTTGAATGAAATAATCTAGCCTTTCTTAGGCTAGATCCCCCAGGAGAGAAGGGACTGAATCTAATTTATGTGTGTATATGTCTCTCTAGTATGAGAGGAGTGTCTTGTATGTAGGTAATTAATAAGTGAGTGCCAAATTTTGAAAATGCTCAGTGGGAAAGAATGGAAGAGCATGTTTGGAGAAAGAGCCAGGCTATCTATCAACATTTGCTCAAGGAAGTGGGTCCCTAAATTCAATTTAACTGTGGGGAGTGGGCTATCGAAACATCTTCAAGATTCCCCAGGTGACTATGTATAGACCACTATTTCTCACTCTTGAATTGGAAACAGAAATAGGGGATTTCTGAACTGGAGTGGTAAAAGTTTCTAAATAAAGACTTCAATTTTTAACATTTGTTTTCTGGGAAGGCATTAACATTCTAAGGGCAGGGATCCAAACTGACCTGTGGAGAGAAGGCTGCCCGGGTGCCTAAAGGAGGGCTATGAGGTTGCTCATTAGTGCAGAGATGGTGAGTTTGTTTGAGGGCTGTGGATGCGCAATCTGGAAACCTGCGATGTGGATTTCACCAGGCACAGGAATAGTTAGTTTCAGGAAGTTTGTCCGATTGTGGATGCTCTGAATGAGACAATGGCTGCTTGTTCCCATGCTTCCCTATCTGCCTGTGGCCAATTTTGTCAGGGATTCTGTTGCACTTGGAGTACAGTTGTGGCTGGAGTATGCTGTCAGTTTGAAATCAGTATGACTCTGAATGAGGCCATTAAATTAATATGGGCCCTGAGCAATGAAATGACCATTTGTGAAACCTACTCTCTGGTAATGACTCCAGCCAGACCAAGGGGGAATGAAAAAGGTATATCTCATTTGGAGGCATGGCAAATAAGGACGGTGTCACTTTACCACCTTTGTCCTGATGTTCTTCTTTCCCTACACAACAGATGCATGTGTGTGCATGCACACGCACGTGCACACACACACAGAAGTTAAGTTTCTACACTGTCTTGAAGAGATTTGGAACAACTGTTTTAATGCAGCTAATGGGAGTGTTGAGTGAGGCAAATTTTTGATCTCAGGCTTCCTAAGAGTGAGTGACCAATTGTTATATCAGAAACTGTGACAGGTCTGTGTCAGAATCCAATGTGGGCAGGTAGAAAATGACAATTGCAATTTGAGGAATGGCTTGAGTGGTGTATAGGATGTCCCAGGGAAAATGCATAGTTTACAGACCTCTTTTGTCACTCACCTTGAAGAGGGCCTTTTCAAATCTGTCACAGCTAAGGAAATAATTTGTTCAAATGCTTTTCTGCTTTCTGAGCATTGCAGCTGCTACTTTGGCAGTTCAAATACAAGTCAGTGAGCTGCTCGGGTACAGGCTTTGGTACAAGTGTTTAATAATTGAAATTACAGTGCTTGACTTTCATTACATCTCATGCAATTCTGCATACTCTTAATCAGATTGTGCTAAGGAAATTGTTAAATTCTGCATAACACATTAAACTTTTAGAATGGGAAAGTTTATGAACCCTTGTTTGGGGGAGTGGTATTGTTTATAAACTTGGGGGAGGCTTGAAGGAACAGGAGTCTGTACTTGGTAGCAGGATGATAAAGGGTGACCAAGGCCAAACCTTAATTTATGGTTGAACCAGAAATCTATAGTCAGGTGTCAGATGTGTTTCTGGGCTGCTTGAACTTTCAGGTTTGTGACAGTCAACCTGCCAAGTGAATGACGGTGAAAATATCACAGTAACCAAAAGCTATACTCAGAACTATTCTGTAATGGCTCTTGTCCTGGGTGTAGAGACAGGGCTTGATTGAAATTCACCTTGAAGCAGCTAGTTCTCCAGACAGGACCAGGTACGTAATTTGCAGGGCTCAGTACAAAATGAAAACATTGTATTCCTTGTTCAAAAAGCATTAAGCATTTCAAGATGGCAACAGCAGAGTTAAACCAAAGGTGACAGGGCCTTTCTGAACATGGAGCCCCATGCATCTGCACAGATTGCATGCCATGAAGCTAGTCCAGCCTCCAGGTGCAGAGGCTGAAGAACCCAGCTACAGGAGAGACCTGACAATGATGTCCTACAAGTTACTGAAGGAGTGAGCCCTGGTGGTGCAGTGATTAAAGTGCTAAGCTGCTAACTGAAAGGTTAGCAGTTCGAACCCACCAGCCACTCTGCAGGAAAAAGATGTAGCAGACTGCTTCTGGAAAGATTGCAGCTTTGGAAACCATGGGGGCAGTTAACTCTACTCTAGGTACGAAGATCTGAGTTATTTTCTTTAACTGTAATTAAAGAAGTCCCAATGAGACAAGTATACTTTGCATGATGGAATCCTAAGGAGGTGAGTGTACACATGACATAAAATCCTTGGTGATGGCTGTGATGATTGTCAGGGTCCACTAGACCCTTGTTTTGGGGCGAGCACCCATAGGATGGATCCTGGTCAGGCCTCAGATGGCAGGTTGTTGGGATCTTTCTCACAGGAACAGGTCAGATATCATTCATGAAGATGGAGAATATGTCTCGCTTCTTGTCTCTAGCATGTGGCTGCTGGCAAGTTCTGCTAAGAAAATTCCCTTCTTTCTGGAGCTACAGTGGGATTCTCTCTCTATTTGTTTAGTTTATAGTAGAGAAATTCCACCCATGAAAAAGCAAAAGGTCATGTGACAATAAGCTCAAGAAGTAAAGGTACACAATGTGCTAAGCCAACTGGTATGCCTCCTCGTAAGTATAGTCGGCTAAGATTATTTTTATTATTGGTTTGATATGTCCTGTTTTTCTCTGGGCAACAGTTCTCCACCCTTTCCAAACTGTCTACTTGCTTCCTGTTCTTCTCCACTTTGTGAATTCCTACTTATTGTTTAAGATCCTAGATCTTTTTGAAGCTCTTATTTATCAGCACTGCTCTAAGATGCAGAAATGTTTTCTTCTCCCTCCTCCCTCTTACTGACTCACGCATAGACCTGTCAGAGCACATTAACTATAGATTGGGATTATTATTTGTTTACAGGCTTGCTTCCTTTCCTAGGCTAGATCCCCCAGGAGGGAAGGGACTGAGTCTTATTTATTTGTGTATATGTCTCTCTAGTATGAGAGGAGTGTCTTGTATGTAGGTAATTAATAAGTGAGTGTCAAATAAAAGATGAGCCCCTAAGTGGTGCCAGTCATTAAGTTTTGACTATTAATCGAAAGGTTGGTTGTTCAAACCCACCCATGAGAACTCGATGGGAACAGTTCTATTCTGCATATGTGAATCAGACTTGACTCAATGGTAACAATTTTTAAGGAGTCCTGGTGGTGCTGTGGTTAAAGTGCTTGGCTGCTAACTGAAAGGTTGGCATTTTAAGCCCACCAGCTGCTCCATGGGAGAAATGTGGCAGTCTGGTTCCTTAAAGATGCACAGCCTTGGAAACCCTGTAGGGCAGTTCTACACTGTCCTATAGCGTCACTATGAGTTGGAATTGATTTGATGGCAATGGTTTTGGGTTTAATAAATAAAAGATGTAGTCTCAAGAAGCCAGAGCAGGATTGAAGGGCAATTTGTCAAAGAGGCTCTAGAGTTAGTACTGCTACATTCCACCCTGTCCAGTATTTCACATGTGTGGCAAACAGATGCTGGAAAAGCAAGCAAATTAGTATGGATGAGGAGGAATACCAAACAGTGCCTTCAGAAGACCTCAAATGCGGTATTTCCACACTAATGACTGAAAAAGAGAAACAAACTATGTGGAAGGCTGAAAGAGAAAGGTGACAGCCGCATTCTGGGTAAACAAAAATGGTACAGTTGTTAAAGGGCTGAGTAGAAAAGATACCACTGTCATGCATGCTGTGGCTGGGGGTATGGCTTTGATGTGCAAAGGTTCCTGCCAGTATGGATATCTTTTAATCATTTCAGGGACTGGAAAATTTTTAAGAAACAATGTTCAAACTCAAACCCATTGCTGTTGAGTGATCATATAAGACAGAGTAGAACTGCTCCATAGGGTTTCCAAGCCTGTAATCTTTACAGAAGCAGACTGCCACATCGTTTTTCATTTGTATTTTCACATCTCCTAAGTGACTTCTTGATTTTTTGTGTTCTTCTTTGTAATTCTTTATCACCATTTTTATTTCACCTTCGATTGCCCTAAGTTGCAGTAATAGTGATGATGGTTGTTGTTGTTGTTGCTTTTTGCTGTCGAGTCGGACCCAACTCATAGCGACCCCTCCCTGGGTTTCCGAGGCAGTATCACTACGGAAGTAGATTGCCCAACCTTCCTTCTGAGGAGTGGTTGGTGAGTTTGAACTGCCAGCCTTCTGGTTAGCAGTCAAGGGCCTTAGGCACTACGCTACCAGAGCTCCTGTGATGATGGAAGCAACAACTATAATAATAATGCCACCATTTAACCTTTGGGGAGTATTTGTTATGTGCTAGTCACTGTGCAAAGCATTTTATATGTATGACTTGATTCTCTTAATAAGCCTAAGGATTAGGTATTGTTATTGTCCCCATTTTACAGATGGGGGATACAGGTTTAGATAGGGTTGTCACACAGTAAGTGACAAAGCCTCTTTCTTTGTACATAAGAGATGCACTGTCTCTATTTAAGGGATGCCAACAAAACAGCAAAGTTTTTGTCCCAGACAAATGCTGTCTGAGAAGTGCATCCTGAATGCTGGAAGCATTATGTCTTCAGCCAGGGAACAGGTGTTATCAGTACCTTTAGAGATGCATCTTTAGAGATGCAATAGAAAGAATGAAAGTAATTGTTAGTTTAAGTGCTCTTGGTCACAATTCCCCTCGGAATGGCTGCTGTTTAGCAAAACCCTGTAATAGGCCATTTTGGTGGTGGAAAGAAGCTCTATAAAAAACCTACATGGGCATTTTTGGGGTTGGGAGAAAAAGAGCTTGAAAAGAGGGGAAGAAGTAAACAGAGGAATAACAGGAACAAGCAATATGACAGGATGCTGAAGACTAAGGAGGAGATGTACCCCAGAAGAAAAGAGAATGGCTAGCCAGTCACGAGATGAACCAATGTTTAGCTTGAAGTTGTTTGTGGTGCCAAGCTGCAATGCAACCACCTCTGCTGCCCCAAACCTCCAGTAAAGGCTGCTGTTGACCAAGCCTGGACTGGGTGGTGCTTTTGGGAGTTTAGGGATCAGCACAGTACCAACCAGGATGACAGGGCAAACATGGGCCATTTCCCACAGGAGGTGAAATGCAAAGTCGTGATTCTAAATTCTGTGGAAGCAGAAATTAGTTTTGTTCAATCTGGTTGACTCAAGCTAGAGTTGACCTGTTGAAGGGTTGGCTTACTTCAGGAGTCTCCGGAGGTGTTTGGAATGGAGAGAAATTTCTTCCCAAATTTGAGATGGGGATTCTAGGAAATCTTATTTAAATTTTGAAGGACAAGATGGCCTCAATCAGCTCAAGGACCAGGAGATGTTAAGGAGATTGATAAGTGACTTCTAACTCTCAAGGCTATGCACACGTGAACTCGGTGGGCAGATGGAACCTAGCAATGTTAGGAAATGTTGGCACGTTATACAAGTTGATGTCAGAAGAGAGTCAGCCTAGTCATTTACAAGTGTGGAAGAAGAGGTGCACAGAGGATGAAAGGTATATTCTGAGACCCATTCCTAGTTAAAGGAAGAGCACAGTTTAAAAACGACGGTTCTTGACTCCCAACCAGGATTCTCTGACTTGCTCTAGCCCTAAGACTTTGTATTTCCTTGGTTCTTACCTGTCTTTTGGGCATTTTAGTATTTATCAATGTCTCCATAGAATGCCTGGGGTCAGAGAAGAAGGGTGCTTTGGTATTCTGGTCAAATTTTGGTAGGAGATGAAGCTGAAACCAAAGCAGACATCTGAGTTTCTGGGTGATCCAAGTCTTACTCTGTTAGGCACGAGTCATGGTTCTTTGGTTGCAACACTGAGTCAACTAGGTTGAGTGTAACAGGAAATTAAGTGCAAAAGATGTGGGGAGTCCACAGGATTGAAGGACAGGTGAAGATTCAGGCAAAACATTTTATTTTTTTATTCTTGCCTCACAAAAAAGTCCTGAAAGAGAGAGTTGGATTGGCTGAGTTGGGTCAGATGTCTGTTCCTTGGCACTTGAGCAGGGCACCTTGAATGACAGTCCCACAAATCTGTATACAATGTGGGGAAGTAGTCTCTCAACAGAAAATGAGGGTGCAGTTATCAAAAGTAAGGGAAATGAATGCCAGGTGGCCTCAAACCAATAAATACCCTCTATATTCATTTATATACTTTTTCTGCTGTTACCAAAAATAATCGGAGCCTATTTTCTTTTTTTTTTTTAAAACAATACCATTTATTGTAGCTCCAAAATAATAAAATACTTAGGTATAAATTTATCAAAACATACTCACTGTTCTAAAGGGTTAACTATTTTATTTCTCTGGGTTCCCTTATATAAATTATTTTATGTAGTTACAACCATTGAATATTTACATTTTTATATTTACACTTAAAATTTTCATATACATTTTTTCCATATTGATATATATTTATTATTTTAAGGGATACTCAATATTATATCATATTGATATATAAGTACAATGTAGCAAGAAGAATGTGAGATTTTTAGACAAGCCAGGGTTCAAATTCCATTTCCCCAAATACAAGCAGTGTGGCTCATGGCAGTTGACCTCTCTCAGCCTCGGTCGTTGTAATATACCAAATGTTCAGGGTTGTTAGAGTTAAATAAAGAAGTATGTATAAAACGCCTGGTATATGGTAGGTGCTCAGCAAAAGAGCTATAATTAATTCCATAATTTTAACTTTTCCCCTATTTTGGAGCATTTAAAATCGTTTCTTTGTTGAGCTTTATGCCGGAGTTAGAGAATTGTTATCACTCCCTTTTTCAGGATAATCCTCAGACTTAGATCTAGAAACATTATTTTATTTTTATTTTTATTTATTTATATTGTGATTTGGGTGAAGATTTACAGAGCAAATTCACTTTCCATACAGCAGTTCACGTATACTTTGTCTCATGTCATTGA
Source organism: Orycteropus afer afer (assembly GCF_000298275.1). NCBI lineage: Eukaryota > Metazoa > Chordata > Mammalia > Tubulidentata > Orycteropodidae > Orycteropus > Orycteropus afer. The sequence goes on from NW_006921950.1 coordinate 1,212,936, forward strand.
CCACA
>NW_006921950.1:1214161-1244459 GCF_000298275.1 Orycteropus afer afer
ATCTAGGTTGTTTCCATGTTTTGGCTATTGTAAATAGTGCTGTGATGAACATGAGTGTGCATATATCTGTTCTAGTCATGCGGAGCCTGTTTTCTTTAGAGTCTACTACACACAAGGTGATTTACTCTGCATTGCTAGACTAAAATGTGGGCAGAGATATTCCTCATAAATTAATTGGGCCACCATGTTTTTTTGACAATAAGACCACTGAGATATTTAATCTTAAGTAATGCAAATAAATGGGATCCAGATGGAATTAATGGAGTGAAATTCATGTAGACAATGTATTTTGTGATATACTTTCCTTCAAGTTTTAATAATAATGCCACCTTATATTTCCATAATTCCTTTTAGTTTACTGAGTATGGCATACTTTGCTGATTTTCCACCCACTGTTCATTCTCCCCTTCTTTCTTACTCATAGAATTTTAATTTTGTTTAGAGAGGCAATATGCTCAGCTAAAAATATTTCCCAGTTTCCCCTACAGGTAGAAATGACCATGTGACAATTGATGGGCTATGAGTGGAAGTCTGTTTGGGATATCTGGGTAAGTTTTATGGTTTTTGATATAGACAAATCTTTTCCTTGCTTGTTTCTCCTTCCTCCCTCCATCCGTCAATCCCTCTATATCTCCTTCCCTCCCCCCTTTTCTTACTTCCTTCCTTCTTTGCCTTCCTCCTACCCTCCCTCCCTCCATCACTCTCCCCACTTTGTTTCTGGCTGGTCTGAAGATGTGAATCTGGAATTGGAGTCTCTACCTTGTGACTGAGAGGCAATTATAGGGGTAAAAGCCACTTGCAGAAAGACAGAAGGAGTTGGGGACATTGACAACATCATGAAACCACAGAACCAACCATGGACTACCAATCCTCACAGTTCTTGTGATTTGTGAAAAATAAATGCCTTCTTGTTTAAACCATTGTTGGCAATTGTCCATTAATGATGACCAAATTCACTCTTAATGAACATACTAGATATCCTCACAAATACTTTATCACATTATTTGAAGCTGGCAACCAAGTGAGGTTATGATCCTTCTTTTACAGAAGAGACTGAGACTCAGAGACACTAAATGGCTTACTAAAGAATTAAACATGCAATAGATATTCCTTTTGATGTCCAATTTACTGCTCTTTCCACTCACCTAGCTCTCATCTAAGGAATCAGTTCAAACCCACCAGCTGCTCCATGTCTCGAAAAATGAGGCAGTCTGCTTCCATAAAGATTGTTGTTGTTATGTGCCGTCGAGTCGGCCCCGACTCATAGTGACCCCTCCTTGGGTTTCCGAGGCAGTATCACTACGGAAGTAGGATTGCCCAACCTTCCTTCCGAGGAGTGGCTGGTGGGTTTGAACCGCCAGCCGTCTGGTTAGCAGGCAAGTGTCTTAGCCACTATGCTACCAGCCGTCTGGTTAGCAGGCAAGTGTCTTAGCCACTATGCTACCAGAGCTCCCCCTCCATAAAGATTACACCTTTGGAAATCCTATGGAGCAGTTCTACTCTGTCCTATAAGGTTGCTATGAGTCAGAGTTGACTTGAGGGCAACAGGTAGCTCTCAACTAGGTGTGAGGCTGTCCTTGCAATTAGGTAATGGAAAAACATGTTTTTGTTTTTGGTTTTTATTGCTTTGTTTTGCCATGACTGGGGAGTAGTGTTGGCATTTAGACATCTGGGAGCAGTAATGCTAAATGCTCTGCCATTCACAGGACAGTCCCATGTAATGAGAAATTGTTCTGCTCCAAATGACACTAGTGGTTCTTTTGAGAAATACGAGCTAAATTAAGCCAAAAAGAATTATGTTCTTATTGGCTTAGAGCAGAGAGAAAGGCTGGCTCATAACGGTACTCAATAAATGTTATACAATAATATCACGACCATCATTGTCACCATTATCATCACTGCTATTTTGGACATTTGTGGCTATAATGAATTTAAAGGTCACACGATTTTCTCCAGCTACATTCTGCTGTTTCGGGGTAGGTGTGGAAAGGCTGGTTGAATGATGAGTGATATGGATAAGGAGCAAGCAGGAGGATGCTAGATTGGAACTCTCAATGAAATTGAAATTTTGTGAGAGTTCTGGCTGGAATTTTTGAAACCTACATTGCTGAGGTGCAGTTGCTGGCTGCATTGAACTAGAGGTGAGGATGTTTAGGAGCTGAGAGGCCAGGATGTCAGATGAGCTCCCCACATGAACACTGAACTCATGAAGAATGATGGCAGGGGTCATGGTGTAGAGGAAATCATTGATTTGGGCACTCAAATCTTGCAGTCGTCCTTGTTTTTTGAATGACATTGACCTCTCCTACAACATGTTTGGTCTTCTCATGTTCCAATGCATAAGCCAACTCATTACTGCATCTGTACCTTCATGCCTGTGGAAACTTCTGTTCCATCTCACAGCAATTGCTCTTCTTCGAGCACAAATTATCACTCAGTTGCACAGTCTTTTGTATTGGCTTCAAATTATTTGATGTGTGACAATCCTATCTATGTTCCAACTTAACTCTAAACTCCTCGGGAGTGATTGAAGCACACATTTTTATTTCTTCTTTATCTCCTACTCAAAAAATAGTAAATGAAATATATCTAGAGTGACTGATTTACAGCCTAGCTGAGGTGGGGTGACTGAGTGCTGTGTTAAAAGCCTCTAAGGAACCAATCAGTCCTTCCAGACTCTGGGTACTCTGTAGGCTTTGCTCGGTAGCTGATGACAACTTGTCTTCTCGCTCTATGTATTTATGTTTTGTATGTCATCAAGTTGATTCTGACTCATAGTGGCCCTATATAATAGAGTAGAACTTCCCCATAGGGTTTCCTAGGTTGTAATCTTTACAGGAGCAGTTTGCTAGGTCTTTTCTCCTGCAGAACAGCTGGTGGGTTTGAACTACCCAGTTTTTGGTTATCAGCTGAGTGCTACCCATGGCACCACCAGGGTTTCTTATCTCATAGTGTTTATCTGATACTAGTATCTTTTTCATTCGCTCATTGTCCCACTTCTCCCTTGCCCATGTTTCTATTACACCTCTGTAGTGGTGACTGTGGGTTTTGGCTGCCAAGTATACCACCTATGACTTTCTTTTGAGAATCCATGCCTCCTTCTCTATCAGTATATATGCTTCTGCTGGGACAAACTCCTCATCAGACTCCAGAATTTGTCATGCTGCTAAAGTCTGACTTTACTCCAGCCATTGTTGTTGTTAGGTGCTATCAAGTCAGCTCTGGCTCATAGCGATCCTGTGTACAACAGAATGAAACACTGCCCAGTCCTGTGCCAGCCTCACAATACTTGCTATACCTGAGCCCATCATTGCAGCCACTGTGTCAATCCATTTTATTGAGAGCCTTCCCCTTTTTTTGCTGACCTTCAACTTTGCCAAGAATGATATCCTTCTACAGGGAATGGTTAATGGCTGAGTATGTGGTCCAATTAGAGCCAATGAGATACACTGAAATTCTTTAAAAAAAATTTTTTTATTGTGATTTGAATGAACGTTTACAGAGCAAATTCATTTTCCATACAGCAGTTCATACACATTTTTGTTTAATGACATTGATAGCAATCCCCACAATGTAATAGCTCTCTTCCCACTTCCTCCCTGTAGTTACCTCTTCCCTGTGTCCTTCTTTCCTGTGCATTCCTGCCCCCAGCTATCTCCCTGTGCAACTACTGTCCTTCTGATCTCCCATGATTGATTGTTCTATACCTACCTAGTGCAAGTGTTCACCCTATATGCCTGTCTATTATTTGGCTGGGAGCCATGGGAGTGAGTTCAATTCCAGGCCTGAAGGGTGATGAGGAGCCATAGTCTCAGGGGTTTCACCAGTCTCCATCAAACCAGTAAGCCTGGTCTTTTTCATGATTTTGAGTTTTGTTCCACACTTTTCTTCCACTCTATCCAGGATCTCCTGCACTGATCCTTTTCTGATATAGTGCAATTCTTGCTGAGGCTTTTGGGATAGGCAGGCACTCTTACTTAAGGAAGCTAAATCACAGAAAGAACTGAAAGATGGATGACAGGTAAACAAATAACCACCAGTTACCTCGGTGATAGGTAGATAACTCCATTTGTTGTTGAGGCTGTTTGGACTCATGGTGAACCTATGTGTGTCAGAGTGGAACTGTGCCCCAGAAGATTTTCAACAGCTGGTTTTTTGGAAGTAGATTGCCTTTTTTCTGAGGCACTTCTGGGTAGATTCGAACCTCCAACCTTTCAGTTAGCAGTTGAGAGCATTAACTGTTTGCACCACCCAGGGACTCCAGACAGCTTAGACAGACAGATGGATAGATGATAGACAGATAGATAAACCAGGCACTGGTGAAGAGAGAGAAATTAGCTACTGGTGATGTTATTTAACCCTGCTTCACACTGGGTCTGATATAATATTTGTGGTTATGGGAGCCAGTTACATTTGATCCATTTTGAACTGGGCTTTCTCTTCCTTGCAAAGCAAACAATCCCAGTGAATGCAACATTTACCCAACTTATTGTGTGTGGTCTCTCCTACTACAAAGCAGGTTTCTCTGGATAGGGCCCTTGTCTTATCATCTTTGTGCTTCTAGCAGAAGGCACAGTGCCTGGCATCTGGGACACCTCCAAACCAAACCATGTTTATTTATTTGTGAATGATCTCGTGTGGCGCTCACTTGACAGCATTGCTACTCTAAATAGGGTCTTCAGACCAGCAGTGTGCACACCACCCTGGACCTGCCAGATAAGAATTGCATTTTAATAAGATCTCTAGGTGAATTATGTGTTGTAAAGTTTGAGAAGCACTGATTTGCCACACTTACGGTTAACTGCATTTTGCCGATATGCAGCCTGGAGTGGTTCTGCCTCGCACCAGGAACATCACCTCAATTCCAGAATTTTGGCCGTATTTCAGGCCTCCATCAGCAGGCATCTTTTGCCCAAGGGCCCAAAAATGATAAAGAGCCCAGAAAGCCAAGCGTGGCTTCTGCTGCTGGTCTAGTTCCACAGAGAGAGAGGAAGATGAAAGACCACCACAGCTCCACCATGGATGCCCAGACCCCTTCCTGGCACTGCATCCTGGCAGTCTGCCAAGGAACAGAGGGTTTGTTTATTTATGAATATGTTAATAACCCACTAGATTCTTCCTAGTTTGGGGAGCCTAGAGAAGACTAATTGAAACCTGCATTCTGTCACAGTCTAGGGAATAATTCATGTTAAAATGAATTTTGATCTTCCATCCCACAGCATATTAGCCATGTGGCTGACTCAAGAATTTGATTTTTAGAGTCTTCTTGAGCATGTAGGATTAGAAGAACTAAAGGAAGCCAGCATTGCATAAATAACAATTTATACACTATTAGAATATTAGATGGTGAATGTTCCCATTTCTTAACTTGCATTCAGGGGATGAGAAGTTTTGAATTGCTGGACCCTCTAAAAGTTCTAGGTGAGCTATCAAGGACAACATGGATCTTGTTCTTTTTTCTTATTTCTGCTCACCTCATTTAGTGAGCATGTATTTCTACCTTACGATTATTACAACCAAATATCATATATATATATTTTGAATGAATATATAAAGACAGAATCTCATTTAAGGACTATATTTGCATGTTTCTATACACATGAGGAGTCCTTATTTCACTGCTAACCAAAATGCTGGAGGTTCAAACCCACCAGCCACTCCTCGGAAGGAAGTTTGGTCAATCTACTTCCGTAGTGATACTGCCTCGGAAACCCAAGGAGGGGTCGCTATGAGTAGGATCCGACTCGATGGCAGTGGGCTTTTTAGTGGTACAGTGGTTAAGGACTTCGCTGCAAAAAGTTGGCAGATTGAACTCATCAGCTGCTCCTCAGGAGAAAGATAAGACAGTCGTTTCCATTAAGATTATAGCCTTGGAAACCCTATGGGGCAGTTCTACTCTGTCTATAGGGTCATTATGGGTCAGAATTGACTCCATGGCAAGAGGTTTGGTTTGGTATATACATGCATATATAACATAAAACTTAGTGAAAATGATTTGTGCAACTTCTGAATTGCTTGGGGCAGGAAGAACGAGTCATTTATTTTCTGTAACTTAAGAATTTGTTTAAAAATGGGTGTTAGAGACTTTGAGGCTAGGGGTGGGAAAGAAATATACTCATGTTCCTTGAAGCTGGGATTTATGCACCTGGGAGCGGGAGCGATGGCTGAATCAACACTGTCCGTGAGGAGGTGTTTTCCCAACATTGCCTACTGACAGTCAGTCCTTCAGCCTTCTCAAATCACCTGAGAGAATTCCATACCTTGGTCATCATTTCTGACCAGTGCCCAGCGAACAACTGTGGGTCAGTTCCCTTGGTTGCAGTTATGTTATCGTATCCCCTCTCCCATAGTATCAAAGGACTTCCACAAACCCCTAATTGTTATGGATCTTTACCTCACCACTCTGATGAAAATATTGCCAGTTGTGGTAACTTGCACTTTAATATCCAACATGATATTTGTCCTTTGCTTCTTTGTGACAGGATAAGTACCTTCATTTACTACTTTTTGACAGTCAAGGTGCTTTACAACTGTGCATAGAACTCCAAATAAACGGCAGAAACAAAGCCACTGTAGACTAGACAAGACACATCATAGAACACACTCAACTTGGGGTAGTCTGGAAGATCACCCACTGGCAAAAGTGTTCTGGACAGTGGACCACACTGGCTTTCACTGGAGAAAACTCAGAACTTTCACAGATAATAGGAAAAAATCAGCAGAGCGTGGTAGTGGATTGATAACTATATGTTTTACATATATGTGTGTGTGTGTATGTATAGATTCCATGCTCTGTTGATTTTTTACCATCTTTGATTTTTTTTGATATTTTAATTTTTTATTGTGATTTGGGTGAAAATTTACAGAGCAAATTCACTTTCCATACAGAAGTTCACATACACTTTGTCTCATGACATTGACCACAATTTACCACAGTGCAACAGTTCCCCTCTCACTTCCTCCCCATAGTTACCTCTTCCCTGTGTCCATCCCTTCATGCACTCCTGCCCCCTGAGCTGTCTCCCTGTGCCTGAGCAGCCCTTCTTTAGCCCATGATTGTTCTCTCCAAGGAGTGTATCTACCTCAGGTAAATGCTCAACTGATAAAAAAATCTTAAGGAAGTTATTCCATAGACAAATAGCATTTTAACCTTTCAGAGTTCTACAAAATGGGGCTAAATAGGGTGGTGTAGTACCTAAGGCATTTGCCTGCTAACAGGCAGGCTGGCAGTTCAAAGCCACCAGCCACTCCTCGGAAAGGAAGTTTGGGCAATCTACTTCTGCAGTGATACCGCTTCGGAAATCGAAGGAGGGGTCACTATGAGTCAGATCTGACTTGAGGGCAGTGAGTTTTAACAGCTCAAAGGTGAATTGATACAAGTAAATACCTTCTTCCATTGGCAGAGATGCCAACCAGCCCCTTTTAGAATTGCCAAGATAATAGTTCACTTTTCAAAAGCAACTCTATATTTACAATGAATGGGTATGTCCTTTGATATCAAAGGTATGACAATAATTTGGCAGCCTCAACTAAGAGCAATGTTCTAGCCACTGTGTTGTGCATGTATTTAATCGTCCAGTGACCTTCTAAGGCAGCCACTTCTCACATCCTCATTTGCACACAAAGCTCAGAAAGGGGGAGTAACACAGTAGCATCACTAGGGTTGATGTCACCCAATGCAGTAACTCATAGTGTCGCTTTCCTCATGGACAGCCTCCTGAACCATACCATACAGAACCTTTAGTAATGCTTGTTATCGATTTTAACCATAGGATAACTTTAAAATAGGATAATGTTATAAATACAGTTGTGAATTGCTTAAATGTAACATTTTTAGGTTATATGAATACTAACAACAGAATTGTTTTGTAAAATCTTTCTACATTGAATTACATTATTAATACAATAATTAATACAATATTATTAATAACTCAGCAGGAGCCTTTTAAATTTTTTCTCCTTATTTTCCTTTAATTACTACTTCTTTCTCAAAAAAGTTATTGATACAGGTTCACAAATACTAATTACCACAGCATTGTAGTTAAAACACCAAACAATTTGACAAAATCAATGACCATAAAAACAGCAGCAACAACAAAAACAGCAGCGTGTGCTTGTAGCTTGTGCAGACAAAACTACATGGTTTGAAGCATCATTGTAATTGGGTACTAAGGACAGCTGTGACTGGAGCATTGATAGGTTCAAAAAATAAATTAGCATAGAGTTTTAACCTTGTGGGTATAAGCTGGGCTTACAAAAAAAATTTATTTTTTCTTTTGTAACTGTGATAGTTAAGTTTGTGTGTCAACTTGGCTGGGCCCGGTTGAGTGGCTGGGCAGCTAGATGTAGTTATTCCCCATGGTGAGACTGGTAATCAGCTCCATGGTGGAATCTATTGGTGCAGCTGAGCAGCTGCTTTAGGGATGTGGTCTGCTTCCAGTATATAAGAAGCAACTTTGAGGGAGATTTCCACCTTATGCCACACTTCAACCCTGTGTGTAGTTAAGTTGTTCAGCAGCGTGCCATGCTTTGCTGATCTTGGGACTTTCAATGGATTTGAATCAGTGTTCTGCCATGTGGTTTGGTAACAATAGGACTGTATCTTTTTACTTGTTGACCTTGAGTTTGTCACCCTCAGCAGCCAGTAACTTCCTGAGTGAAGAGATGCCTCTAGCTTCAGTGGGCCAGGAGCAAGAGGCAGATCTGAAGCCCAAGGTCGAGGGGCTTTCATGCAGCCCTTAGAGCCTGGCACTTCGAACTTGGACTTCTAGCCTCCAAAACTGTAAGAGAATAAACTCTTGTTTGTTCAAGCCATTCCCATTTGTTTTGTATTTTTGTTAGAGTGGCACTAAACAAACTCACTAGAGGTAACCAAAACAGTAACTAACTACAGGGATATTTTCATAAAGAATAATAAGTTTCTACTGAAACACTGCACAAATATTTTATAGGTAGTCATTTTGGTGTTACCCCCTCTGGCAGTGTCACCTGGTGTGCTCTGTATCCCCTGTGCTACCCTAGTGATACCACTGGAGTAACCTGCCAAAGGTCACACAACTAGTAATCTGTAGAACCAGTCAGTCTCACCCCAGAACTTAGGCTCTTAACCATTCAACTCTAATTCCCAGTTAAGAATTTCTAGCTGCTCTCATTTTAGACCAACACCAGTCTTAGTTCTCTAGTGCCACTTTAACAGAAATGCCACAAGTGGATGGCTTTGTCAAACAGAAATTTATTTTCTTACACTTTAGGAGGTTAGAAGTCCAAATTCAGGGCACCAGATGTAGAGGAACGCTTTCTTTCACGGTTCACTCTGGGGGAAGGTCCTTGTCTCTTTCCAACATCTGTAGTCCCAGTGTTCCTTGTGGATTTTCATCAGTGTTCCTTGTGGATGTTCATATGTCTTGGCATTAATCTTCCCCTGGGTCTAGGAGGTTCTTACCACAGGGACTCTGGATCCAAAGGATGTACTCCACTATTGGCTCTTCTTTCTGGGTGGTACCGAGGTTCCTCCTTGTCTGCTTGCTACTCTCTTCTTTTATCTCTTGTAAGATAAAAGATGATGCAGGCCACAACTCAGGGAAACTGCCCTTACATCACTTCAGGGCTATGACCTGAGTAAGGGTGTTATGTCCTGTCTGTTTTGATTACTTAGTGCTGTTCTGACAGGAATATACCACGATGGAATGGCTTTAACAAACAGGAGTTTATCCTCTTACAGTTTTGGAGGTTTCACATTCGAGTTCAAAGTGCCAGGCTCTAGAGGCTAGGTGAGAGCCCCTTGACCTTGGGCTTCAGATCTGCCTTGCTCCCAATCCACTGAAGCTGGAGGCATCTCTTCACTCAGGCAGCTGCTAGCTGTTGAGGCTGACAAACCTAAGGTCGACAAGTGAAAAGGCACAGTCCTGATATCACCAAACAACATGGCAGGCCACTAATTCAAGTCCAGAAAAAGTCTCAAGATCAGTAGGGCATGGCAAGCTGTTGAACAATGACTTGGCTACATGCGGGGTTTTAGCATGCCAAAAAGCTACTCAGCTGCTTGTGGTAGATTCCACCATGGAGTTGATTACCAGTCTATCATGGGTAATAACTACCTCCAGCTGCCCAGCCACTCAACCAGGCCCAGCCAAGTTGACAACAACCTTAACTACCACACCACCCTCATCACCTCACAAGATCACATCAGTTCACATCATGGGGAATAACTACATTGTTATATAACTGCCAAATTATATCATCTCACAACTGCCAAACCACTGAGAATCATGGTCTAGGCAAATTGACATGTATTATTGGGGACACAATTAAACTCATGACAACACCACTGCCTTCTGTCGAGTTAAAAACCTAGACTGGGCCTGATTATTTGCCAAGAAGAGGAAAGTAGCATTCAACTCTTTCCTCATGTATGGGTAATTACTACAGGATCTTTATTTTCCTTTTTCATTTTTTAAAAATACTTCAAGTTATTTAATTGAAAAACTCAATTAAGATATAATTTCTTATTTGAATCATCATAATATGTCACCCATATTTTGAAACAAATGAGCAATTTTAATGGAAATGTCCTGAGTTCAAGGAGAAATCAATTATTTCCATTTAGAATCAGGTGATATGGAATGATTTAGGAGAACTTATTTACTTGTTCTTTTAGCCAGAAGTCTAACCAGGGGACCTTAGTGATCCTATTGTTAAAAAGATTTACATTTAAAACTTAGTAACACATGGATTTTATTTTTTAATATTTTAGATCAGATCTTCAAGACATTATGAAGATATCCTGTGATGTCCAGAGTGGTGTTGTTGTTGTTGTTTGCCGTCGAGTCGGCCCCAACTCATAGCGACCCCTCCTTGGGTTTCCGAGGCAGTATCACTACGGAAGTAGGATTGCCCAACCTTCCTTCCGAGGAGTGGCTGGTGGGTTTGAACCGCCAGCCTTCTGGTGAGCAGTCAAGTGCCTTAGGCACTATACTACCAGAGATGTCCAGAGTAGGTTGATAAAATTCCTCAAACCTGCCATCTTCCACAATATGACTGGTATATACTTAAAAATAAGGATGGAAGCATTGCTTATGTGTGTGGGTGGTAACTATTATTATCTCATTTGACAACTCTGTGTTCATTGTCAAAGGAGAAGGCTGCAGAGCACAGATTTGAGCATGCATCATCCAGACAGTATGCTTAAGTCACTACGGCCTGTTGAACAACCAGCAAGAGGTAAGAAGTCAAGGAGTTGCGATTAAAAGTGGTGTAGTCAGCCAGTCACACCACAGACTAGTATGATGGACTAAGAACCCAGAATGATCTAGGGAGTTGTCATGAGTCAAAAACTCATGAAAGAGTTTTTGGGAACCCCTTAACTTTTAGATGCAGAAAACATTGTATCTTTTTTTTTTTTTTCCCCTAGGTAGTATTTTCTGAAGAGAAGGCACTATGATTTACCAGTTGGGTACCACTCTGAACCTTATTTTGTTACTGACTTTATGTGTTTGGCAAGAACATTAAATGAGATGAAACTCCTAGTATACCCGACACTTAACTCTGCTTGACCTTTTTGATATTGAAAGAACTCTAATCCTTGCTTCCTCAAATAAACAAAAGCAAATCCTTAAATCACAAACTTTTGCTTAAAACTGTGATTTGGAAGTGAAGGAAATAGCATGAAACAAGGAAAGGGGGTATGGAAGGGGTCTGAAGCCCAGTAATAAAGTTAGAAGTGTTATTGTTAGGTGCTGTTGAATTGGTTCTGACTCATAGCGACCCTATGTACAGTGGAACGGAACACTGCCTGGTCCTGTGCCATCTTCACAATTGCTGCCATGCTTGAAGCCATTGTCACAACCCCTGTGCTAATTCATCTTGTTGAGGATCTTCCCCTTTTTCACTGACCCCTTACTTTACCAAGCTTGATGTTCTTTTCCAGGCATTGGTCCCTTCTGACAACATGACCAATGAGAGAGACTTCGTCTGGCTATTTTTGTTTCTAAGGTACATTCTGGCTGTATTTCCTCCAGGACAGATTTGTTCATTTTTCTGGTAGTCCATGGAACATTCAATATTCTTTGCTAACACCTCAACTCCAATGCATCAAATCTTCTTTGATCTTTCTTATTCATTGTCCAGCTCTCACATGCATATGAAACTATTGAAAACACCACAGTCAAGTGCACCTTAGTTTTCAAATTGACATTCTTGCTCTTTAACACTTTAAAGAGGTCTTTTGCAAAAGATTTGTCCAATGCAAGGAAGTTAAAGTTGTTGTTAGGTGCCATCGACTCATCTCTGACTCATAGAGACCTTATGCACAACAGAATGAAACACTGTCCGGTCCTGTGCCATTGTCATGAACCTTGCTATACTTGAGCTCATTGTTGTAGCCACTGTGTCAATCCGTCTTGTTGAGGGCCTTCCCCTTTTTCGTTGACCCTCTACTTTGGCAAGCATGATATCCTTCTCCAGGCAATGGCTCCTTCTGACAACATGACCAAAGTAGGTGAGATGAAGTTTGGCCATTCTCACTTCCAAGGAGCATTCTGGCTGCACTCCTTCCAGGATAGATTTGTTAGTTTTTTTACCAGTCCAAGGTACTCTCAGTATTCTTCACCAACACCACAACCCAAAAGCATCAACTCTTCTTCATTCTTCCTTATTCATTGTCCAGCTCTCATTCATAAGAGGCGACTGAAAATACCATGGCTTGAGTTAGGCCCACCTTAGTCTTCAAGGAGACATCTTTGCTCTTCAGAACTTTAAAGAGATATTTTGCAGCAGATTTTCCCAATGCAATACATTGTCTGATGTCTTAACTGCTGCTTCCATTGCTTTTGACTGTAGAACCAAGTAATATGAAGTCCTTGACAACTTCAATCTTGTCTCCATTTATCACGATGCTGTTTATTGGTCCAGTTGTGAGGATTTTTGTTTGCTTTATATTGAGGTATAATCCATACTGCAGACTGTAGTCTTCAATCTTCATCAGTAAGTGCTTCAAGTCATCTTCACTTTCAGGAAGCAAAGTTGTATCATCTGTGTATCACAGGTTGTTAATGAGTCTTCCTCCAATCCTGATGCCACATTCTTCTTCATAAAATCCAGCTTATTGGATTATTTGCTCAGCATACAAATTGAGTAAGTATGGTGGTGTAGTGCCTAAGGCATTTGAGTGCTACTCAGAAGGCTGGAGGTTCAGACCCATCAGCCACTCCTCAGAAGGAAGACTGGGCAATCTACTTCCATAGAGATACTGCCTCGGAAACCCAAGGAGGGGTCACTATGTGTCAGGATTGACTCGATGGCAGTGATTTTTTCGGTATGGTGAAAGGATACAACCCTGACGCACTCCATTCTTGATTTTAAACCATGCAGTATCCCCTTGTTCTGTTTGAATGACAGCCTCCTGGTCTATGTACAGGTTCCTCATGAGTACAATAAAGTGTTCTGGAATTCCCATTCTTCATTATGTTGTCCATAATTTGTTATGATCCACACAATTGAATGCTTTTGTACAGTCAATAAAACATAAGTAAACATCCTTCTGGTATTCTTTGCTTTCAGCCAAGATCCATCTGACATCAGCAATGATATCCCTTGTTCCATGTCCTCTTCTGAATCCAGCTTGCATTTCTGGAAGTTCCTTGTCAATATACTGTTGTAACTATTTTTGAATTATCTTCAGTAAGATTTTACTTGCATGTGATATTAATGATATTATTCAATAATTTCCACATTCTGTGGGATCACCTTTCTTTGGAATGAGTACAAATATGGATCTCTTCTAGTCAGTTGGCCAGGTAGCTGTCTTCCAAATCTCTTGGCATAGCTGAGTTAGTGCCTCCAGTGTGGCATCTGTTTGTTGAAACATCTCAGTGGGTGTTCTGTCAATTCCTGGAGCTTAGTTTTTGCCCACTTCCTTAAGTGCAGCTTTGACTTCTTCCTTCAATGCCATTGGTTCTTGATCATATGCCACCTCCTGAAATGGATGAACATCGACCAATTCTTTTTGGTACAGTGACTTTGTGCATTCTTTCCATCTTCTTTTGATGCTTCCAGCATCATTCAATATTTTGCCCACAGAATCTTTCAATATTGAAACTCGAGGCTTACATTTTTTCCTCAGTTCTTTCAGCTTAAAAAATGCTGAGTGTGTTCTTCCTTTTTGGTTATCTAACTCCAGGTCTTTGCACATTTTATTATAATAATTGACTTTGCAATGAATAAGTCATTGATCTTTCAAAATTCTTTCATGTGATCTCCAGAGTCATTTCTATTACCAAGGCCAAATTTTCCAACTACCAGCTGTTTCCACCTTTTGCATTCCAATCACCAGTGATAATCAACACATCTTGATTGCATGTTTGATCAATTTCAGACTTCAGAAATTGGTAAAAATCTTCAATTTCCTCATCTTTGGCTTTGGGGGTTGGTGGGTAATTTTGAATAATAGTAGTATTAACTGGTCTTCCTTGTACGTGTATGGATATTATCCTATCACTGACAGCATTGTACTTCAGGACCAATCTTGAAACATTCTTTGTCATGATGAATGCCACATCATTCCTCTTCAATTTGTCATTCCCAGCATAGTAGATTGTATAGTTGTTTGATTCAAAATGGCCAAATCCAGTCCATTTCAGCTCACTAATGCCTAGGATATTGATCTTTATATGTTCCATTTCATTTTTGACAACTTCCAATTTTTCTAGGTTCCTACTTCCTACATTTCCTGTTTCAATTATTAATGGATGTTTGTAGCTGTTTTTTCTCATTTTGAGTTGTGCCACATCAGCAAATAGAGGTCGCAAAAGCTTACTTTATCCACATCATTAAGGTTGACTCTACTCTGAGCAGGCAGCTCTTCCCCAGTCATATTTTGAGTGCCTTCTGACCTGAGGGGCTCATCTTATGGCACTATATTGGGCAATGTTTCAAGGCTATTCAAAAAATTTCCAGTGATATATCAGTGTTTCATTGCTATTCAAAAGGTTTTCATTGGCCAATTCTTTGAGAAGTGGATGGCCTTTTCCTTCTTCCAGGTCTGTCTTGATATGGAAGCTCCACTGAAACCTGTCTACCATCAGTAATCCCGCTGGCATTTGCAACACTGGTGGCATAGCCTCCAGTCTCTTAGCAACATGTAAGCCACCACTGGATGACAAACTGACAGACAAGTTCATCTCCCTAAGTTGTTCCATACCGCTCCACTAAAGTTTCCCAAAAAACCTAACCCACTGCTGTTAAAATTCTGACTCATAGTGATCCTATAGAAGAAAGTAGAATTGCCCCACAGGGTTTCCAAGGCTAAATCTTTACAGAAGCAAACTGCCTCATCTTTCTCTCTCACAGTGGCTGGTGGCTTCAGACTGGCAACCTGCTGGTTAGCAGCTGAGCATTTAGCCACTGTGCCAGGCCAGTATGATCCTTAGAGTTATGATTGTTGTTGTTGTCATGTGCTGTGGAGTTGGCCCTGACTCATAGCGACCCATCCTTAGGTTTCCAAGGCAGTATCACTACAGAAGTAGGATTGCCCAACCTTCCTTCTGAGAGTTATGATTAGGTTTAAAATTCCCCCCCAGTTTCTGTTTTTTTCCCTCAGTTGATTCTTTCTCATGGTGACCCCATGTGTATCAAAGTAGAACAGTGCTCCATAGAGTTTCCAGTGGCTGATATTTCAGAAGTAGATCACTAGTACTTCTTTCTATGGTACCTCTTTGTGGACCTAAACCTCCAAACTTTCAGTTAGTCATCAAGTGTGTTAATCATTTACACCACTCAGCGACCCTGGAACATCCTTATCAAATGGTAACTTGTCTTTACTCTTCTATCTGAGATTGCTCTATATGTATTTTATCCTCCTTTGTTGAACTTAAGGAGCCCTGGTGGTATAGTGGGTAAGACATTTGGCTGCTATCCAGAAAGTCAGCAGTTCAAACCCACCAGCCACTCCATGGAAGGAAGATGGGGGAAACTACTTCTGTAAAGATTTGTAGCCTCAAAAACCCAACAGGTGTTGCTATGAGTTGGAATCAATTCAATGGCAGTTCATTAATTTTTGTTGTTGTTGTTGAATTTAGGCAAGGAAAACAGCCAGGAACCATATCCTTTACTCTCCTTTCCTCAGACAAACAAAAACAAACTCTGAATCCACAAACATATATTCAAGACTCTGATTTGGAACTAATATAAATGGTATTCAGCAAGGAAATTCAGTGTTTTGGTTGAAATGCTCTTTCTCCTCGACTCACACAATTTTGCCTTCAGCTCACAGGGCACCAAAGGAAAAATTAATCTGAAAAAAAAAAAAATCAAAGGCTTTTAACATTAAACAGCCTTTTCATGTTCATAAGCCATCTGTGCTGTGACTTCAACCAGCAGTGGCCTGATGCTGCCAAACTAACTCTCTTGCTCAGGACTGCAAGGATGAGTCCATCATGAGTCCAAGAGACAGCCAGAGCTGACTTCACTGAGGGACTTGCTGGGAATGGGACTTTGTTATCCTCCAGCTCAGCCATAAAAGCCAAAGCCAGGAAGCTGACAAGCATTCCCAGGGGTCTTTGAGGCCCGCAGCATCTGGACTCCTTTCTCCCTTGAGTAATGGGTCTGATTTCACTGGTACCTTTACTACTAACTGCCTGGGTTCAGGGTGGGGTGGTTATACTTATCCCAAGAATATTTTTCCATTGGGTAAACAACAGTAGCTTGGGAATTCAAATATAGATTCTCAACATCATATACTTAGTAACTTAGCAGAAGTTTAAAAAGCTGTAATGTGAGAGGAAGGAGCCTCATTGCACAGTGGTGAGCTTGGTTGCTAACCAAAAGGTTGACGGTTCAAAACCACCCAGCAGCTTTGTGGGAGAAAACCTGGGGATCTGCTCCTGTAAAGACTGCAGCCTAGAAAAGGCTATGGGGCAGCTCTATACTATGACATAGGGTCACTATGAGTCAGAATCGACTCCAGGACACCTAACAACAAGAACAATGTGCAAGGGACTCCAACATCACCAGTTGCCATTGAGTCACAGGGACTTGGATAGACAAGTTCTCTGTCCTCCTGTAGTGTATATTGTAGTAGGAGAGCTAGATCCAAAAATAGTTCAGATACAGTAACAAGTGATGCTGTGGGACAAGTTCTAAGACTTGGAGAGCATAGAGGAAGGTGAAGCTAATCCCTACTGAGTGGGGTAGGAGTGCTTAAGATAGTTTCTCAAGGCAAATAATGTCTTTCCTGGGGCCTGAAGGTGAAATAAGAGTTCTTAAAATATAAAGGTAGGGTTGAGGTCATGTTAGGGCACCAGGCAAAAGGAGTATATATGTGGAAGTGGGAGAAGGGTCATAGGGTTGGAGCATAAAATGTGAGCAATGAATTTGGAGAGCGAGAACTGCTGGTGGCTTCCCAACACTCATTCTTCCCTTCATCTATAGTAATGGAACTCCAAGTTTTAGGGAAGCATGTGGCTGCCCAAAATAAAAGACTACATTTCCCAACTTTCCTTTCAGCTAGGTGTGGCTTATGTCTAATTTCTGGCCAATGAAAAGAAGGTAGAAGTGTCTCTTTTCCCCTCCCTTTTCCCATTCCCTGCTGACTGGAAATCTGAAAAGATTTCTGAGAGAGAAGGAGCCTGGGTCCTGATACTGGTAGCATCTTACTGTCATGGACTATTTACACTGAGATGGTTGTGTAAGAGAAAAATAAATTTCTCTCTTGCTGAAGTTACTAGTAATTTGGATCTCTGTTATAGCAGTTGTATCAATGTTGTTGTTGTTATGTGCCATTGAGTCGCCCCTGACTCATAGTGACCCCTCCTTGGGTTGCCGAGGCAGTATCACTACAGAAGTAGATTGCCTAACATTCCTTCCGAGGAGTGGCTGGTGGGTTTGAACCACCAGCTTTCTGGTTAGCAGTCAAGTGCCTTAGGCACTATGCTCCAAAGCTCCAGTTGTATCTATACCCTAAATAATTCAACAAGTAAACTGGGGCCATATTTCTTTCTTCTATTTGAATAGCATGCTTATTGAGTGCCCACTCTGTGGCAGGCACTGTGCAAAGTGCTGGGGTTATAATTGTGACTGAGCTGGACCAAGCCCCCTGTCTTGGAACTAGAGTCTAGTGAAGGAGTTTACAGGCCTTTGTTAGCAAAATAATAGAAATAAAATGGATGAAGATGATGATCAGAGCAGCCTACATTTATCAAGGTCTTTCTCTGTGTCAGACATTGTGCTTCGTATTCTCCATGCTGTCTCATGGCATCCTCACAACAACCCTATGACTTAACTGGTGTTATTGGCTCCTAAAAAAATTCATCTATAAAAAGATAAAGAATGCAGTAACTTGTCCAAATCTCCATTAAGAAGTTTGTCCTCCATTCTGAGAGCAGTTTGGAGTAGGGCAGGGTGTGAAGAATCTGTGGGAATTAATGATAACTGTGGTCAAAGGTATGGGTGAGTTAAGGTAGACAGGTTAGAGCAGGACCAAGGCTTTATCTAAACTCTTGCATCTCCAAGTCACTGCTGCCTCCTGTTGGTGGCTGATTTCTTAGCTCTCTGACAGACCACACAAGGCCTCTACAAACTGATTCTAATAACCCCTTGCTTCCCACATGCCAATTCCAATCAGAACTACAACATGAACCATTGAAAGCATTGTATTGATTTTTTTTTCTACATATCATTTTGAATGATTTTAGACCTATAAAAAGTTGGAAAATAGCACTAAGAATTCTCATGTATACCTTCACCCGGATTCCCCAAATGTTAGTATCCTACATGCCAAAAAAACCAAACCAAACTCACTGCTATCAAGTTGATTCTAACTCATAGTGACCCCATTGGGTTTCCCAGGTGATAAATCTTTACGGAAGTAGATTGCCACATCTTCCTTCCACCAAGCAGCTGGTAGGTTTGAATTGCCAACCTTCTGGTTAGTAGTCAAATGGCTTAGGCACTGCACCACCAGAGCTCCTTTATATCTCACATAACCATAGTAAAGTTAAAAGTCAGAAAATTGATATTGGTGCAATACTATTAGATAATCTAGACACCTCACTCAAGTTTCCTCCATTATCCCTCCAATGTCCTTTTTCTGGTCTAGGATCCAGTCCAGGATCCCACATTGCATTTAGTTGTTATGCATCCTCATCTCCTTGACTCTATGACATCTTGCTCCCTGATCCTTCTTTGTCTTTCATGACCTTGACACTTTTGCAGAGTCCTGGCCAGTTAGTTTGTGGCATGCCCTTCAATTAGTGTTTGTCTGATGTTTTATGATGATTAAAGTCAGATTATGCATTTTGGGCAAGAGTATCACAGAGCTGACGTTGTGTTCTCTTGTGTGCAATGTATCAAAAACCACATGAAATTGATTTGTTCCATAACTGATGATAGTAACTTTCATAACTTGATGAAGGTGGTGTCTGACAGGTTTCTCCATTGGAAAGGTCCTATTTTTCCCCTGTGTAATTACTCAATAGGGAGATACTTTGAGACCATACAAATACCCTGTTTCTTATCATACATGTAGCCATTAATCTTAGCACCTATTGATAATTTTTACCTGGAACAATTATTACTGTGGCATTTTCCAGATGTATCATTTTGACATCTCCCAGTCATTTTTTGAGTATTTCTTATTTTTTGGCACCATAGAATAGTCAAGGCTCATCTTGTACCTTCCCTTCCCTGACCTGGGATCAAACACCTCTCCAAAGGAGCCCTGGCTTCTTTTATTGAAGAATGGTCTTAGACATTAAGATCTAGGTGCTAGGTCTGCTCATTTAACAAGAACAATTTTAAACCTCAATACAAGAAGACTTGATTGTGCATTGGCATTTTTCAATATTTTCTGCTCAGCTACTTCTTTATTATCAATTTATTTTTATGGCCTGAGTGATGTGAGGACATAAGCTACTATTCCAACAGCTACAGAAATATCAGTATATGTATTTATCTTTATTTATTATGTTTCAGTAAATATTTATTGAATATTTGTGGATCTAATCATTCATCCATTTACCCATGGGCACCAAAATTTATTGCTCTTAAAGCTGAAAAGAAAATTTATTTTTGATAACCTAATTGATTATATACTTATAAGTTTTGGTATGAATGTAATATCTATTCCATTTCTTATTAACTGGTTAATTCAGCTCATTTGCTCAACCTACTACTTTATTCAGCAAAAATTGGCTTCAGTAGTTCATTGGCATTGTTAGACCCTAATTAACAAATGACATTTTTCATTTTGTAAACAATTGTGCTATTGTGCATTTATAACTTCAGTTAGAAATTCAGTTTTCCTAGTTAATAATGCATTTACTGAGATGAATCATACCCAGTTTCAGTATATCTGATATTCTGGAACACCCATTCCTCTGAGGGATATCATAGAGTTATATGAACAGTCAACAGGTAATTTATGATCTCCAAGGCCAAATCTCCCAGTGAGCAAGCTAATCTGTTCTGTTTTGGTGAAGGATGTCTCTATTTCATTTCCTATGGATTCCTCATCAAAATTATGCTATAGATCAAGCAGGAGTGCAGTGAGAAACCTTTGGAACATGATTCAATCATGTTGATTTAACCAACAATTTCCCTCACGGGTAATATAGTTAGAGCAATCATATAAATCAAAACACCTCATTCTTCTTATCTAGAAAGTCAAAGCCTTTTCTACATTGTGCTTAATGAGCTTGGTGGCCAGTGATAGATTAGAAGGAAAAATGCAGAATTTAAAGAGAGAAATGTTAGGAGGAATTCTATATATTCTCATAAAAATACTTTTTTTTTTGCTGTTACCCAGAGCCAGTTCAACAAAAGATGAAATGATCAGACTTGCATTATTATTATTAATAAAACCAAAAAACCAAACTTACTGCCATTGAGTTGGATCTGACTCATAGCCACCCCTCCTTGGGTTTCTGAGGCAGTATCCCTATGGAAGTAGATTGCCCAATCTTCCTTCCCAGGAGTGGCTGGTGGGTTTGAACTGCCAGCCTTTTGGTTAGCAATCAAATGCCTTAGGCACTATGCCACTAGAGCTCCCATTATTATAAAAACACTTACTATTCAAGAGGTACATCTGAATAGGACGTATACCAGACTTTATTTACAATGACGCTGTCTTCGAAACAGAAAGACATTCCCAACAGCTTGGAAAGTACATCCAGATATCTCCATGAATCTGTGCGCCTCAAGTGGCTGTTTCAATAGCAAAGTCCTGCTTATCAGTTGTTGATAGGTTGTTAGGTGCTGTCTAGTTGGTTTCAATTCATAGAGACCTTACATACAACAAAATGAAACACTGCCTGGTCTTGCACCATCCTCACAATCGTTGCTATGTTTGAGCCCATTGTTGCAGTCACTGTGTCATTCCATCTTGTTGAGGGTCTTCCCTTTTTTTTTGACCCTCTACTTTACCAAGCATGACGTCTTTCTCCAGGGACTGACCAGTCCAAAGTTCATACACATTTAGTTTCATGCCATTGAATGCAGTCCCCACAATGTAACAGCACTCTTCCCATTTCTTCCCTGTAGTTACCCATTTCTCTTTCTCTTTTTTTTTTTTTATCTGATATATTTTATTTGTTAACATTTATCCTATTTGAGGGTAATACTACTTCATTTGACAGTTTAAAAATCATTCTTTAAACAGAATAGAAAACAGCAGCAACAACTAAAATAAGAATACAGTGTATAATAAAATAAAGGAATAAGCCAAAAGGAATATTCTGAATATGCAAAGAAAATGTGATAATGACTATGAATTCAACAATAAAAAGAAAAAAAAATCTTCCCATGTGTGTAAAAACAAAATCCTAACAGTAGTAAAAAAAAGAAGCAAAAATTCAAAGTGCAGGTGTGCTAATTTTCATTTCAACATCCATTGAGGAAAAAGATAGAGCATACTATTCTTTTATATAAAGTGACAAGTTCTGTTTTAAAACATTCAGTTACGTTATCTTGCAGATTTTTTTCCCCAATTTACATTATCTCTACTTTACACTGATTGACTGGAAAGATGGTCATACATGATACATGGTATAATTTCTTGAATCTAACATGTCATAATAACATATCCAAAGTACATGAGACAAAGTCTCACCATCCTTGCTTCTAAGAAGAATTCTGGCTGTACTTCTTCCAAGATAGATTTGTTTGTTCTTCCAGCTGTTCATGGTCTATTCAATATTCTTTGTCAACATCATAATTCAAATATATCAATTCTTCTTTGGTCTTTCTCATTAATTTTCCTGAATTTGCCTGCATATGTTGCATGCATCCTCACAACTGGACCAATAAGCAACACCATGTTAAATGGAGAGAAGATTGAAATTGTCAAAATTTTCATTTCACTTGGATCTATAATCAATAGCCATGGAAGCAGCAAACAAGAAATCAAAGGATATATTATTATTTTGGGTAAATCTGGTGTAAAAGATCTCTTCAAAGTGTTAAAGAATAAAGATGTCACCTTGAGGACTAAGATTTGCTTGACCCAAGCCATGGTATTTTCTTTGCTTCATGTGCATGTGAAAATGTGAAAGGGGGACAACGAATAAGTAACAGTGAAGAAGATCAGATGCATTTGAATTATGGTGTTGTTCTTATCTATAGTCTTGCTTTTATGATTGTATTTTGAAAACATAGGATCAGTTCAAGTCTTCCAAGGCAGCATCTCAAGCACAACAGGATACCATTTGGCAGCCATTTGGGAGCATTACTTTATCCAGGCCTCCTCCAATTATTATTTTCCTCCTCTTTGTAAAGGTTAGAAAAGATGGATATTGGTGGCAAGTGAAGGGTTCACCTCAGAAAACCAAGTCTCTCACCCCAGCACACAGAAACTTGTCTTCCCATTGGCTCCTGCTGCCCAACAGGTAGTCCTCAGTTCTAGTTCTCTTCATAGCTTACCCTTGAGGGCAGGGTTGCATCATAAGAAGTATTGAACAGAGGAAGACTCATGACTGACTCAGAACAGCAGAATTAGCAAAAGTATAAACAATCCATCGATGCTTTTTAAAATCTAAGAAACATATCCTGGGTAGCCCCAAGACCAAACCCAAATCCACTGCTATGGAGTTGATTCCAACTCATGGCAACCCCATTGGGTTTTGGAGGTGGCAAATCTTTACAGAAGTAGACTGCCCAGTCTTCCTTCCGTGGAGTGGCTGATAGGTTTGAACCACCAACCTTCTGGTTAGCAGTCAAATGCCTTAGGCACTGTGTCACCACAGATCCTTTTGTCCTGGATACAGTAGGAGGAAAATGTGGGACAAAACTCAAAATCATAAAAAAAAAAAGAACAGGCTTGTTGATCCAATAGACACTTGTGGAATTTCTGAGACAACAGCCCTTAGTCAACCTTCAAGACAGAAAATGACCCCCCCTAACCCTGTCTTGGAGGAATATACACATAGACCAATCAACTATACAGCCATCAAAAGAGCAACATTTGCCCAGGGATAAAGTGCAGAAGGCAGGAATTGATAGGAAAGAAGGACAAGGAGAAATGGGTAACCACAGGGAGGACATGGGAAGAGTGCTGTTACATTGTGGGGACTGCATTCAATGGCACGAAACTAAACGTGTATGAACAGTTGAATGGAAGCCAATTTGTTCTATAAACTTTTACTCAAATCACAATAAAAAGTTTTTTAAAAATCTAACAAACAATTTGATATTTATTAAATATCTTCTCAGAATGCTCTACCCCTTTTGATTCCATGAATCTGTTGTAGTTGTTGATAATAGCCCTGGAAAGTTCAGAAGTGGGTTCTGTAGACCAGTTCTTGCACCTAGAAGATAGCACCTGTATTTTCCTACTCTCTTGGGATTCTGTGGCATTATCTACTAGAACTACACTCACTTCTTCAATAAGGTGGCCACTTTCTGTCTGAGAAGTACACCCATGTTCTACCCTGGAGAGCTAGACCATCTGTTTAAGAAATGCTGCAGTAAGAATAGATCTGACAGGTCATGGACCAACTTTGGTGGCAAAAGGAAGGGAACATGGCACCGATTCACTTCAGGGCTTTTGCACTTGCAGTGCCCTCTCCTTGGAATACTTGTTCCTGAGATTTTTGCAATTGGATGCTTCTTTCTTGCCACTCAAGTCTTAGCTTAAATCTCCCCTTCTCAGAGAAGATTCCCTTACCTCACAGGTGTTCTCTTTCTCATTCCTCAGTTTTGTTTTCTTCATATTGTTAGTTGCTGTCAAGTCAACTCCAGCTCATGTGCAGAACAGAATTCATATGTGCAGAACAGAACTGCTCCATAAGGGTCTCCAAGGCTGTGACCTTTCAATAGCAGAGTGCCAGGCCTGTCTTCTGTGGCATCTCTGGGTGTGTTCAAACTGCCACCCTTTCAGCTAGTAGTCGAGAGCTTAACTGTTTGCATCACCCATCATTACCTGATATTATTTTACTTGTTTATATTTTTGCTTGACTCCTTGGGCTAGAATGGAAGAGCAAGTTCATTTTGTTCATGAGCACATCCCAGGGTTTGGAACAGAAGCAGCGAATCTGTCTTCTGCATTGTGCCTGTGTCAATCCAAACATAAAACTATCACCTTTACCTGGAAGAAACAAGCCTGTGGGCCTCCCTCATTGGTATGCCGTGATCTCAGGTCCTTGTATGAATTGTAAACCCATGTGTTTCCCTAGCTGCCTGTCTTCTGGAGTCTCATTATTATTATCCTCTTCTTTGTAAAGGTTAGAAAGGATGGATTTTGGTGGCAAGTGAAGAGTCATTTGCCATTTACTCATGTTCAAGCCTTCTTCCCTAGCTGAACATTACATAAATTAAGCAATTGCAGTGTCTGGGCCAGCAAGCTGTCAACCACGTGTGGAGCATACTTCACACTGTAAGTCACCCTGTCATGCGGGGGAACAGAGAGGGTTTGCTTTACTAAGAAATCTCGGCCCCCAGCTCTTTCTGAGGGGCTGAGGGGCTGAGGGGGGTCTGTGCCGCTTGGCTGCCTCACAGTGTGCTCCGAGAGGCTTGTCACCTGCATCTCTGTTTTCACCCGTCTCTCTCTCCCCACCTCAATTAATATCACGAAGGACAATATTTATGCAAAACCACATGCCAAGAGGCCTTTTGCTCCTAATTTAAACTATTAAAATACCATTAAGAATTGCACAGCACATTTCAGCACTGTTTTCCTTCATTATTTCTTGTTGAAGAACAACCATGTGGAAAGGAATGCATTCTGTTTCCAAGCAAAGTGGGGCTCATTTTTCAGGACAGTTTATAGTGCACATTGGTGGGATTTATAGTCCCCCAACACAGCCCCCAACTCAGAGATGGAGTTAGCAGATAAGATTTCTTTTTGATTTCTGTCAGTGAAAATGACTACAATCAATACAAACATACCAAGATATTTATTTTAAACATTTGGCCAAATAAATCATCGCTGCTACCATGTTGCAGGTTGTTGGAGACAACCTTCATTGCAACTGTGGAGTGCTTAGTAGCTTGTGATATTTCTATTCTGTTTGCTTGTTTCTTTTTCAATAAAGCATTGGCATGTACTGTACCATGGCAAGTGCCTCATCTGATGGTACATGCTGGTTATCCAAAGACCGGTTTATACGTCATGGCAAACTTTTCATGAATATACAGTCTACCCGCAGGGCTTGTTATTTTTGAAATTTTGGCCCAATTTACATTTTTTTTTCTTTCTGAGATTAAAACACACACAGTTTGATCTAAGCTTTGACCTTTTGAATTGCTACAAGTTAATCTTTGGCTAAAAGCATGGAGAGTGGGAATAATTATATTTTGTGAAAGAAGTAGGTTATATGCAGAGAGGGTGACTGACCACGGTTATGGTAATGCATCTCTTAGACAACGTTTTGATGCTAGAAATGGTATAAACAAAGAAAAACAGTATTTTCATTGAAAAAGTGCACTTAGATTCTGGATGGCTGCTTTGCAAACAAGCTGCTCCTGGGTATTTCCCTTTGCCTTGCTCTTCTCCGTGTGAGTGATGGTGTACCTTGGTGTCCACTGCCATAGGCTGTGGTGGTGGGAGGCAGGGACGCATCCCAGCTCACTGCCTGATTCATTTAGGGCCCCGTTGTGGCTTGATCTGAAGTCAGAGTCCCTTCAGGCAATGTCTTGCTGACCTTTGAAGGACGAGCAATTTTGCCTCCTCTACCTTGTTAACTACCCATAGCTGGGTGGAAGTGGCTCCTCTGGGTCCCTCTACTTCCAGCTGGGAGGGGACAGAAGTAATAGCTGAGCTCATTAAGTGCTAGTACTGTGCTCAGGGCTTCACATTCATTAATTCACTGAGTCCTCATACCTGCCCCCCCCAGCTTCATCCCCAACTGCTGAGGAATGTGCCAATGTTCCCCATTTTACTGACGAAGAAAACTGAAATGCAGAAATTACTTGGTGGGTGGCAGGGGTAGGAGTTTGATCTAGATATATCTGACTGCAGAACCTGAGCCAGGCTCCAAGCCACGCTGACAGGCATCCTATAATCTCAGTATCTGTAAGGGTCTCCAATCTCCCCATCTGCTTGAATGAGTAGAAATTCTAGAAATCACTGAGCCCTGAAGTCCTGGGAAATAAGTTCTATAGAGAAAACCTAATGATGTTTCCTCCCTAGGGACAAGAACCAGCAAGGCATCACATAATGAAATCTCATGAGTTGTGACCATAAAGTCAATCAATTACTTTTTAACACATGTGAGTGTGGTGTCCCCAAAATTCAAAACCTGAGCCCAGAGAGGCTTATTCCAATGATGCTGCCAGTGTGTATAACACATTTTCTCCTCCTCCTTCTCCTTGCCTTCTTTCTGTCCTGAGCATTGAAGCTCTTTGCTAGAAATAGATGAACAAGCCCATAGTTTGGAGTTGGAAGATGAGGGGTCAAGCCTAGGCTGCGTGGGTAACAAAATAAATGATCTCACCCTATTTACTTAGACTCTGAGTCTTCATTTCCTCCTCTGTTAAATGGAGATAATTATAACGTCTTCCTCATCTGAGTCTTGCCAATGTAGACCAGCTTTTACCTTGGAAGGTTGTTGTTGATGTTAGGTGCTATCAAGTTGGTTCTGACTCTTTATGACCCTAAGTGCAACAGAACGAAACACTGCCTGTCCTGTGACATCCTAACAATAGTTGCCATGCTTGAATCTGTTGTTGCAGCCACTGTGTCAATCCATCTTGTTGAGAGTCTTCCCCTTTTTCTCTGACCCTCTACTTTTCCAAGCATGATATCCTTCTCCAGGGAACAATCCCTCCTGACAGATAATATGACCAAAGTATAAGAGACTATGTCTGCCATTCTCGCTTCTAAGGAGCATTTTGGCTGTACTTCTTCCAAGACAGATTTGTTAATTTCTTCTAGCAGACCATGACACACTCAATACTCTTCACCAAATCCACAATTCAAATGTATAAATTCTTCTATGGTCTTCCTTATTCATTGTTCAGCTTTCACATCCGTATATTGTTGTTGTTATGAGCCATCAAGTTGTCTCCGACTCATAGCGCCCCCTCCTTGTGTTTCCAAGGCAGTATCTCTATGGAAGTAGATTGCTCAACCTTCCTTCTGAGGAGTGACTGGTGGGTTTGAACCACCAACCTTCTGGTTAGTCAAGTGCCTTAGGCACTATGCCACCACATCCATATGAGGCTATTGAAAAGAAAATGGCTTTGGTCAAGCACACTTAGTCTTTTGCAGCAGATTTGCCCACTGCAATACTTCAGATGCTTCTATGAGTGTTGTTTGTAGATCCAAGTAAAATGAAAATCTTGACAACATCAATCTTTTCTCCATTTATCATGATATTGCTTACTGGTCTAGTTGTGAGGATTTTTGTTTTCTTTATGTTGAAGTGTAATCCATACTGCAGACTATACTCTTTGATCTTTATTAGTAAGTACTTCTAGACTTCACTTTCAGCCAGCAAGATAGTGTGATGTGCATAACACAGGTTGTTAATGAGTCTTCCTCCAATCCTGATGCCACTTTCTTCTTCATATAGTTCAGCTTCTTGGGTTGAAAAAGTCTGGTGATTCAATACTGCCCTGATGCACACATTTTCTGATTTTAAACCATATAGTACCCCCTTGTTCTGCTCAAACAACTGCCTCTTGGTCTATGTATAGATTCCTCATGAGCACAATTAAGTGTTTTGAAATTCCCGTTGTTTGCAATGTTATCCATAATTTGTGATGATCTACATAGTCAAATGGCTTTGCATTAGTCAATAAAACACATTTAAACATCTTTTGGGTATTTTCTGCTTTCACCCAAGATCCTCTGACATCAGTAATGCTATTTTTTATTCCATGTCCTCTTCTGAATCCACCTTGAATTTTTGGTAGTTCCCTGTTGATGTACTGCTGAAACTATTTTTAATTATTTTCAGTAACATATTACTTGCATGTGTTGTTAATGATATTGTTTGATAATTTCCTCATTCTGTTGGATCACTTTTCTTTGGAATGGGCACAAATATGGAACTCTTCCAGATGGTTGGCCAGGTAGCTATTTTCTAAATTTCTTGACATCTATGAGTGAGTGGGTTCAGTGTTGCATCCATTTGTTGAAAGATCTCAATGGGTATTCTGTTAATTCCTTGAGCCTTGTTTTTCACCAGTTCCTTCAGTGAAGCTTAGACTTTTTCATTTAATACCAAAGGTTCTTGAGCATATGCTACTAATTCCTGAAATGGTTGAATGTTGACCAATTCTTTTTGGTACAGTGACTCTGAGTATGCCTTCCATGATCTTTTTTTTTTTTTTAAATTTTTATTATAATTTGGGTAACAGCTTATGAGCAAATTCATTTTCTATGCAGCATTCTTACACAATTTGTTTCATGATGTTGACTGCAGTTCCCACAATGTAACAGCTCTCTTCCCACTTCTTCCTTGTAACTACCTCTTCTTTGTGCCCTTATTTCCTAAGCATTCCTGCTCCCTGAGTTATCTCCCTGTGCAAAACTACCCTATGCTCTTCCATGGTTAATCATTCTAAGGAGTATATCAACGTGTTGACATGCTCATTTTATATACCTGTCTTTTGTTTGGTTGTAAGCCACAAAAGTGAGTTCAATTCCAGGCCTGAAGGCTAATAAGGGGCCATGGTCTCTGGGGTTTCACCAGGTTCTATCAGGCCAGTAAGCCTGGTCTTTTTTTTATGATTTTCAGTTTTGTTCCACATTGTTCTCCTACTCTATGCAGGATCTTCTGCAGTGATCCCTTTCCAAGTGGTTGACAATGGTAGCTGGGTGCCATCTAGTTCTTCTGATCTCCTCCTTTCATGATCTTTTGATGCTTCCTGTATCATTCAATATTCTGCCCATCGAATCCTTCAATACCACAACTCAAGACTTGAATTTTTTCTTCAGTTCTTTCAGCTTGAATAGTGCTGAGTGTGAAAAATTGAAGAAGAATGGTGTTGGATTCATAGTCAAAAAGAACATGTAAGATCTATCCTGAAGTACAATGCTATCAATGATGGGATAATATCCATATGCCTACAAGGAAGACCAGTTACTACTACTATTATTCAAAAATACACACTGATCACTAAAACCAAAGATGAAGAAAATGAAGATTTTCACCAATTTCTGCCATCTGAAATTGACCAAATATGCAATTGAGATGTATTGTTAATTACTTGTGGTTGGAATGTGAAATTTGATAACAAAGAAGAAGCATTAGTAGTTGGAAAATATGGCTTTGGTGATAGAAATGATGCCGGAGATTACATGATAGAATTTTGCAAGACCAACAACTTATTCTTTGTAAATTTTCAACAACATAACTGACGACTATGCACATGGACCTTGCAGATGAAACACACAGGAATCAAATCTACTACATCTGCAGGAAGAGGCAATGGAGAAGCTCAATATCATCAGTCAAAACAAGGCTAGGAGCTGACTATGGAACAGACAATCAATTGTTCATATGCAAGTTCCAATTGAAGCTGAAGAAAATTAAAAAAAGTCCCCAAGAGCCAAGACATGACTTTGAGTATATCCCTCCTGAATTTAGAGACTGTCTGAAGAATAGATTTTATGCATGAACACCAATGACTGAGGAAAAGACAAGTTGTGGGATGACATCAAGATCATCATACATGAAGAAAGCAAAAGAGGGAGGCGGGGCAAGATGGCGGACTAGGCAGGAGGATTGCACAGACCCTCTTCAACAAAGAAAAGGGAAACCAATTAATACAGACACAGAAGATAATCTTGGACCCCTGAGCCTTGAAGGAAAGGATGCAGATTTGGACTAAACCCCAACTAGCAGAAGAATTTGCGTGAAAATAC
>NW_006921950.1:1251749-1254995 GCF_000298275.1 Orycteropus afer afer
AAAAAAAAAAGAAAGCAAAAGAACGTTAAAAAGACAGGAAAGAAAGAAAAGAGCAAAATGAATGTCAGAAAAGACACTGAAACTTGCTCTTAATGGAGAGTAGATAAAGTAAAAGAAAAGAAATGTTTAAATAAAAGAGCTGAACAGAAGATTTCAGAGGATGACTTGAGAAGATAAAGTATTATAATGAAATGTGTAAAGACCTGGAATTAGAAAACCAGAAAGGAAGAACACACTTGGCTGAAGAAAAAATTCAAGCCTCAAGTAGCAATATTGAAGGATTCTGTTCTGGCAGCTCAAGCCCACCAGCCACTCCTCAGAAGGAAGACAGGGCAATCTACTTCCGTAGAGATACCACCTTGGAAACCCAAGGAGGAGTCGCTCTGAGTGGGAACTAACTCGATGGCAGTGAGTTTGGTTTTGTTTTTATGGGCAAAATATTGAATTATGCAGAAAGCATGAAAAGAAGATGGAAGGAATATACAGAGTCACTGTACCAAAAATAATTGGTCAACATTCAGCCACTTCAGGAAGTGGTATATGATTAAGAAGCAAAGGTATTGAGGGATGAAGTCAAAGCTGCACTGAAGGAATTGGTGACAAACAAGGCTCCAGGAATTGATGGAATATCCATTGAGATTTTTCAACGAGTGGATGCAGCACTGGAGGTATTTACTAGTTTATGCCACCAAATTTAGAAGAAAGCTACCTGGTCAAGCAACTGGAAGAGATCCATATTTGTGTCCATTCTAAAGAAAGGTGATCCAACAGAATGTGGAAATTATCAAACAATATCATTACTATCACATACAAGTAAAATTTTGCTGAAGATAACTAAAAAATGTTTGCAGCTGTATATTGACAGGGAACTTCCAGAAATGCAAGCTGCATTCAGAAGAGGATGTGGAATGAGGGCTATCATTGCTGATGTTAAATAGATCTTATCTGAAATCAAAGAAACCAGTAAGATATTTATCTGTGTTTTATTGACTATGCAAAGCATTTAACTGTGTTGATCATAACAAATTATGGATAACATTGCAAAGAATGGGAATTCCAGAGCACTTAATTGTACTCATGAGGAACCTGTACATACAAGAACAGAACAAAGGAATACTGCATGAATTAAAGTCAAGAAGGGTGTGTGTTAGTGTTGTATCCTTTCACCTTACTTATTCAATCTGTATGCTGAGCAAATAATCCAAGAAGCTGGACTATATGAAGAAGAACACGGCATCAGGGTTGGAGGAAGACTCATTCACAACGTGTGATAATGCAGATGACACAACCTGGCTTGCTGAAAGTGAAGACTTGAAACACTTACTACTGAAGATCAAAAAGTACAGTTTTTAGTATGGATTACAACTCAACATAAAGAAAACAAAAATCCTCACAACTGGGACAATAAGCAACCTTATGATAAATGGTGAAACCATTGAAGTTGTCAAAGATTTCATTTTATTTGGATCCACAATCAACACCCATGGAAGCAGCAGTCAAGAAATCAGACAATGTTCAGCATTGGGAAAATTCTGCTGCAAAAGACCTCTTTAAAGTGTTGAAGAGCAAAGTTGTCACTTTGAAGACTAAGGTGCACCTAACCGAAGCCTTGCTATTATTTTCAATTGCCTCATATTCATGTGAAAGTTGGACAATGAATAAGGAACAGGGAAGAACTGATGCCTTTGAATTGTGGTGTTGGTGAAAAATACTGAAAATACCATGGACTTGGCTGAAGAACAAACAAATCTGTCTTGGAGACAGTGTAGCCAGAATGTTCCTTAGAAGTGAGAATGCCAGATTTCATCTAACCTACTTTGATCATGTTGTCAGAAGGGACTGGTCCCTGGAGAAGGATATCATGCTTGGTAAAGTGGAGGGTCAGAGAAAAAGGGGAAGACCCTCAGTGAGGTGGATTGACACAATGGCTGCAATGATGGGCTCAAGCATAGCAAGGATTGTGAGGATGGCACAGTATTGGTCTATGTTTTGTTCTCTTGTACATAGGGTTGCTATGAGTCAAAATTGACTTCATTGCATCTAACAGCAACAACATACAAATCAATAGATCTCATTAGATGGAATACACAGGAATCAAATCAACTATATATGTGCAAAGAGGTGATAGAGAAGCTCAATATAATCAGTCAGAAGAAGGCTAGGGGCCAGCTGTGGAACAGACCATCAATTGCTCATATACAAGTTTAAGTTGAAGCTGAAGAAAATTAAAACAAATCCATGAGAGTCAAAATATGACCTTGACTATATCCCACTTGAATTTAGGGACCATCTGAAGAATACATTTGATGCATTGAATACCAATGACCAAAAATAAGAAAAGTTATGTAATGATATCAAGAACATCATACATGAAGAAAGCAAAAGGTCATTATAAAGACAGTAGATGAAGAAAAGAACAAAATGGATGTCAGAAGAGACTCTGAAAAGGCATTTCTCAAGCTGAAAGAACTGAAGAAAAATTCCGTCCTTGAAGGGTAGGTGATTTTTGGGATCAGAGTTAATAAAAACATTTGCAGAAATCTGTGCATACGGTGGATGGTCTGTCTGGGAACAGCTGGGCAGATAAGATGCGACTACTGATAAGAACACTCCCTTTGTCATGTGATTTGTGAACTGGCTCTGCAGTGATTTTAAAAATGGTTTCCTCTTTGGCACAATTGTTGGAAGAAGTGTAGCATCTTTACTGATTTTTCTGGAAATGTTGTGTTTGTTAAACTCTCTTATGGGTCATGATTGCCTATGGATTTTGATTTCCTTTGAGCCCATGGTGAATGTTTGTTGTTGTTATTAGCTGTCATTGATTTGGACCCCAACTCATGAGACCCCATGCTCACATGTTGTAGTCCATGGATCTTCTCTGGCTGATTTTTTGGAAGTTGGTCATCAGGCCTTTCTTCCTCGTCCATCTTAGTCTGGAAGCTCCCTGAAGCATGTTCAGCATCATAGCAACACCATGGGCATCTGCTGAGAGATGGGTGATGACTGTGTTTGAAAAGTACATTGGCTGGGAATCAAACTGCATCTCTATCATAAACCAAAAGCCAAACTCACTGCTGTTGAGTTGGTTTCAACTCATAGTGACCTCTCCTTGGGTTTCTGAAGCAGTGTCTCTACAGAAGTAGATTGCCCAACCTTCACATGCTGTTGTTGTTATGTGCCATTGAGTCAGACCTGACTCATATGACCCCTCCTTGGGTTTCCGAGGCAGTATCACTATGGAAGTAG
>NW_006921950.1:1255150-1261826 GCF_000298275.1 Orycteropus afer afer
TTTTTTTTTTTTTTTGAGGGCCTTAGTCCTGGGTCCTTAGATACTTAATTAATTCACAATAATGAAATGTGGTAAATGAGAATGCCCATTGGGTACAACTCTGGCCCTCCACTTACTCCTTATGCCACAGCCTCTCACAATTCATGGAAAGTCTTGATGACTCAAATTCCTAACTGAAAAATGGGAAAAAGCTTTATTTCATTGCAAGATTGTTGAAAATATTGTAAATATTTTATGAAAGAATTATAATTTATGCATCCAACACAGAGCTGGCATGAAGTAGGTACCCAATAAACAGTAGCTAATGGGACATGGCAAAATTATGACTGTCATCACTGGAATTCCTTGAGCAGAAAAGGATAACCTTTTTACAGCTGGCTTTAAAATGTTCCTTATTTTCAACAAACTATGATTCTCACAAGCACTTAGGGACTGTAATACAGTTTTTAATAAACACTTACCAGTGCCTATTTTGTGCCCAATTAATGAAGCATTTCAAGAAATCTTAGGTCATTTCAAGTAGTGGGGAAGTGAGGTCCAAGAGGGAGTAGAGAAAAAGATTAAGAAGTAAGGATAGCCGCAGAACCAAATGAAGGCTATCATACATTCTGATGTTAAGGCGTCAGAGATGGTAGACAGGCCCTGCTACAGTAGAGAGGAAGAAAGGGGTAAGGGCTAACTACATGGTCCTGGAGCCCCTGTCTAGGTTTGAACCCCAGATCTGCCATTTGCTGTGTAACTTTAACCTAACTCTCAGTTTCTTCATTTGAAAAATGGGACAATAACAGCATTTACCTCATAGGATTGCTGTAAATTTTTAATGAATTAATATATGTAAAGTATTTAGAATTGTCTCTAGTAATATTTAATAAACTTTTGCTTAAAAAAAAAGTCACTGGATTAACCGTATTGAGCATTTCTATATGGCTGGCATTACTCTAGGCACAGGATAGAGTACCTGTCTCTTAAAGCTTAGACATGGAACTAATACCTGTGAAGCACCATGAAGAAAAATAAAGAAGGGCTAGGAAACATCAACTCCATTAGGGAAAGTTGCCGGGGAAAACACTCTGAAAAAGAGACCTTTGACGTGACATGTAATGAACTCAGTGTGATCTTAGAGACTATATTGAGGGTTGGAGATAGAGAAAGAACACTTTATTTTTCTTAAAATAACTTTTTATTGTGATTTGAGCGAAAGTTTACAGAGCAAATTGATTTTCCATTCAACAGTTTATACACATTTTGTTTTGTGACATTGACTGCAATCCCCACAATGTAACAGCTCTCTTCCTACTTCCTCCCTGTGTTTACCATTTCTGTTTGTCCTTCTTTCCTTCTCCTTCCTGCCTTCTGAGCTTTATTGCTGGCCTTTTGATCTCATGTAGTTGATTGTTCTAAGGGTGCGTACCTCCCTGGTGTTACTGTTCATCTCATAGGCCCGTCTATTGTTTGACTGAATGTTGAGCCACTGGTTGAGTTCAATTCCAGGCTTGAAGGTTGTCTAAGGGCCAAAGTCTTGGGGGTTCAACTAATTCCTATCAAATCAATAAGCCTGGTCTTTTCTATGATTTTGAGATTTGTTCCATATTTTTCTTCCACTCCAGGACCTCCTATTGCGATCCTTTTCAGAGCAGTTAGCCATGGTAGGTGGCTCAGAGAAAGACTAACTTTCAACAGGTTTTCAGACCTGTGATGTATCCTATGGTCAGGAGCTCTTTTGGGAGGTCACATTCTGTACCATTCCTTTCAATACAATTGGAAAAGAGTAATTATGAGAACAAATAACTGCAAACGGTATGCTGTAGGCAGCTGAGGAAAAAATTTAGATGCATGTTTGATTTTTTTTTTTTTGCATCACAAATAAGATTTTTTATTTGTCACCATTAAAAGTTTGAATTTTAAACAGATTCTTGAACTGGTGGTTCATAGCCATTGGCTTGTTCAGTTTTAGCACCTGTCTCATCTCCTGTAGCTTTTTCACAACTACTACCTTCACCATGGGAGCTCTGGTAGCATAGTGCCTAAGGCACTTGACTGCTAACCAGAAGGCTTGCGGTTCAAACCCACCAGCCACTCCTTGGAAGGAAGGTTAGGCAATCTACTTCCATAGTGATACTGCCTCGGAAACCCAAGGAGGGGTTGCTATGAGTTGGGTCCGACTCGACGGCACATAACAACAACAACAACCTTCACCATGAAGCTCCATGAGTTTTCCCAATTCAAACTTGGGCTTCTTCAGCAATTTTACTTTTCTAACAAATATATCATAGAGAGGATAAATAGATTGGCAAGCCGATTCTATGTCTTTCCCAATGCCATCTGGAATCAATGTATTGACCACTTCGTCCAAGTAATTTGTTTGCATCTCTTAGGTCATGATTTCCATAATTTCTTCTGGATTTGGCAGAGCTGTTAATGTTGAGCATAAGATGTCTTCCAAATCTGATTGTTGCACTCTTTAGTAAAACCAACACAGACCAGACGAAGCAAATAACCATCTGTAGTCTTGACATCAACATGAGCTTCAATCATGGTCTGCCATTTTTTTGACCACACAGCACATTTTGTTATGGTAAGATATATGCCATGGAAGTTGGTCAGGTAGTTTTTTCCCTGAACATCCTCAGAAATGAGCTTGAATTTTCTAAATCCAGCTTCACTGTTCTGCAGATCAGTAAGGCTTACTTCAAAACCGTGACCCTTGAGGCCATCATATGCAATTTTGGTTCCTTGAGTCCTTGTGACAAGTGTTTTCCCAAATTCCTTATATTGAACATAAATGGTGCTTTCACATCATACTAGTCTTTCTTAGAAAATGGATCAACCACTCTCTTCTTGACTCCTTTTTTTGCCCCCTTTTGAAAGGTGGTTATTCTTGCTGACTGCCCTGGTGCTGCTCAGAGAGCCAAAACGCCCATGTTTGATGTTTTAAGGAGTGATATTTGCCCACTGGACCTATCAGAGAGTTCCAACTCTTAGACCCATCTTATGGATTTTAGTCAAAACCAGGAAAACTGAGTCGTTGAAGGGACAAGCCCATATACAAACTATTAGCAGTATGTATTTGTACATTAGTATCAAATGTCAGTGCTCTTCAGGCTGCCATTCAAACTCTGCAGACTACAATGCTGCATTAAATGATAAACCCATTGCTATTGAGTTGATTCTGATGCACAGTGACCCTGTAGAGTAGAACTGCCCCATAGGGTTTCCAAGACTGGAATTTTTATGGAAGCAAACTGCCATATCTTTCTCCTACAGAGAAGCTGGTGAGTTCCAACTGCTGACCTTTTGTTTTGCAGCTGAGCTCTTAACTATTGCACCACCAAGACTCCCTTATTGAGTGTTAGACTAGGCTGATTGTGTGGGCTGCTGCTTGTGGATGCACATGGAGGATCTACAGGTTGCCTATTCAATGTATATTTTCATCTTATTAATAGAATGTTGCTTTTGTTAGAGGTTGGCAACAGGCTAAGGTAAAAACACTCAAACTCCCTTGCAGCTAAAAGTGACCATGTGACATCATCCTGGTTACTGAGTTGTAGGCAGAATGCTTCCAGGGATTTTTGGAAAACATTTGCTTTTTGGATACAAATGCTTATATTTCTTTTTTCTTCCTGTCTGGAATGTAGATGTAATGACTGAAGGTACAGCTTTGAACTATGAGGCAACACACATGAGGGTGGTGACCTAGAATATAAGGCTGATGGGCAGAAAGAAGAGAAAAGCCTAGAATCCTGATGTCAATGTTACATCTTTGAGCTATTTTCAGACAGCTGACCCTTAGCCTGCTTCTTGCTTAAGACCAAAAAGTTCTTATCTATTTAAGTCTCTGATAGTCAGGTTTTCTGTTACTTGTAGCTGAACACATTTCTGAAAGATACAAATAGTTCTGATAGCATAGTGCCTAAGGCACTTGACTGCTAACCAGAAGGCTGGTGGTTCAAACCCACAAGCCACTCCTTGGAAGGAAGGTTGGGCAATCTACTTCCATAGTGATACTGCCTCAGCAACCCAAGGAGGGGTCTCTATGAGTTGGGGCTGACTCGACGGAATACAACAACAACAACAGCAACAAATAACTCTTATAACAATGGGCTAGCAAACACATATAAATTTCCCCTTTTTGAATTTTATGTGAAAACAGGGTATATGAGTGGATAATGAAAACAATACACGGTTTAGTTCTCTGTAGGAGAATTGGCCTCTTAAGCTACCACTTTGTCTTAAATTATGGCTTCTGGTCTCCTGTGTCTTTTGTTCCTTAAAAA
The DNA here is from genome assembly GCF_000298275.1 of Orycteropus afer afer. Classification (NCBI taxonomy): domain Eukaryota; kingdom Metazoa; phylum Chordata; class Mammalia; order Tubulidentata; family Orycteropodidae; genus Orycteropus; species Orycteropus afer. Next base: position 1,259,425 of record NW_006921950.1, read on the forward strand.
GTTTAAATTGAAACAATCCATTGTGAGAAAGCAGATAGGCCACTTCTGTCACCAGATCTGGTTGGGCTTAGTTCTGTTCTTATTAACCCTGATTTCTGTACCTGACTCTTTTCCTTTTGACCATATCCCCTAGCTTCTTCTTGGCTCTGTTTGCGGACACACACTGCTCTCCTGGCAGCTGTGCTGTCAGAGGCAGGTTTGCCCCTTTATTTGGACCAGGGCTGACTTGACTTACACTGTGAGAATGGCCAGAGAGAGAGCAGCAATAGTCATATTTTCTTTTCTTGGACCACTAGAAAAAATTCAATGACTAGTGCATTCTGGTAATTATATTTTCTTGCCTAAACCCATCTTGTTTTAGCCCCTAGTTTGCTGGAAGAGAAAGAGGGAGAAGTATTAGGCAAAGGGTCTTGGTGTGTAGTTGCAGCTGGGGGTTGATGGCCCCCCACCCACTCCTCAATGTGGCTTGGTGAAAATAAGAAAATGTTGGAAACAGCACATTCCTTCAACCATCACCAAGCAGGGCCTTTGATGCTCTGCCAAATATGACCCAGGCTTCAGACTCCTCCTGGCTGCACAGAGATTTCTCAGAGAAAAGAAATCCAGAGATTTCCTGTTCCAAGGTGATGAGGGTCACTTGAAGACAGCAGGAGGTGAAGTGCAGAAGTGAATATAGTATTTATGAACTGCTCCTACACGTGGACAATAATCTCCTACTGGTTCTTTCTTTGTCTGATAATACTAATTCGTTACATCCTAAATCAAGAAGTGTCAACATCACATATCTGTAAATGCCAAAATTGGTTAAATAAATAAATAAATAGATAGATAAATAAATAAATAAAATGAAGTGGCCTCTCCTAAGACATTCTGCCATCCTGTGTACTCTGGCAACCCTGCCCTCTGAAGGAACACTCCTCATCCAAATTCCTTGTGAAGAATTTTTTTTTTCTCCTTGTCTCCAATGTCATTTACTCACCCCTTTGTCCCTGTGTTATTTATGGGATAAGGCTGAGAAGTGAGTTGCTGAGGCACTTTTCAGCATATGCTTCATAAGTTTTATGAACCTCAGTTGAATTTGCTTTTTTTGTTTCCCCAGTGTAGGCTGATTTACTCCTCTCTAGGATATAACCCCTCAGCCTGCTGAAGGCAGCAAACATCAACCCCCAGTCAGTGTTGGATTACCAAACAGGCAAGGTAAGGGCAGATTTACTTGTGCATACTTATAAATCTATAGTAAACCAATTTCACATTTTTTCACCACAGCAAAGATTATGCATCTAGGTATGGCTAGCATCTGTCTCTCTCCCAAACCCACAAGACCTTCTTAAAGACTCAAAGCCTTGTCTAAGGCACTTGACTGCTAACCAGAAGGCTGGCAGTTCAAACCCACCAGCCACTCCTCGGAAGGAAGGTTGGGCAATCTATTTTCGTAGTGATACTGCCTTGGAAACCCAAGGAGAGGTCGCTATGAGTTGAGTCTGACTTGATAGCAAATTACAACAATGATGGGTTTCCCTTGTTTACTGGGTTATCTGTCCCTGCCACCAGCCCTCCCAGCCTGTCAGCATGGACTCTTCCCTATCATTTGGTCCTTTTCCTGATGTCATGGGTCTCCTGAAATGGGTGCATCACTTCAGCTGAGGCCTTGTGGGACTTGGCATCAGTCACCTTCTCTGCTCCTCAGTTCAATAAATTCTCACCACATAGATGCTGCTGCCAAGTCTGTCTTCAGAAGTGAGGCCACCTTTTCTCTGTGGAGCCTTCCTCCCTCCCTCCCTCATGAGGTTTGTAAAAGCTAACTCAAAGTGCTGAAAATATCAGAAGCAAATGAAATTTCTAGATGTGTAGGCATGTGGGGCACCTGTTTTGTAATTGGAAAAAATCTGCAGTTGAACTATCTATGTGATCGGCATTATCATTGTTGGCCTTTTCAGCCTTGGAGTACCCTTTCTATCAGTAACAAATTTCTCTTTGTGACGGTCTTGCTTGGAGAGGGGAAGGGCCCCATTGCCCACTCTAAAAATCAAGGAAAAAGCTATTGTTGGTAGTTGCTATTGATTTGGGTCCTGCCTTATGGTAACCCCATACACAAGGAAAAGAATTCACACTATTGTGATCCATAGGGTTTTCACTGGCTGATTTTTTGGAAGATGTCCAGACCTTTCTTCCAAGGTGCCTCTGGGTGGACTTGAACTGCTAAACTGTCAGTTAGCAGCTGAGTGCTTTAACTATTTGTACCACTCAGGGACTACAGAAAGAAGGGCAGATAGTCCTTGTGTCTTGGCAAATAAGATGCTTCCACCAGGACTTTTTTTTGTATGTGTGTATATATTCTCGGGGAGCCCTGGCAGCGTAGTGCCTAAGGCACTTGACTGCTAACCAGAAGGCTGGTGGTTCAC
>NW_006921950.1:1262279-1277645 GCF_000298275.1 Orycteropus afer afer
TCAGCATAATGTCCTCAAAGTTCATCCATATTATGCGGTGTTTTGCAGACTCTACATTACTCTTTAGTGCTGCATAGCATTCCAGTATGTGTATGTACCATGGATTTGGTCATCCACTCTTCAACTGATAGGCATGTAGGTTGTTTCCATCTTTTTGCTATTGTAAATAGTGCTGTGATGAACATGAGCATGCATGTATCTGTTCCTATCCTGGTGCTCACCTTTCTAGGATATATACCTAGTAATGCGATTGCTGGGTCAAATGGTATCTCCAATTCCAGCTTTCTAAGGAATCACCATATTGCTTTCCACAGTGGTTTTGTCACTTCACAGTCACACAAGCAGTGTAGTAGAGTCCCAATCTCTCCACTTCCCCACCAGCATTTGTTATTTTCTGTCTCATTGAACCTTGCCATCAGTACTGGGATGAGATGGTATATCTCATTGTTGTTTTGATTTGTATCTCTCTGATGGCCAATGATTGTGAGCATCTTTTCATGTATTAGCTGACCACCTGAATATCCTCCTTGGTGAAGTGTCTATTTATGTCTTCTGCCCATTTTTCAATTGGATTGCTCATTCCTTTGGTATTGAGGCGTTGGAGTTTTCCATTAATCTTAGAGATGAGTCCCTTGCTAGATATGTAATTATCAGCAAGTATGAATTTGTTGCTGTCATTTTTGTTATGTGCTTTTTCATTGTGTTGATTTCTTTGTTCCATATAATTCTCTATGCTGAGCTCGTTTTGTTTATGAATCTTGTTATTACTTCCTTCATTGCTATTGTTTTAGTATTTGCTGAATATTTATGCTGGTCATCTTTTTTATTTTGATGTGAAGGTTTATCATTTTTCTTTGAGGTTACCCTGTGATTTATAGTTTTCTTCCCAAGTTTAGAACAGTCCATTCTATCTTGTAGTTGTCTTGACTTCCCTATCATCTAGAAGTTCTGTAATGACACAGATTTTTTTCCCTCTTTTTGGTTTGTAGTTGTCCTCATTTGTCGGTTGGTGTTTCTGGTTCCCTGTTTACAATCTTGTAAGCTTATTTACTTTGGATACTTGATGGGTTGGTTTCTGGGTTATATAACATCATGTGTGTTAATGGTCAGTTGTGGTTGGCTGTTGTTGCTTCTCTGTCCAAAGGGCTCCCTTTAGCATCTCTTGTAATGTTGGTCTGGTTTTAACAAATTCCCTTAATTTCTGCTTATTTGGAAATATCCTAATTTCACCATCATATATGAGGGACAATTTTGCTGGGTACATAATTCTTGGTAGGAAATTTTTCTCTTTCAGTGTTTTATATATACCATCCCACTGTCTTCTTGCCTGCATGGTTTCCATCGAGAAATCTGAGCTTAGTCTTATTGGTTGCCCCTTGTAGGTAACTTTTCGTTTTTCCTGTGTTGCTCTCATGAATCTTCCTTTGTCTTTGGTTTTGGTGAGTTTGATGATGATATGTCTTGGTGTTTTTCTTTTGGGGTCTATCCTGTTTGGGGTTTGTTGGACTTCCTGAATGGATATATTCTCATCTTTCATCATATAAGGGAAGTTCTCCTCCAACAAATCTTGGACAATTTTCTCAGTAGTTTCATTTTTCTCTTCCTGTTCTGGAATTCCAATGACACATAGGTTATTCCTTTTGATGGTATCCCACATGAACCTTAGGCTTTCTTCATTTTGTTTTGATCTTTTTTTCTGATTGATCCCTTTGCAAAGAAGTATTGAGGTATTTGTCTTCAATCTCATTAATTCTGCCTTCCATTGCATCAATTCTACTCCTTTGCCCTTTCAATATGTTATCTATTTCTGACAATTTAGTATTAATCTTCTGGATTTCCATCTGTAGATTTAGAATCATTTCTAACTTTTCATTGATTTTGTCATTTTGTTCTTGTATTTTCTTCCAAATTTCTTCTAGGGTTTTGTTTGTGCTTTCCTTGGTCTGTCTCTCAATCCTTTGAAGATACCTAAATATAATTCTTTTGAATTCCTTATCAGGGAGTTCCCATGCTGCGCCTTCCTCAGGGATGTGTTTTGGGTTTGTATCCTGGTCACTTGTTTCTCCCGTTTTATCTTGCTTCTTTGTGTGTACCGTGATGCTCTGTTGTCTCCGAGGCATTGTGACATTTTTGTGTTTATATTTATTTGGTGATTATATGTTGGAGTGACTTGCCCACAATTTTAGTTTTCTTTTGTTTTTGTATGTTATCTGTACATACAGGGTACTGTACTATACTCCTTTATTCACTAGTTGACAGCACTTGTACACTCACCACCTGTCTCCTTTCCTTTGTCAGCCTCTCATATATCCTTGCCGACCCTGTCAAACAGAGCCTGTTCTTAGGTCCCTGCTTCCACCAGGATTTGGATTTTTCAGGGAGTAATGCAAGGACACTGGGCCAATTGGTGACTGGTGTGGCAGGCGGCACTAGGTGGTGTTGGCCACATTGAGGATGACCTAACAACTCCTTCCTGGGTGGGCACTTGCCTGTGTTCACAGCTGCCTGGCCTCCTTCTTTCTGCTTATTTTCCAAGCCTAGATCTTCAGTCTTCCAACTGACTCATAGAATGTCTATTATCCTTCCAATGCATCACTTTTGTATAACTTAAAACCCTACCTGGCATATGAAGGAAAAATGAAATCTACTCCCTCCTTCTCTCACCCTCTAGTCCACTAGATTCAAATAATGAGAAACTGGATTGGTGTGTTCCATTTCAATCATCATCTTTACCTGAGATAGACAACAATTCATTACCTATGGGGGAGGAATATCAATACCCTGCCTCCCATTTCCTGTCATGATCTGAATTAAGTCCAGGCTTGTTTCCATTAGTACCTTTTAGAAAGGATTGTGGAAGAGGTGACCAATTACTGATTTCTTAACTCACAAGTAATACATGAATGCATGCTTCTCATAAAAGATTCAAACAATGCAGGAATATTCAGAGGAAAACATGACTGCCTTCTTAACCTCACCCCCCTATCACTCTTGTTTCTACCCCAGGTGGTAAGCTCTATGGGCACTGTTTTGCATCTCTTAAGTCTAAACATGTTTAAAAGACATTAATGGGGCACACCATGCTCTTTGCTTTGTGACATGTTTTTTTCAGTTAACAATTTGTCTTGGAGATTTTTCTTTTATTCTTTTAATGTATTCTTCAATGTGTTCTTTTAATGGCTGCATAATATTTCAAGCCATACGTTATTTAACTTCTTCCATTTGGGACATTTGCCAGTGAATAACCTTATATGTTCATCTTTGTGTTAGCAGGTAAATATTTTTTTCTGGAATTGATTTTTTTCTAGGATACACTTCCTGAGTGAAATGTTAAATATACTTACAGTTTTGATAGGTGCTGTCCAACAGCTTTCCAAAAACTCACCATTTTACAGTCCTTCTGAAAGAACAGCCTAGAGCTTAATCTTTCAGTCTTTTCAGTAGTTTTATAGCCATTTAATTCTCTTTCCACTTAAAATAGCTGAAGCAGTTTTGATTTCTCACAACAGAACCTTGCCTCATGTATAGTACTGTGGTTACATAACTCCTTTGCTTAAAGCACTTCTGTAGCACCAAATGCAATTCACACTTAAATATCACATTGCTTTCCTCAAATCCCACCTTTACTCAAGGACTAGACACAGTTTCTCTTGCCTGTGGCATCAGGAATGACAGCCTATCATTCAGGCTTTCCAGAATTCTTCATTCCTTAGTTAACCACTTGCCTTGGAATTGATTGTGATTCATGGTCGCTCTATGTGTGCCAGAATAGAAGGAACTGCACTTCATAGTATTTTCAGTGGCTGATCTTTTGGAAGTAGATGTCCAGGCCTTTCTTCTAAGGTGTCTTTGGGTGGACTTGAACCTCTAAACTTTCAGTGAGCAGCTGAACACATTAACTGTTTGTACCACCCAGAGACTCCATTCCCTAGTTAGTCAATATGATTTCTCTGCTTCCTCACACCCATCCTGTGCTCCATGAATCTCCCACTGGTCTGCTTTTATCTATAAGGTGGAGATAGACACACTCCCTCCATCCCCCCAGATTCACTTTGTTTCTTCCCATGTCAGGCTCAATCCTTTCCTAATCCACACACACACCAAGTTTAGGGCAATCCATCACTCTTGACTTCCCCAAGGGACAGCAGCTCTAGTCCATTTTGTCTCACCATCTAATTGAACTCAACATTTGATTGTATCAGAATGTAAGGTATTATTTGGTAATTATTTCACATGTGTATGCTTTGTTTAAACCTAGATTATAAGGCCCTGATGTGAAAGGTACCATGTCTTATTTTCCTTTTGTATTCTAAAATATTTAAAACAAGGGACAATATAAAAGAAAGGATATTTACTGAATACCTACTGCTTTCTTAACCACATCCTTGTTTAATATTCATAGTAATCCTGGAAAATTATTTTTACATTTTATAGAGGAGGGCATTACATTCAGAGATATGAACCATAACAAATGGTTCCCTGATAAATTCACAAAATTCAAACTCAGATCTACCTTGGTCTTTGTAAGGTGCCATGTTGTATTGTGTGCCCTTGAGCAGATTCCAATTCATAGCCTATAGTTACGCTATTGGACAAAATAGAACTGCTCCACAGGGTCTCCTAGGCTGTAATCTTCACAGGAATAGATAGCCAGGTCTTTTCTCCCTTGGAGCAGTGGGTGGGTTCGAACTGCTGATCATTTGGTTAGCAGCCAAGATCTTAACCATTATTTCTCTCTCACTCAAAAACAAAACTCACTGATGTCGAGTCTTTTCTGATTCATAGCGACCCCCATTGGATTTCCAAAGTTGTAAATATTTATGGAAACAGACTGCCTCATCTTTTGTCTTATCTTTCTTCTGCAGAGTGGCTAGTGGGTGTGAACCACTGACCTTTTGGTTAGCAGCCAAACATTTTAACCACTACTCTACCAGAGCTTGTTTTCTTACAGTGCCATAGTGCTTCCTAAAGGATCTCTGGTGGTATAGTGTTTAAAGTATTGTGCTGCTAACCAAAAGGTTGCAATTGGAACCCTCCAGCTGCTCACTGATGAAAAGATAAGGCAGTCTGCTTCTTAAAGATTTATAGCCTTGGAAACACTATGGGCAGTTCTACTGTGCCCTATAGGGCTGCTGTGAGTCAGACTCCACTGGAAGGTGGGAATGCTTTCTAAATGTGTTAACTAACTAACCCTTTGCTGTTGCTTGTTGTTTTTGTTAGGTGGCGTCAAGTTGTCTGTGACTCATAGTGACCCCATGCACAGTAGAATGAAACACCGCCCGATTCCGTGCCAGTTCCATGATCCTTGCTATACTTGAGCCCATCATCGCAGCCACCATGTCAATCCATCTCATCGAAGGCCTTCCCCTCCTTCATGGACCCTCCACTTTACCAAGCCTGACATCCTTCTCCAGGTAATGGTCCCTTCTGACAACATGACCAAAGTAGGCGAGAAGAAGTCTGGCCATTCTTGCTTCCAAGGAGCTTTCTGGCTGCACTTCCTCCAGGACAGATCTGTTAGTTCTTTTAGCAGTCCATGGTACTTTCAGTATTCTTCGCCAGCACCACAACTCAAAAGCATCAACTCTTCTTCGGTCTTGCTTATTCATTTTATCCAACTCTCACATGTATATGAGTTGCAATTGAAAATACCATGGCTTGTGTCAGGTGCACCTTAGTCCTCAAGGACACATCCTTGCTCCTCTGCACTTGACAGAATTCCTTTGTAGCCAACTTGCCCAGTACTATACATCATCTAATGTCCTGACTGCTGCTTCCATTGGCATCTATTGTAGAACCAAGCAATATGAATTCTTTGACAACCTCAATCTTTTCTCTATTTATCGTGATGCTGCTTATTGGACCAGTTGTGAAGATTTTTGTTTTCTTTATATTGAGATGTAATCCATACTGCAGACAGTATTCATCAATCTTCATCAGTAAGTGCCTCAAGTCATCCTCATTTTCAGCAAGCAAAGTTGTATCATCAGCATATCACAGGTTGTTAATGATTCTTCCTCCAATCCTGATGCCACGTTTTTCTTCATATTGCCCAACTTCGCAGTTTATTTGCTCAGCATATAGATTGAATAAGTATGGGGAAAGGGTATAACCCTGATGCACTCCCTTCTTGTATTAAACTATGCAGTGTCCCCTTTTTCTGTTTGAACAACAGTCTCCTGGTCAATGTACAGGTTCCTCATGAGTACAATCAAGTGTTCAGGAATTCCCATTCTTCTCAATGTTATCCACAACTTGTAATGATCCACACAATCAAATGCTTTTGCATAGTCAATAAAACACAAACAAGTAAACATCTTTCTGGTATTCTTTGTCTTGAGCCAAGATCCATCTGATACCAGCTATGATATCCCTTGTTGTTGCTAGGTGCCATCAAGTCATTTTTTACTTTTATAGCTACTCCATATGAGTAGAACTGCTCCATATGGTTTTCTAGGCTGTAATCTTTTTAGGACAAGGTTTCGTGGAGCCGCCTAGTGGGTTCCAACCACCAACCTGTGATTAGCTACCAAGTGCTTATCTGTTGTGCTACCAATTACACACAAGACCTTTATATTCCTGGGTGGTGGAGGTGGAAAAATGCCTACTATGAGTAATAAATTAAAAAAATATTGAAAATATGCATTCTTTGACCAGGAAACTGATGTTTCAGGAGCCCTCCTTCAAACTATTTGCACTGTGGACTTTTTTCCTTTAGATAATTAAAAAAAATATATTTTGAGGTAATTTTAGACTTACAGATGAGTTACAAAAATAGTACAGAGTTCCTATATGCCCTTAGCCCAGATTTCCCTAATGTTAACATCTTACCCATCTATAGTATGATTATGAAAACTAAGAAATTAACATTGACACAATACTACTAATTGAATTTCATGCTGTATTTAAATTTTGCTACCAATGTTCTTTTTCTGTCCCAAGTTCCCATCCAGGTCACCACATTGCATTTAGACATCATGTCTCTTTATGCTCCTTCAATTCATGACAGTCTTTCCTTATTTTTCATGATCTTGACAATTTTGAAGAGTACTGATCAGGTATTTTGGAGAAAATCCCTCAATTTGAATATCCCTGATGATTTTTCATTATTAGACTGGAGTTATGGATTTTGGGATGAATACTACAGAGGTGTTACTTCTTTTTGATGGGTTATATTAGGGGCTACATGATATCTGCATGACATCACTGGTAATATTAACCTTGATCATTTGGTTAAGGTGGTTTTTCTGCCATAAAGCTGCTTTCTGTTTGAAATTAATACATATTTATTTTGGAGGAGACAGTTTGAAATTAGAGGCAGGGGGCTCGTGGCAGAATTCTTACCTTCCATGTGCGAGAGCCAGGTTCTGTTCCCGGTCAGTGTACTGCATGTGCGGCTTCCACCCGTCTGTCAGTGATGGATTGAGTGTTGCTATGATGCTGAACTGGGAGCTCTGGTAGCGAAGTGCCTCAGGCACTTGACAGCTAACCAGAAGGCTGGCGGATCAAACCCATCAGCCACTCCTCGGAAGGAAGGTTGCGCAATCTACTTCTGTAGTGATACCGCCTCAGAAACCCAAGGAGGGGTTGCTACGAGTCGGGTCCGCCTCGACGGCACATAACAACAACAACATGATGCTGAACAGGTTTCAGTGGAGCTTCCAGACTTAGATGGACTAAGAAGAATGTCCTGGTGATCTATTTCCAAAAAACTCAGCCAATGAAAACATTATGGATCACAACGGTCTAATCAGCACTTAATCATGGGGATGGAGCAGGATTGGGCAGTGTTTTGTTACATTGTCATTGGGGTGGCTATGAGTTAGGGGCTGACTTAAAGGCAGCTAACAAGAAGTTTAAGATTATGTAAATATTCTCTTTCTTAAAATTTCACCCACTACTTATAGCATCTATCAGTGGATCTTGCCTCCAAGAATGATAACTGTGGTGTTCTAATGGTAATTATTTATTTTCCTTACTCCATTTGCAATTGGAATTCTTTTGTAAGAGAGTACTCTTCCTTCTCCCCCATTTATTTTTCTAATCAATAATTTATTCATCATGATATACCCTCAAGGACAGTTATCTTATTCTTTGGGTTATAATCCAATATGACTATTATTTTATTGTTCAAACAATTTCAGCTTTAGCCTTTGAGCTTTTAGGTTGGCTGCTGTGCTTTTTAAAAATGCCCTTATTTATTTATTTTTAATTTTTCATGCTTTCTGCCACCACAAGATGCTCCAGGCTCATCTTGTATTTTCCTTGGAATCCTTGATTCCTTTAATTAGAGAGTGGTATTTAGAAACCAGGATGGAAAATGGTATTTAGAAACCAAGATGTGTGTGCTAGGTGTCCTCATTGCTATAGGATATCATTGCTTCCAGGCCCTCTCAGCAGACAGAGCTAGGCGATATGTGTGTGCATTTGTACCTATACATACGTGTACATCTATATTTCTTTCTATATTTATCTAGCTGTACTGGGTTTATTCTAACCTTCCCCTTTTCCTTATTTGTAACTTCTTTCTCTAAGAAAATTCTTAAGATTGATAATATATTTGTTTATATGTTCAACACTGGTATATCTATAAAATAGCTCAGAATTGCTAACTCAATACCCCTGTGAGAAACAAATTTACCAATTAGAGAAGGGTACTTGTGTACAATTCTTTTTGTATTTAGCTTATGTTATCTAGTCAAACTACTGTTTTTCTAAGTTACTTAGGTCAATTCCTTTCTTCTTCACTTTATTCAGTATGGCTATGTCATTCATTTGTAATACAGTTACATTAATTTGTCATAGGGGCCTGCTTGATGGCCAATGAGATAATGCATGTGAAGTGCCTAATGCACTACCTGGCATGGAGCAGGGTCTTAAAGAAATATGAACCGAGCCCACATTTGTGACACTGATTAATGATGTACATCAGCTTCATCACTCTAGCACCTATGCAAATGTCAAAAGAACTTTGACTAGGTTTCCAATGCCATTAGTGTATGTGACTCAGAACTGGGGAAACCAGTCCACAGCATCAAATCAGAAATGCTGCCTTCATTACCATCATGCCAGCAGGGCTACTTATTATGGGTTATTAGGTCTACTGCTTTCAATGAAGAGTTGTAGTGAAGGGTGTGATTGTGAAGAACAGAGGCTCTCAGGGATGTAAAACTATGCAGAAACCCAACAAACTTAGAGCTTATTCCCCTATCTCCTTGTCTCATGAAATAGCTCCTATTTTTCCGCTTAGTCAGTCTTTTATATCAGTCACTACTTTATCTTTAGAGTAGATTCTTATGCTACAGTTCACCAATGCCAAATGGTGTATCCCCTAGGCCAACTTGTTATTCAGTTAGGATTCATTGGTTGCACACAACAGAAACAAACCCTAGGTAATCTAAGCAGACAAAGATTGTGCTAGAGGATATGGGGTTCACAGAATTGAAGAGAAAGTGGATATACCTTGTTTCAGAACAACAGGGTCTGGATAAGCTCTGGGAGTTTGGTAGCAGGAACCAATGACCACTGTGCCAAGGGAATGACCACCGGGATAAATCAACTCCAGAAACTTCTCCTTGTGTCTCTCCATTCAAGACTCTATTCCTGGAAGTATCCCATGGACCTAGTCTGGGTCATATGCTCATCTCTGGGCTGTGGGAAAGCAGAATACCTTTAATAGAGACTCATCAATGGAAAGGGGTGGTAAATCTCAAAGCAGATACCCGCTATAGTCTGTGAGGTATTCATCTTCATTTGATCTATTGTGAGCACTAAGCTAATTTGCCAACAAGGAAAAAAAACAATAGAGACTCTTTCCCCACATTTAGATTCAGTTATTAATATTAACTTAAAATCCCAAATCATTATCCCTTCACTGCCAGGGAAGATATGAGCTAGACAATGGTCGAAGTTTGGCTTTGCTCTGGTCTGAGCAGCTCTCTAGTGGTGACTTGTATATCCATCCAGCTGCTGTTGAGCCAGCTCTTCCTCGTGGGGCTTGGGATTGGCTTGAAGCACTAGGATTTCCAGATTTCACTTTTTAAGAAATATTCAAATAAAATATAGACAGAAATTAGATTGGGTGTGAGTGAGAGTCATTTTAACACAATACCAAGCTTGAGAAGATGGGCTTTGTAACTAGAAATAGTCTTTCTAGTTACAAAGCCCATCTTCTCAAGCTCATATTGGCTCAAACCAACTAGAGTTCAAATCCTGATGTTATTTAGCTTCTCTAGGTCCCAGTTTCCCCATCTACAAAATATGGAACTCATCTAGCATGAGCTATGTGATCTGACACCTGGGTTCATAACCCTCACCCATGCACACTGGCTATACGACCGTGTCATGTTATTTAGTGCCTTTAAATCCTTATCTGTAAAATGGAGTAATGATAATACTTCCCTCCAAGGCAAGTTGCCTTATGGTAAACCCTTAATAAATGGTGGTCATTGATATTGGCTGTTTGTGAATTATCTGTGCTTTTTTTCATTCATGTGGGCAATTGAGTTCCTGTGTATGTACATATATTTTAAGCAAATTGCCTCGTGTCTGGTAAGAGACTAGCTATTGTTATTTTCTTTAGGGAATTCTAAAATGCTACAGAAACCCAAGGACACTTTTAGAAAAATATCTATGAACTGATTGATGCAACAATCTAACTTCTTCTTTAAGTTAGAAAAATGGTTAGACTTGTCCTTAATCACAAGGCTCTGCTTACTTTGAAAAGGGTAGAGCTGAGAATGTGTTCTAAATATTTAGATAAAGAAAACAAAAACCAGACAATCTTTTTTTTTTTTTTTTCAATTTAAAGCCTGAGTCTCTGGATGGCACAAATGGTAAGCACCAGGCTACTAACTGAAGGGTTGGCAATTCGGACTCACTCAGAGGCCCCTAAGAAGAAGGGCATAGTGGCCTTCTTCCAAAAGGTCACAGCCTTGAAAATTCTATGGAGCACATTTCTATCTGCACATGTGGGGTTGTCACCAGTCAGAATCTCTGTATATATAGATTCGCTGAGTTCTCCATTTCACTTTATTGTGGGGACAGATAATTGATTCTATCTTCTTTGATATTGGGCTCAGCGCATGGCTCTTATGAATGTGATTTTAAAGTTAACCTCCTTATAGGCTATTTCATGAGCGATGATTCTCTTCATACCACTGGGATTTCACATCTTTGTCATGACCTCTACCGTTGAGCTTTTTAATTCCTTCTGAGTTTGTGGACACTGACCTTCTGCCCTCATGATTTACCAACTCCACCCCATCCCATACCCCTCCGTTTCTCTAGACGCTGCCTCACTCTGGAGACTCTGGTCTCTATTTCTGAATTTCCTCCTGATAGTGTCCTTGGGATGGGAACTGCTCCATTAACTCCTCTAAAGGACAGGCATTCTGAAGAATTAATTTAACTTTTCAGTAACTGCATCATCCCCTCAAGAGCCTGTCATTTCTCTGACTCCCAGACACTCCTGTCCTCTGAGGGCTCTGCTTCTTAATGACGTTTCCTGGGATCCTAGAGCTTCCACTGTGGACCTTCCTGTCTGCAACTCAGCTCAATAACCTTGCACATCTGATGAGACCGGTCTTTTTATTTCTTCAAAGTGATTTCTTCAGGACTCTTCTAAGGCCTCTTGGTCTTCCAGTGACCCATTATTCAGTCTTCAATGTCTTTTGTAATTCTTCTGTGTCCAGTAGCACATACACAATTCATATTTATGACAAAGCTACACTTTTCAGCAACTGACAGTTTACAAAGCAACTCACACCCACTGTCTCTGTTGACCCTCGTAACACAGGTATGAAGGAAGCAGAGCAGAGCTATGTCTCACATGGAGTTTCACATTCAAAATATAGTACAGAGGAGGAAAGTTGCATGGATTAGAATTACTTTGCAGATTCCTTGAATTATCTGTCAATGCAGAATTTTTGGTTGGAGTATACAACTCTGTAGGTAATATGTATGTATAAATATGTAACATTATAAGGTATGTTGTTATTGTGTGCCATGAAGTTGATTCTGACTCTTAGAGACCCTTAAAGAGTAGAACTGTCCCATAGGGTTTCCTAGGCTGTAATCTTCAGGGGAGCAGATCACCAGGTCTTTCTCCTACTGAGCCACTGGTGGATTCAAACTGCCAAACTTTTGGTTAGCGACCAAGTGTTTAACTACTGTGCCAGCAGGGCTCCTATTGTAAGCTATAGAAGATAATAAAAGTACATACACAGAATACAATTTTATAGTATTTTAAGTTTTAAAAATTATTATTATTATTGCTGAGCCTGTGTAGTTGAAATTGTCTCAGTTAAAGAAGTATGTGATGTGATTCCCCTAGATAACAAACTCCTTTTCTCAAGAAGGAACAAGGCTAAAAGTAACAAGGTTAAAGGAACAAGGCTTTGCAGTTCTTAAGTGTAAGCTGGCCTGCAACTTCTGTCTCCTGACTCTGAATTTTGTGTTCATTTCCCCATACTACTGCTTTACTGTGAATGAAGGAGATTTAACTACTACTTCTAAATTCCCCCTTAACTTAACTGTTCTTTGTCCTTTCCCTTAATTTCCAACCTCTACATAGGAAAATTTTCCCACTGAAATTGTGCACATTTGGCAAAATAAGCCCAGCCTTAGACTTCCATCCTAATTCTCTCCAAAAAATAAAATGTCTATGAGTTTTAGGAAATGTTGTATTATGGGAAATGCCATTATACTCACCAAAACAGAAATAACTTTGGTTTTGCTCACAAATTATTTGGCATCATAAAAACTTCTTGAAATTAACTCCTTTTAGTTTCTGAAATCTACCATCCTTCTGATAATCTGTGACATTGCCTGATTACCCAAACAGCTGGGAGCATAAATCAATCTGGACAACTGTGATTTGGGGTGCTGAGGAGTCTTCCCTGTTGCCTTGGGAATCTTTTTCTGAATTTCTGCATGAGTGAGCGATGAAGTAATGGGGCAAATAAGGCAGGATCTGGTGACATCACATAAGAGTCAAAGTGCCTTGAACAAGGTACAAGGAGCATAGAACATCACTGCTCAAACACATACTTATTTTCCCACTCAAGTATTTACTGAGCACCTACTGAACGTCTAGCAGTGTGCTTGGTGATACAGAATATGATTAAATTTAAAACCTGGCTTCTGCTAAACTCAAAATAATGTTGGAAAGAGAAAAACAGATTTTGTGAATCGACACAGGTATCAATCAGCAAATGATGCAAATTAGCATAACCACCACCATTATGTGACTACAGTCGTAGTCTAAATCCAACGGGGATTTAGGAAAATTAAAATTGTTGGGGAAGTCTTCCTGGTGGGAAGGTTTGAGGTTTAAAGGATGGAGGCTATGTAGGCTGATGTCCAAAGGTGTGGCCTTGATAAGCAGTCACACTTGGGTGTGAACTGTACACTTCATTGCAATGGTGTGTGACATTGGGTAAATCAGTTAATCTTTTTTCTATATCCTAATATGTAAAATAGGAGCTCTGGTAGCATAGTGCCTAAGGCAGTTGACTGCTAATCAGAAGGCTGGAGGTTCAAACCCACCAGCCACGCCTCGGAAGGAAGGTTGGGCAATCTACTTCCATAGTGATATTGCCTCAGAAACCCAAGGAGTGGTCGCTATGAGTAGGGTCTGACTCGACAGCACGTAACAACAAAAACAATATGTAAAATGGGGGAAATACATTACAAGGTTCTGACTACAAATAAATAAGATAGCATGGTAAGGAGGTGCTAAGTTATTCTAATGGAGGAAAAGAAAGTCGTTTCAACAAGTATCTTGGAACAACTGGATATTCACATGGGAAAAAATGAGCTTGGAACCCTATATTGGTCCATAAACAAAAATTATTTTAAGATGAATCACAGACGTGGCATATGAAAATCAGAGCCATAATGCTTCTGAAAGAAAACAGGAGAATATCTTAGCGACCTCGGGGCAAGCAAAAACTTGGTTAGGACACAGAAAGTGCTAACCACAAAAAATAAAACTAATAAAAAATTTCTGCTCATCAAAAGACACTGTCAAGAAAATATAAAGACAAAACACAGACTGGGAGAAAACATTTGTAATACATATGTCTTCTAAAGGACTTGTACCTAGAAAATACAAAGAACTCTTACAGTTCAATAGTATTAAGACAAACAATTCAATAAAAACATGGGCAAAATATTTCAACAGAAACCTCCCTAAAGAGGGTATAAAAATAGACAATAAACATATGAAAAGATATTGAATATCTTTATTTTTAAGAAAATGCAAATTAAAACCATAATGAGCCACTAAACATCCATTAGAATGACTGAAGTAAAAATAACCGATAATACCAAGTTGCAGAACAACTGGAACGTTCTTACACTCTTGGTGAGAATTTAAATGGTATGACTTTGGAGAATTCGTTGACAGTCCTTACAAAGTTAAACATACATTTCCTCTATGACTCAGTCATTAAACCTGTAGCTGTTTATCCAAGAGGAATGAAAATATATGTCCACAAAAAAGAACTGTACAAAAATGTTCACAGAAGACTTATTTATAATAGCCAAGAATTAGAAATAACCTACATGTTCACCAACAGGTGAAAAGAGAAGCAAATTGTGATATAGACATATAACTGAACACTATTCAGCAATAACAAAGATTATTGATATATAAAACAACATGGATGAACTTTATTTTGCTGAGTAAAAGAAATCAGACTTAAAAGAGTATATATTGCATGATTCCATTTCCACCAAATTCTAGGCCAAGCAAAATTCATCTATAGTGGTAGTCAGAACAATTACCTTTGTGGGAAGAAATTCACTGGAAAGTGGCACAAGATATCAGTCTGGGGTGATGGACATAATTTCTGTTTTCACTGGATTGGTAGTTACATAAAAGTGTATAATAGTGAAAACTCATTGAACTGAACAGTTTAGCATTTTATAGAATGTGAATTATTCATAACTGAAAAAAAAATCAGTATGATACAATGCATGGTACGTGGTAACTTCTCAGTAGTGATAGCCATGAATAATGTGGGCATGAATAATAAAGCCACTGCCAGCTGCCATCCAGTGGATTGTGACACATGGTGCCCACATGTGTGCAGAGTAGAATTGCTCCATAGAGTTTTCAAGGTTGTAACCATTCAGAAGCAGATCACCAGGCCTGTCTTCTGTGGTACCTCTGGATGAGTTTGACACACCAACCTTTTGGCTAGTTGTCAAGGGCTTAAACATTTGTGCCAACATGGATAACATTACCAGGAGTTTTAGTTTTGACCTCCTATCTCATTAAGCAGTGGCCAGCTGTCTCCCTTACCCATCAGGGTCCTCTGGGACTCACATAGGAGTCTTGGCAAATGTTATGATGTTCTC
>NW_006921950.1:1279300-1280624 GCF_000298275.1 Orycteropus afer afer
CGGGCTTGTAATATATTACAGATCCATCTTCTCCTTGTCTTAAAGTGTTACTTAGCTTGAGACTCTATCATTTGGTAGGTGAAAATGAGAGTTTTCAGAAGGATCATTGGAATTAAATCTTGACTTCCAAGAATGGGCAGCTAGCAGGCGTGGGAATATGGTTCCAGGCTCACTTCTGAGGCTGGCTGACCATGTGACCTTTGTCAAGTAACTCATAGTGCAATGGAGGAAAGAATTTCTGAAGGTTGTTGTGAAGGTCAAGTAAGATGTAACATATTTAAGTCTGTAAGGGAGAAGACACGAAAGAAAACTGGTTTGTAAATTTGATCACTAGCCTTGAATTTATAGTTGTATTCAGCACCTTAAAGGGGCCATAGTAGCATAGTGGTTAAGCCCTTGACTGTTAACTGAAGGGTTGGTGGTTTGAACCCATTAGCCATTCCACAGGAGAAAGATATTGCAGTCTGCTTCTGTGAAGATTGTTGTTGTTAGGTGCCATTGAGTTGGTTCTAACTCATAGCGACCCTGTGTACAATAGAATCAAACACGCCGCCCTGTCCTGGGCCAGCCTCACAATCCTTGCTATGCTTAAGCCCATTGTTGCAGCCATGTGTCAGTCCATCTTGTTGAGGGTCTTCCTCTTTTTTGCTGACCCTCTACTCTACCAAGCATGTTGTCCTTCTCCAGGGTCTGATCCCTCCTGATTACATGTCCAAAGTATATGAGATGAAGTCTTACAATCCCTGTTCTAAAGAGCATTTTCTGTACTTCTCCCAGGAGAGATTTTGTTTGTTCTTCTCGCAGTCAATGGTATATTCAATATTCTTTGCCAACACCATAAGTCAAAGACATCAATTCTTTGGTCTTCCTTATTCATTGTCCCTCAGAAGGAAGGTTGGGCAATCTACTTCTGTAGTGATACCACTTTGGAAACCCAAGGAGGGAACGCTATGAGTTGGATCCAACTCGATAGCAGTGAGTTTTTTTTTAAATTTTTTAAATTCATTGTCTAGCTTTCACATGCATATGAGGTGATTGAAAATACCACAGCTTGAGTCACCTTAGTCCTCAGAGTGACATCTTTGCCACTTAATACTTTACAGAGGTCTTTTGCAGCAGATTTGCTCAATGCAGTATGTCACTTGATTTCTTGACTGCTGCTTCCATGGGCATTGATTGTCGATTAAATTAGAATGAAATCTTTGACAACTTCAATCTTTTCTCTGTTTATCAAAATACCTTGTATTGGTCCAGTTGTGAGGATTTTTGCTTTCTTTATGTTGAAATATAATCCATACTGAAGGCCTTTGATCTTCAGCAGTAA
>NW_006921950.1:1282054-1283018 GCF_000298275.1 Orycteropus afer afer
GGATCACATGGTCTACTAGTTCCTTGGACTAATTGTTTCCTTGTGGCTTTGGTTTTCTTCATTCTTCTTTGTTCTGAATGGGGAGAGACCTATTGATGCATGTAGATGGCTTCTTGCAAGCTTTTAAGATGCCAGTTGCAACTCACCAAAGTAAGATGTAGAACAATATTTTTGTGTGGTATGTTATGCCAATTGAGCTTGACATCCCCTACAACCATGATCCCGAGCACACAGGTCCCAACTACTTGCTCTCTCAGGGTAGTTAGCTGTGGCCAAGAAGTTATAAAAATTTGCCTCATGTGGAGCATTACTTCCTTGTGTCTTCTTTTTCTTATGTGTCTGGTTTTTCTTTTGCATTTGAATTGCCTTCTTGAATATACCCATTTTGTGGTAAGTTGTTGTAGATTCTTTTTGGCACTGGGCATGTTATAAATAAAACCAACATGTACAAACACTGTCCTATGGGGAAATGCATTCTGAGTTCTAATTCTGGTTATGAGGAGCAGCTCTCCTTCTGTTTCAGTGGTTGAAGAAAAGTCTCCTGAATTTTAAAGTAGCTGTAGCAATCAGTGGCTCCCACCGAAGGAACTGAGTGCTAGGTGGGAGGGGTCAGTCAATTGAGAATTCTCTGCACATGTAGAGGAGGGAGGACAAGCTTTGGGATGGTTCCTCCTCAGCAGCTTAGAATGGTCTACTCAAACTGATTTCCTGGTCTCCATTTGTAGATGGATGTATAGTTAGTACTTGGCACTCAGACCAGTGCTTCTCAAACTGTCATGTGCACACAAATGACCTGCCAATCTTGTTAAAATGCAATTATGATTCATTAGGTCTGCTCTGGGGCCTGACTAGACAGGCATTTCTATCAAGTTCTGAGGTGATGCTCAGGCTGCTGATCTGTGGACCATGTTTTGAGTAGCAAGGACTTTTGAAGTCTCTCAACCCAATCTGTTATATGGATGAA
>NW_006921950.1:1283543-1284841 GCF_000298275.1 Orycteropus afer afer
CAACTGCTCTCTGCTTGCAAAAGCAGAGGCTAATGCATGTGGCAGGCTCTCCAAACTTTACATAAACCGTAGAGAAGATTAAGACTCTAAGCTGTAAGATGCCAAAGAGTGAAGATTGGTATTTATGTCCCAAACTAAACCAAAACTACTGCCATTGAGTTAATTCTGACTCATAGTGAACATATAGGATAAAATAGAACTGCTCCATAGGGTTTCCAAGTTTGTAAATCTTTATGGAAGCAGAATGTCTCATATTCCTCCCATGGAGTGGCTGGTGGGTTCAAGCCAGCAATCTTTTGATTAGCAGCCAACTGCCTTAACCATTGCACCACCAGATCTTCTTATTTGCATCCAAGAGCTGGTGAATTTAGGTCAGGCTTTCAGACAGTCCTCATAATGCTGATTCACCACAAATTGGACCACAGAGACCAGGGGCATTCACAACCCATGGAGTGTGGTTGGAAAATGCTACCAAGTATGCTGTGAGGGTTGCATGTGTGAAGCCACTGATAGCAGTTCCATGCATGTGCTCTCTTCCATGGCCATTTTCCATTCTTTTGATTCCCCATCACTTTCCTCTCTTCCTCAGTCAGGTAGGTAAATTAGGGATACAAGATACAATTAGCCAGGATTTCTTACCTGCCCACATGAAATGTCATTTAGTAATTCAGACTAATACTTAACATTGGCATCTTAGGGCTTCAATATCTGCCTGCACGGATTTCTGTCTATTGAGTTACTCACCTTGGAACAAGAATATAATAGCCTGAGTAAAGGAAAGGCTTTCCATTTATGTTGTAAAACATTGTTGTGAGGTGTGTAAAAAGAACCTTGTTATTTGTCATGCTTAAAGCATGCAAGTTTGCTAACAATATATATTAGTAAATAAATTAAAGCAAATTCAAGTTTTTCTGCATAATAAAGTAATTCTCATTGACTTTTTTTTTTTTTTTAACTTTTTATTGTAATTTGGGTGAAATTTTTCAAAGCAGATTTGTTTTACATCAATAGCTCACATACACATTTCCTTTTGTGATACTGGTTACATTCCCCACAGTGTCACATTTCACTTCCCACTTCCTCCCTGTGATTACCCTTTCCCTGGGTCCTTCTTGCCTATGCATTCCTTCTTGCCTATGCATTTATCCCTGGGCAAAGCTCATAGTCCTGTCTATTTTTTCGCTGAGAGGTAAGCCACAGGAGTAAGATCAATTTCAGACCTGAAGGGTGACTTGGGGCCATAGTCCCAGAGGTCTCACCACGTTATATCAGATCATCGAACCTTTTTTTTTTTTTTT
>NW_006921950.1:1289376-1303642 GCF_000298275.1 Orycteropus afer afer
GGTTGACAGTGGTAGCTGGGCATCATCTAGTTCTTTTGGTCTCATGGTCATATAGGCTGGGGATTGCACAGTCTACCAGTCCCTTGGACTAGTTGATTCCATGTGTCTTTGATTTTCTTCATTCTTCTTTGTTCTGGGTGAGGAGAGACTCATCATTGCATGTAGATGGCCGCTTGCAAGCTTTTAAGATCCCAGTCACTACTCACCAATGTAGGATGTAGAACAATGTTTTTTGTGTAGTATGTTATGCCAATTGAGCTTGATGTCCCCTGTGACCATGGCCCTGGGCCCACAGGTCCAAGTACTTCACTCCCTCAGGAGGCCAAGAAGCCACTACAACCTTGCCCCTTGTCAGCTCTACTATATACCTGGACATTTTTACAGCACATACAAAGTGTGTGGAAACATTGTCTGCTAACCCTAACACCTGTTTACTTCTGTATCTACCCATAGATTAGTGTTTGCTGTTACTGTTAATGCAGTATTGTGTCTGCAATAATAGTTGCCTTTATTGACTATACTTCTTGTGTGCCTCTCTGTGTCTTCCTTATTCCTAGTGATATTGTGCAAGCCATGCACTTTTGTTATATTGGTTTTCCCTTCACCCATATCAAACCTGTGTCTTAATTATCCATCTATTTTCCCTACTTTCCTCTCCCCTTCAATCCCTGGTAACTAACAAGGAAAATTTCCTTCCCTGTATAAACCTTTTCCTGACATTTTACAATAATGGACTCATACAATGTTTGTCCTTCTGTGATTGACTTATTTCACTCAGCAAAATGTCCTCCAAGTTCATCCATGTTGTGAGGTGATTCATAGATTCTTTGTTATTATTTTATGTTGCATAATATTCCATTGTTTGTATGTAGCATATTTTGGTTATCCATTCATCTGTTGATGAGTGCTTAGATTGTTTCCATCTCTTTGCTATTGTAAATAGTGCTGCAATCAATATGGGTGTGCATATATCTATCTGTTTCCTGGATCTCATCTCTAGGATATATTCTTAGCAATGGGATTGCTGTATCAAATGGTATTTCCATTTCCAACTTTTTAAGGAAGCACCATAACATTCTCCACAGTGGATGTACCATTTGACAGTCCCACCAGCAGTGTATGAGAGTTCCAATCTCTCCACAGCCTCACTAGCATTTGTTGTTTTCTGTCCTGTTGAAATTTGCTATTACTGCTGCAGTGAGATGATATCTCATTGTTTTAATTTGCATCACTCTAATGGCTAATGATCATTAGTGTTTCTTCAAGTGTTTGTTGGCTGCCTGAACAGCTTCTATGGTGAAGTGTCTATTCATGTCCTCTGCCCATTTTTGAATTAGATTGTTTATTTTTTTTATGTTCAGGTGTTGAAATTTTCTATAAATTTTAGAGATAAGTCACTTGTTGGATATGTTGTTGCCAAATGTTTTTTTTCCCAATCTGTAGGTTCTCTTTTTACTCTTTTGGAGAAGTCTTTTGATGCACATTAGAATTTAATTTTTAGATGGTCCCAGTCATCTAATTTCTTTCCTGCTGATTTTCATTTTGGCTTATGCTTAATAGTCTATTTGTGCCATAAATTAGCAACCTATACTTTGCCCTATTTTATCTTTGATGAACTTTATAGTTTTGGGTTTTACATTTAGGTCGTTGATTCATCTCGAGTTCATTTTCACGTGTGGTAGGAGGTATGGATCTTGTTTCATTTTTTGCAAATGAATATTCAATTTTGCCAGCACCATGTGTTGAAGAGACTATTTCTTCCTCATTGAATAGGTTTTGGCCCTTTGTCAAAGACCAGCTGACCATAGGTGGATGGATCTGTTCCTGGACTCTCAATTTTGTTCCCCTGGCCTATGTTTTTATCATACCAATACCAGACTCTTTTGAGATTGTGGAGTGGGAGACCTCCTACTTTGTTTTTCTTCCTCAGTAGTGGTTTGCTTATCTGTGCTGTCTTTCCTTTCCATATAAAATTAGTGACTTTTTTTTTCCATGTTCTTAATTCCTTGATGGAATCTGGATTGGCATTGTATTGATTCTATAGATTCCTTTGAATAGTATTGACATTTTTACAATGTTCTGTCTTCCTATCCATGAGCTTGGAATGATCTTCCATTTATGTAGGTCTCTCTTATAGTTTCTTGTAGTAATGTTTTGTAGTTTTCTTTGTATAGAACTTTTGTGTCCCTAGGAAGATTTATTCCTAAGTATTTATCTTCTTGGAAGCTATTGTAAATGGTATTCTTTTCATTTTCAGAGATCTCTTTGTTGGTGTAGAGGAAGCCAACTGATTTTTTTTATGTGATCTTGTATCCTACCACTTTGCTGAAACTTTCAATTAGTTCCAGACATTCTCTTGCTGAGTCTCTCAGATTTTCTATGTATAGGATCATGTTGTTGTTAGGTGCTGTCAAGTCATCTCTGACTCATAGTGACCCTATGCATAGCAGAATGAAATGCTGCTTGGTCTTGTGCCAGCCTCACAATCCTTACTATACCAGAGCCCATTGTCACAACCACTGTGTCTATCCATCTCGTTGAGGGTCTTCCCTTTTTTCATTGACCCTCCATTTTACCAAGCATGATATCTTTCTCCAGGGAATGGTTCCTTCTGACAACACGACCAAAGCAGGTGAAATGAAATCTGGCCATTCTCCCTTCCAAGGAGCATTCTGGCTGCACTTCTTCAGGACAGATTTGTTAGTCCTTTTAGCAGACCGTGGTATTCTTAGCATTCTTCTTCAACACCACAATTCAAAAGCATCAACTCTTCTTCGGTTTTCCTTATTCATTGTCCAGCTTTCACATGCATAAGAGGTGATTGAAAATACCATGGCTTGGGTTAGGCACACCTTAATCTTCAGGGAGACATCTTTGCTCTTCAGCACTTGAAAGAGGTCTTTTGCAGCAGATTTGCCCAATGCAATATGTTGTCTGATGTCTTGACTGCTGCTTCCGTTGGTGTTGATTGTAGAGCCAAGTAATGAAGTCCTTGACAACTTCAGTCTTTTCTCCATCCACCACGAAGCTGTTTATCTGCAAATAGAAATAGTTTTTCTTCTTCTTTGCTAATCTGGATGCCTCTTATTTCTCTTTCTTGCCTTATTGATCTGGCTTGGACTTTCAACACAATGTTGAAAAGAAGTGGTAATAGAGGGCATCCTTGGCTGCTTCCCCTTTGCAAGGGGAATGCTTTGATTCTCTCTCTCCATTGAGAATAATGTTGGCTGTTAATTTTGTAAGGAGTTCTGGTGGCATAGTGCATAAGGCTTTGACTGCTAACCAGAACCCACCAGCCACTCCATTGAAGGAAGACTAGGCAATCTACTTCCATAAAGATTTACTACCTCAGAAACCCAAAGAGGGTCGCTATGAGTCAGAGTCAACTCAATGGCAGTGAGTTTTTTTGTTGTTGTTAGTTTTCTATATATGCCCTTTATTGTGTGGAGGAATTTCCCTTCTATTCCTATTTTCTTGAGAGTTTTTATCAAGACT
The DNA here is from genome assembly GCF_000298275.1 of Orycteropus afer afer. Taxonomy (NCBI): domain Eukaryota; kingdom Metazoa; phylum Chordata; class Mammalia; order Tubulidentata; family Orycteropodidae; genus Orycteropus; species Orycteropus afer. Next base: position 1,292,872 of record NW_006921950.1, read on the forward strand.
GGGTGTTGGATTTTATCAAATGCCTTTTCTGCGTCTATTGATGTGAGCATGTGATTTTTTCCCTTTGTTTTATTTATATGATGTATTACATTAATTGTTTTTCTAATGTTGAATTATCCTTGCATACCTGGTTTGAAACCCACTTGGTCATAGTGTATTATTATTATTATTTTGATATAGTGTTGGATTGTATTGGCTAGGATTTTGCTGAAGATTTTTGTGTTTATATTCATGAGAATATTGGTCTGTGGTTTTCCTTGTTGGTGGTGTCTTTGCCTGGTTTTGGTATCAGGGCTATACTTGCTTCTTAGAATGAATTTGGGAGTATGTCATCCTTTTCTGTTGCCTAGAACAGCTTGAGTAGGATAGGTATCACCTTTTCTCTGAACATTTGATAGGAGTCTTCAGTGACCATCTTTACCAGGACTTTGTGTGTGTGTGTGCGAAGTTTTTTTTTTTTTTTTTAAATGACCTGCTGGATTTACTCCTTTGTTCTGGGTCTATTCTAATTTTCTGTCTTAGTCTGTGCTAGTTTAGGTAGGTTTTGTGTTTCTAGGAATTTGCTCATTTCTTGTAGATATTTGAATTTGTTGGAGTACAGGTCTTCACAGTATTCTGTTATTACCCTTTTTATTTTGATTGGTTCTGTTATGGTGTTGTCTATTTCATTGGTTATTTGTGTTACATACATTGTATCTCTCTTTTCCTTACTTACATTTGCCAGTGGTTTATTGATTTTGCTAATCTTTTTAAAGAATGTGCTTCTAGTCTTGTTATTTTCTCTATTGTTTTTCTGTTTTGTTTATTTCTGCTTTGATCTTTATTATTTGTTTTCTTCTGGAGACTGAAGGCTTCTTTTCTTGCCCTTTTTCTAATTGTTGAAATTGTTGGGTTAAGATGTTGATTTTGATGCTTTCATCTTTTTTGGTGTATGCAGTAATTGCTATAAATTGGCCTCTAAGTACTGCTTTCACTGTGTCCCCAAGGTTTTGATATGTTGTGTTGTCATTCTCTTTTGTTTCAAGGAATATTTTGTATTTCACACATTATTTCTTCTGTTACCTAGTGGTTCTTGAGCAGTGTTATTCAGTTTTCATGTATTTGATTTCTCTCCTTGGACTCCCTATTTTTGATTTCTAATTTTACAACACTGTGATCTGAGAGGATACGTTGTGGAATCCTTGATGTCATTTGATAAGATTTTATAAGTGAGAGAGAGGCTTTGCTGCAATTAACGTGGTGTCTTACATCAGCATCAGATGTTAAATGGCTCTTCTGCTATTTTGGAATTGGGAATTTGGAATTTCAAGTACAGCCCCAAAGCTGGTGATGATTGGATACTAAGTTTCTAGGAAGTTGCTGCTGGACATGTTTCTACAGTACCTACTAAGAGGAGGACAAATTCATCCTAGCCCTGAGAACTTCAGCCAACAAACAACCTCTACCCATATGAAAACAAGACTAGGGATTCAAAGGGCTCATCAAGGACATGAATCAGAGGCCCCAAAGGAGCAAGCATTGGCTCCTCCTCCCAAGCCAAGTATAAGGTTGCCCCAGGGCACCAGCCCTAAATTGCTAAGGAATCAGTCAAGTAGCATTACTTTCCTCCATCCCCCTTTCCCTTCTCCAACCCTGGAAGGGGGGAGAGTGGAGGTGGATAAAATGTGAAAAGAAGGGAGAGTAAGACTACTCTTCACCCCCCATTACAGGCTAGGACTAAACTAGGGGTGGAGGGAGGAGAAACTGAGCATTGAATTGCATGGGATTGATGTTTTGATTGAGGCTAAATTAGGCCTGAAAGTGAATCTTAGTTACCAAAATGAGACTTTTTCTTATCATTGACAATGACTGGAAAGTAAGCTGTCATCAAGGGGTAGGGAAGGGAGATTTGACAGGGCAGTTCTGGAGGCAGTGGCTGGAGAAAAATACACCTACCTCTTACTTATCAACTATCTGGTTATCTGACATTTCACATTTATGACCAAAAGAAAAAAAAAAAAAGGTGTTTAGGTGCCACTGAGTACTCTAATTCATAGTGACCCTGCGTGCAACAGAACGAAACACTGTCCAGTCCTGCACCATCCTCAATATTTGCTATGCTTGAGCCCATCATCACAGCCACTGTTTCAATCCATCTCATTGAGGGTCTTCCCCTGTTTTTGCTGACCCTGTACTTTACCAAGCATGATATACTTCTGACAACATGATCAAAGCAGGTAAGATGAAGTCTGCCCATTCTTGCTTCTAAGGAGCATTCTGGCTATACTTCTTCCAAGACAGATTTGTTTGTTCTTCTGGCAGTACTGGTAATTTTAGTATTCTCTGCCAACACCACAATTCAAATGCATCAGTTCTTCTGTGGTCTTCCTTACTCATTGCTCTGCTTTCACATGCATATGAAGCGATTGAAAATACCATGGCTTGGGTCAGTCACGTTTTAGTCTTCCAAGGGACATCTTTAATTTTTAACACTTTAAAGAGTTCTTTTACAGCAGATTTTCCCAGTGCAATATGTCCTCTGATTTCTTGACTGCTGCTTCCATGGGCATTGGTTGTGGATTCAAATAAAATGAAATCCCTGACAGCTTCATTTTTTTCTCCATTTATCATGATGTTGTGTTTTGGTCCAGTTGTGAGGATTTTTGTTTTCTTTATGTTGAGGTATAACATGTACTGAATACTCTAGTCATTGATCTTCATCAGTAAGTGCTTCAAGTCCTCTTCACTTTCAGCAAGCAAAGTTGTGTCATCTCAACAGGTTGTTAATAAGTCATTCTCCAATCCTAAAGCCGTGTTCTTTTCCATATAGTCCAGCTTCTCAGATTATTTGCTCAGCATACAGATTGAATAAGTATAGTGAAAGGATATAGCCCTGACACACACCTTTCCTGATTTTCGACCATTTAATATACCCTTGTCCTGTTCGAATGACTGCTTATTAGTCTATTATAGTTTTCTAATAAGCACAATTGAGTGTTCTGAAATTCCCATTCTTTGCAATATTACACATAATTTGTTATACTCCACATAGTAGGATGCTTTTGCCGAGTCTATAAAACACAGGAAACATCCTTCTAGTATTCTTTGCTTTTAGCCAAGATCCATCTGACATCAGAAATGGAATTTCTCCTTCTACTCTGGTACTATCTCTGGTTAGAGCATTCAAAAAAGGAGAGAAGGCCCAAGATTCATTAGGAGATTGCTTGGAGAAAGAGCTCCCTTAGGTGTAGAAAAGATCAGTTTTTATCAGTCTCTGTTTGAACTCTGCATGATTCAGGCCATTCAATAATATGGTCGTCTGCATAAGCCTGAGTGTGTCTGTGGGTATGTGTCCTGGGTATGACAGAGGAAAAAGTAGAGACTTTTGAGTTAGACATTCTTTATATGTCAGCAAAGGGCCTGAAGAAATACCATCTTGGTGTGTAAGGAGAGATCTGAGGAATGGTTCAGGGGCCTCTTACCCAAGCTATGTCCCTTACAGGTATTGTCTCAATTGACACCCATTTTATTATCATTATTTATAAGCAAGCATTTTGCCTTTAGGAAGCCTTTAAGTGAAATGCAAATATTTCCAGGAGGGATCCCCTGAGGCGATATCAGTTAGTGACTTTAGGGATTGTATGACAGGATCAAGTCCCATCCCTGCTCAGAAACCTGGTTCTCCAGTGGCCATGTGATTATGTCTGAACAAATTAGCCTGCCATCCAGGACTTCTGGGAACTGGTTTTATTTATGGACTGGTCTTGTGGACTGGTCTTCTCCTAATTTCTCCCTCTCTACCCACATGTTGGGATTATAGATCTTCTGGAGTCCACAAACTCTCTGGAACATGCAGCTCACTTTTCCCACCTATTCCCATCATACTGTCTCCCCATTTCTTTCTTTAAAAAGTCTACCATTTGGGTTAGGTTCACAAGCAATTTCCTACATAAAATCTTCCTTGAGCCTCCCAATTGTTTTCTCTATTTCTTAGTGATCCTTAATGTAGAAACCAGCCCCTCCAAGGATAAGATGTCACCACACATGAGGAGTTTTGAGAAAGACAAGCCTAGTGTCACTAAAATGACAGCTCGTAAAGATTTTACTGGGAAAACACTGGGACTTCTTTCTTTCAAGTGTATGTTACCACTTTGTGAAGCTTCCTAATTTACAGCTCTAAGGTCCATATTCATCTTTACCTCCCATGTTGAGCATCATGAGATTTCATCTCCCTTCTCTGAGTGTATAGGAGCTCTGGTGGCATTGTGGTTAATGCATTTGATGGCTGACTGAAAGGTTAGAAGTTCATTCTTATCAGTTCCATTGGAGAAAGATGAGGCAGCCCACTTCTGTAAAGATTTATAGACTTGGAAGTCCTTTGGGAAGTTCTACTCTGTCCTTTAGGGTCTCTATGAATCAGAATCAAAATGCAACTGGGTGGCAGTGGGTTTGGTTTGGTTTCTCTGAGTGTTACAGGTTCTCCCTCCTCTGCTGACCACAAGATATTGCTCAAGGTGGTATCCTTGTAAATTTAATGTGGTAAGAAACTGACAGGTGAGCACTCTCTTCCTCGCCTCCTGGAATGCAGATCTTAGTAAATTACAGAGCCTAGTCAAAATTCCTGGGCCAAGGGACTTCAACTTTATATCATCCTGTAGCTTTTTCTGTACATAATTATAGAACACAGTACTGCCTCCAGCTTTAGAATTTTCTTTCTGACTCTCTCGATAGATAGTCTGCTTCTTGGCAATCCCTTCATTGGGTATACACATTCTATTCTATGCAGAGTACTTTATACCTTTTAAGTGCCTAAGGCATTTGACTGCTAACCAGAAGACTGGCAGTTCAAACCCACCAGCTACTCCTCTGAAGGAAAATTGGCAATCTATTTCCATAGTGATACCACCTCAGAAACTCAAAGAGGGGTCCCTATTAGTTGGATCCGACACAATGGCAGTGAGTTGGTTTGGTTTGGTTTGGTGTAAGACAGGTCCATGAAATCTAAGCTTGCAGGAAAAAATTCCAGAGAGAAGCTAAGTGAGAATGAAAGGAGAGCTATAGAAAGAGGTGGGAGAACTAAGGGCTCCATGGACCAGCTTCCATCATGCCACCATTTTGCCTGAGATTGACCTGGGATCAAACTGTAACATCCCAGTTCACATAAAGTGGCGGACACCCAGCCTGTAAGGAACTCCATATCCTTCTCTTTCTTTTACCTCTTCAGATGTGGTCAGGTGTGTGTTTTTATGTGTGTGTGTGTGTGTGTGTGTTTAAGATGGGGGTAGACAGCACAACATGAACTTGAAAATGAGAGAAGCTGGAGTTTTGACCACTAACTCCAGTGCATGAGGAAGAAGTTTTAAATTTTCAACAGATTCACCTGGGTAGAGAAATAGTGTCCCTAAGCACTCTTTCTTTGCTGATTGGCAAAATGTAAAACAAATATTAGACCAAAGAAAGTAGAAGACATACACTACTATTCCCAGAGTTAGGGTCTTCCTCCTCCATGCAGCCTTCCCAGATAGGTCTGGTCCACACAAATCATTCCCTTACAGAAGATTCCATAGCACATAATACTTGATGCTGTACAATTTAGCTATTTATTATAGTGCTTTATTATTTTATTTAGTTTCTTTTAAAATATAAGTTCTTTTTTCTATTTACTTCAAATTTCACCATTCTCTGCTTCTTTACTTCTTGTCACATGAAATACAGTGTTGAACATGGAGGAGGAGCTCTGAAAACCAAAAACAAATCCCATTACTGTCAAGTACATTCTGATTCACAGCAGCCCTGTAGGGCAGAGGAGAACTGCTCCATAGGGTTTCCAAGGCTGTAAATCTTTACAAAGCAGACTGCCTCATCATTCTACCATGGCATGGCTAGTGGGTTAGAATTGCTGACCTTTTGTTTGCTTAACCACTGTGCCATGAGGGCTCCTAGGAGCTTAGTAACTATTAGTTGTTTGACACTCTAATTAGACCCTCTATAGAGTAGATGATACAGGGTTCTGGAATTGAAAGGGGTATGAAAATAATTTTGGGGAGTCATCTCTAAAAACCAAATATGCAAATATTAATGAAATTTCCCTCTTTTAAGTTCTCAGGGAACTTGAAGTGGATTAGCATACAATCCAAGAAATAAACCACAAGTAGCTGAAAAACACAAAAGTTCAAATCTCATCTGGTACAGCTCTGTGAAAGAATTCCTACAGCAGAAGGATGTCTGTTATTCTTGACCTGAACTTTAATATTCTGTAGTGATTTGGGAGCTGTAAATGCTTCTAATTTCAATGACAATGTATGTTCACATCTGAAATTAGAGAAACCAACTGACTGATTGTTGTTGTTATGTGGCGTCAAGTCGGTCCCGACTCATAGCGACCCCTCCTTGGGTTTTCGAGGCAGTATCACTGTGGAAGTAGATTGCCCAACCTTCCTTCTGAGGAGTGGCTGGTGGAGGAAAATTTCCCAGTGACAGTAGACAGTGTATATACGTGTATGTATTTATGATTCCCCCATTTGCCCTTGAAACCCCATGTGTTACAGAGTAGAATTGCTCCATAGACTTTTTTTTTTTTTCTCTGTAATCGTTATGGAAGCCGATTAGGATTCTTCTTTGGTGCTGCTGGCTGGGTTTGAACTGCCAACTTTTATGTTAGTAGTTGACAGCAAACCATTTCACCACCCAAAGACCTATGTGTGTATATATATGTGTGTGTGTGTTGTTGTTGTTAGTTGTCATTGAGTCAAATTGATTTTGACTCATGGCAACTCTGTTGCAGGGTATTCTCATGTGTTGCATAGAGTTTTCAAGGCTGTGATCTTTTGGAAGTAGATCACCAGGCCTCTTCTGGAGTCTTTGTGTAGGCTTTGTGTAGGTTTTGTGTAGGTTCAAACCACCAAACTTTTGGCTAGTGTGGTAGTTCAGTTTGTGCATCACCTTGGCTGGGCCTGGTTGAGTGACTGGGCAGCTAGATGTAGGATTCCCCATGACGAGACTGGTGGAATCTACTGTGAGGAGCTGAGTAGCTGCCTTAGAGAATGTGGTCTGCTTCCTGTATATAAGCAGAAGGCTTGGGATATGGTCTCTAGTTTATGGCATGCTTGGACCCTGCATGTAGCTGTGTAGTTGTTCAGCAGCCTGCCATGCTCTGCCGACCTTGGGACTTATAATGCATTTAAATTAATGGCCTGCTGTGTGGTTTGGTAACATTGGGACTGTGCCCTTTTACTTGTCAACCTTGGGCTTCTCAGCCTCCTCTAGCTCCAGTGGGCCAGGAGCAGGAGGCAGACCTGGACCCCAAGGTTGAGGGGCTTTCACCCAGCCCCTAGAGCCCGGCACTTTGAACTTGGACTTAAAGCCTACAAACTGTAAGAGAATAAACTCCTGTTTGTTAAGGTCATCCCATTTGTGGCACTAGGTAACCACAACAGCTAATAATAGAACACTTAACCATCTGTACCATCCAGGGATACACACACAGACATGTGTGCACACACATGAACACGCACATATATATTTAAATAGAAGTCATTGGTTAATTTTATAGAAACCTTATCTCAGTTTTAAGTAGTTGTTTCTTCTTAATTTGAGGCACACAATTTTAAAAACATGGCATGGACGTGTTTTTATTCACAGCAAAGCTTTCAACCAGCCAACTTAGAAAGCACTTTTTAACTACAGCTCACATCATTAGTGTTTCTGCTGCCTAAGCAGAAAAAAATGGCATGCAGCTTAGTAAGAGACTGAGGAAAACATAAAATATTAGGATATTGCATCTATTTCTCAAATAGTTTTCCTGCATAATGAGCATCTTAATGATATTTTTTCCAATTAAAATATTTCCACATATCTCAGAATGAGAGACCCAAGAATATTATGTTGGGATAATCTGTATTTACAAGGATGTGTTCACTTTGGGGTCTCTAGTCTTCACTTGATTCTTGCTCTGACAGCCTCCCTAGTCCCCCTCACTTCTGGATCCTCACAGCTAGGTATCAACTATATATATGCACACACTTACATATATACTGATCTTGCTTCTGGTTTCCAGACTATACTTTCTAGCTTCCTGATAGACATTTCAGAAATGTCATATTGATATTTCTAACTCAACAAGTTAAAGATGGCCTCATAATATTCCCCCCAAGCAATATTTGAGTTAACACCATTGATAGTTCTCCACAAACCCGAGTCAACTTTGACTTATTTTATTTTATATTTTTTGTGTCTCCTATAATCAATGGCTGCCAAGTCCTATTGATTTTGACTTAGAAATGTCTGGAGAATGCTCTTTCATGTTTCTACTTCTATTTCTTCTGCCCTAGTTCAGGTCACACTCTCTTGCTTGCTTGGGTCCTGACAACAGATAGCTGTCCAATGGGTCTCAGGGCGTCCCTGGGTGGTGGAGTTAATGCTCTCGGCTGCTAATAGATCGGAGGTTCCAGTCTACCCAGAATTGCCTCAGAAGAAAGCCCTGGAAATCTACCTGTGAAAAATCAGCCACTGAAAAATCTATGGAGCACAATTCTATTCTGACACATATGTGGTTGCTATGAGTTGGAATTGGCTAGAAGGCAACTGTCTTTTTAAAATGAGTCTCATAACCTGCCATTGACTCACTCTCAAAGTCACCCTTCAAGATGCCTCTACAGTGCCCTTTTTAAAGCACAGTTCAGATTATGCCCTTCTCCTGCCAAAAAAAAAACTTTTGGTGAGTCTGTTGCCTACTGAATTGGTTTTAAATCTAAAGTTTCATTTTCTGCAAGATGGCAAATGTCATCTTTGTATACTGAACAGTAAGAGATAACTCACTATTGCTCAATCAGAGGCCCACTTTCATACTTCCATGCCTTTGCTTGGGTTGCTTTCACCCCTTGAACCTTCACGGAGAGAATAGACATAAGTGCTGCAGCTTCTTGTTGCCTCTTCACCTCTGCCTGCCCCAAGCATCATTCTTCCTTGGAGGTCTTTTAAAATAGTTTTTGCCAGTCTGGAGGGAGACTTTGTTTATACTTCTGTCTCTCCTCCACATCAAACTTTGAGCACCTAGGGGCAGAGACAGTGTTATTTTGACTTTTGTTTTACTAAGATTCAGCTTAGTGATGGATAAAGTGCTCAGTAAATTCTTGCTGAATAAATCAATGAATTGTTGGCTCCTTTGTGAACCTTTACCTGATTCACTGAGGCAAAATTGTTTTCTCCTTTGTGTAATTAAAACACCTTTATATTTTTCTAAGATGCTTCTCTTTGTATTTGGTTTCCAGCAGTTTTCTATGATGTGCATTGGTGTGTTTTCCTTTGTATTTATTCTGCCTGGGGCTTGAGAGACTTCTTGAAACTGTAACTTGCTGTCTTTTGTCAACTTTGGAAAAATTCATAGTCATTATTTCTTCAAATATTATTATATCCCTTTTCCCCTCTTCCTTTTTGGAACTCTAATTCTATATCCATTAGTCTGTCTACTGGGTCTCACAGTTTCTTGCAGTCTTTTCCATCCTTTTTCTCTGTGCTTCACTCTGGATAATTACTATGTCTATTTCCCACATTGTTGTTGTAGTTAAGTACCATCCAATTGGCCCCAACTCATAGCGACCCTATGTACAACAGAATGAAACACTACCTAATCCTGCACCAGCCTATAACCCTCACTATACCTAAGCCCGTTGTTGCAGCCACTGTGTCAATCCATCTCATTGAGGGCCTTCCTCTCTTTTGCTGACCCTCCACTTGCATGGTATCCTTCTCCAGGGAACATGAAAAAAATCAGTGAGATGAAGTCTGGCTATTCTCATCTCCAAGGAGCATTCTGACTGCACTTCTTCCAGGACAGATTCATTCTTCTGGCAGTCCATGGTACTTCCGGTATTCTTTGCCAACACCACAACTCAAGAGCATCAACTCTTCTTCGGTCTTCTTTACTCATTGTCCAACTTTCACATGCATATGTTGTTGTTATGTGCCGTTGAGTCAGCCCTGACTCATAGCGACCCCTCCTTGGGTTTCCGAGGCAGTATCACTACGGAAGTAGGATTGCCCAACCTTCCTTCCGAGGAGTGGCTGGTGGGTTTGAACCGCCAGCCGTCTGGTTAGCAGGCAAGTGTCTTAGCCACTATGCTACCAGAGCTCCCAGGTGATTGAAAACACCATGGCTTGGGTTAGGGGCACTTTAGTCTTCAAAGGGACATTTTTGCTCTTCAAAATTTTGAGTATTTTGTAGCAGATTTGCCCAGTGCAATATGTCATCTGATTTCTTGACCATTACTTGCATTAGTGTTGATTATGGAAAAACAAGTAATATGAAATCTTGACAACTTCAGACTTTTCTCCATTTAATGTGATGCTCTTTATTGGTCTAGTTGTTAGGAGTTTCATTTTCTTTATGTTGAGGTGTAATACATGTTGCAAACTTTAGTCTTTAAACTTCATCAGTAAGTTTTGAAGTCATCTTAACTTTCAGCAAGCAAGGTTGTATCAGCTGCATGTTGCAGGTTGTTAATGAGTCTTTCCTCCAATCCTGATGCCATGTTCTTCATATAGTCCAGTTTCTCTGATTATTTGCCCAGTACACAAATTGAATAAGTATGGTGAAAGGATATAGTCCTGATGCACTCACTTCCTGATTTTAAACCAGGCAGTATCCCCTTGTTCTGTTCGAACAACAGCCCCCTGGTCTATGTAAAGGTTCCTGATGAGCACAATTAAGTGTTCTGGAATTCCCATTCTTCTCAATGTTATCCACAATTTGTTATGATCCACACAATCAAATACTTTTGCATAGTCAATAAAA
>NW_006921950.1:1304240-1307276 GCF_000298275.1 Orycteropus afer afer
AATCTGCCGTTCAGTTCTTTTATCTTGTCATTTCTTCCATTTGCTTTAGCCACGCTCTGTTCAAGATTAAGATTGAGAGTCTCTTCTGACATCTATTTTGGTCTTTTCTTCCTTTCCTGTCATTTTAATGACCTTTGGCTTTTTTCATGTATGATTTCTTGATGTCATCCCACAATTCATCTAGTTTTTAGTCCTTGATGTTCACTGCATCAAATATAATCTTCAGATGGTCTCTAAATTCAGGTGGGATATAATCAAGGTCATATTTTGGCTTGTGGGCTTTTGAAAAAAATCTGTCTTCAGTTTCAACTTGAATTTGCATATGAGCCGTTGATGTTCTATTCCACAGTCAGCTCCTGGTCTTGTTTGGCTAAAGATATTGAGCTTTTCCATTACCTCTTTCCACAGATGTAGTCAATCTGACTCCTGTGTATTCCGTCTGACAAAGTCCATGTGTATAGCCACTGCTTACGTTGTTGAAAAAAGTATTTGCAATGAATAAGTTGTTGGTCTTGCAAAATTCAATCATATGATTTCCAGCATCATTTCTATCACCAAAGCCTTATTTTTCAACTACTGGTGATTCTTCTTTGTTTCCAACTTTTGCATTCCAATCAGCAGTGATACTCAACACATCTTGCTTGCATGTTTGGTCAATTTCAGACTGCAGAAGTTGGTAAAAATCTTCAATTTTCTAGTCTTTGGCATTGGTGGTTGGTGTGTAAATTTGAATAATAGTAGTGTTAACTGGTCTTCCTTAGAGTTGTATGGATATTATCCTATCATTGACAGCATTGTACTTCAGGATAGATCTTAAAATCTTCTTTGTGATGATGAATGCCTCATTATTCCTCTTCATTTTGTCATTTCTGGCATAGCAGAGCATATGGTTGTCTGATTCAAAATGGCCAAAATGAGTCCATTTCAGTTTACTATTGCCTCTCAAAAACTCACTGCCGTTGGGTTGATCCCAACTCATTGCGACCCCTCCTTGGATTTCTGAGGCAGTATCCCTACATAAGTAGATTGCCCAATCTTCCTTCTGAGGAATGGCTGGTGGGTTTGAACCACCAGCCTCTGGTTAGCAGTCAAATACCTTAAGCGCTACGCCACCAGAGCTCCTTATTATTGCCTAAGATATGGATATTTATGTGCTCCATTTCATTTTTGATAACTTCCAATTTTCCAAGATTCATATTTCATTCATTCCATGTTCTGATTATCAATGGATGTTTGCATCTGTTTCTTCCCATTGTGAGTCATGCCACATCAGCAAATGGAGGTCCTGAAAGCTTTCCTCCATCCTCTAGTTTGAGAAGGCAGATCTTCCCCAGTTGAATTCTGAGTACCTTCTGACCTGAGGGGCTTATCTTCAGGCACTACATCAGACAATGTTTCAGGGCTATTCATAAAGTTTTCCAGTAATGTATCAGACAGTGTTTCACTGCTATTCATAAGGTTTTCAGTGGCCAATTTTTTGAGACGTGAATGATCCCCTCTTTCTTCCAAGTCTGTCTTAGTCTGGCTCTGCTAAAACCTGTCCACTGTGGGTGACTCTGCTCATATTTGAAATACCAATGGCATAGCCTCCAGCGTCACAGCAACACGCAAGTCACCACAGTACAACAAACTGAGAGACAAGTGGTGGATTTTCCAAATTACTAGCCCCTTTTTCAGCTGTGTCTAATCTTCTGTTAAATATATCAATTGTACTCTTAATTCTTGATATTTACTAACTTAAATTCCATTTGATTCTATCATATAGGTTCCAGTTCTCTAGTGGAGTTCTCTATCTTATTTATTTTCCTTAATCTATCAATCATAGCTGTTTTAAAGTAGTTAAACAACTCCTTGGTTCTCTGGAAGGTATGTTTCTATGGAGTATTTTCTTTTCCTTGGTCATGTTTCTTAGTACGTCTGGGGAATTTTTAGTCAATGCTAGACACTGTGCATTAAATATTGCAGAGGTTATAGTATATATATATCCCTATATATATATATATATATATATAATTTTAATACAGTTGTACTGCTGATAGTTCTATCTAGCTTCTCACAGTCTAAGAGGCCACTATCTGCTTTTCTATAGAAGCTGTCTATCAATCAGCAAATGCCCCAAAAGAAAAAGTAGCTCAGATTGTTAGGCTTGCTTCTTTGGGCTTCCTTTCTCTCCTGGATCTTGGACCCATAAATCTTTGCAGTCTTGTTAATCCTTGTGGTAGTTAAATTTGTATGTCAACTTGGCTGAGGCTGGTTGAGTGGCTGGGCAGCTGGTGGTAGTTATTCCCAATGATGAGACTGGCAATCAGCTCCATGTGGGATCTACCACAGGCAGCTGAGTAGCTGCCTTTGGGATGTGGTCTGCCTCCTGTATATAAGGAGAAGCCTTGGGAATGGTCTCTAGCTTATGGCATGCTTGGACCCTGCATGTAGCCATGTCGTTGCTCAGCAGCCTGCCATAGTCTTGTGACTTACAATGGACTTGAAGCAATGGCTTGCTGTGTGGGTTGGTAACATTGGGACTGTGTCTTTTTACTTGTCAACCTTGGGTTTGTTAGCATCAGCAACCAGTAGCTGCCTGAGTGAAGAAAAGCATCCAGCTTCAGTGGGCTGGGAGCAGGAGGCAGAGCTGCAACCCAAAGTTGAGGGACTTTCACACAGCCCCTAGAGCCTGGCACTTGGACTTAAAGCCTACAAATTATAAGAATAAACTCCTATTTGTTAAGGCCATCCCATTGGTGGTATATTTCCTGTCAGAGCAGCATTAGGTAACCAGAACAATCCTGAACTGTGATTTGTGTCTACTTAGCTCTGTTAGATACTGAAAACTCTGCTCAGTTTTTTTTTTTTTTTTTCCCTTTCAGAAGCTGCTCTTTGCTTGTGTTGCTTCTACATGTGCCACCAAAGTCTTACAGTAGAAAAGTGGTGTAGAAGGGAGAGCTGAACTCAGTGAGTTTTCCTTACTCTGGGCTCCTGGGCCTTCAGTTTTGACTGCCTAGTCTCTGACATCTTTAAACATTTTTTTTTTTTTTTTTT
>NW_006921950.1:1307709-1308335 GCF_000298275.1 Orycteropus afer afer
AATTATATCTTGTAAAATGATATTTTTTTCATTAATTCATTCCACAATTATTTTTCTTCACCCACTATGGGCCAGGTGCTGAGATCCAGCAGTGAGTAAGATAGACAAGGCCTCAGCTGTTGTGCAACTTATATCCTAGTGGGGAGAAAACACACACACAAACAAATAAGCATCAAGAAAACTAATAGTGAGAGGTGTTATGAACAGAAAGAAAATGAAATGTGGGGATACAGAATGGGTGGCTACTTAAAGCTCTCAGTGGGTAAACTTCAAGCTGAGCTCTAAAATACAGAAAAAGTCAGCCATGTAAAGATCTGGAAATTTCAGGCAGGAGGAAGAACAAGTGCAAGGGACCCAAGGTCTTTCTTAAAGTGGGTTAAATTTGTGAGAGTCTAAGTTAAAGTTTTCAAAATAAGCTTTTTATTTTCTTCCTTTCTTTTATTTTTTTAAAAAAGAGCATTATACATTTTGAAGCTTTTCTAATTTTTGTTAATTGTTTCTGGGTTATGTGTGCTGTTTATGTGGTATTTTACTTATTTAGGAATCAGATATATTACATATACATATATATATATATATATATATATGACATTATATATATTACTTATATATAATTATATGATCTA
>NW_006921950.1:1308459-1309736 GCF_000298275.1 Orycteropus afer afer
ATATCTTTTACTTCTGCAATAGGTATAACTTACCACAGGAGGGTCCCTCACTCACCTGGGAGATAGAGCTGAATAAATATTTCCATTCAGAAGCAATAACTGTTCTTTTTCCCTTACCTTTAAAATTATATTAATATATGCAAATATGATTGTTTTTTCCTTTAATGATCACATTAATGACATGGTTACATAAAATTATATTTTCCCCAGGGTTCCATATCAGTCAAGATCCTCGCAAAAATAAAATCTAATTCATAGAATTTAAGAGATGGTGAAGAAGAGGCTGCTTACAGGAGTATCGGTAGGGTTAAGGGGACAAGCAGGGATGCCAAGCCACCAAAGACCAGCAACAGCATGAGTCGTTACCATCCATGCCTGAAGTGACAATAGGAGAAAAGTAAGGTACTTAAGTCCAATGGGAGCTGGCAACCACTGCCAGAAAATGTGGCCCCGACATGGGAGAGAACATGGAAAAAGTTTTTCATCCTTTTTTAACTCATGCCTCACCTTGAGGTGCCTCCACTGGCTAAACTCAGCCAAGACCAAGAACCAGTTGGCAGTGGATCCTGGTTGATGAGTCCACTGGAGTCAGTCTCTTGGTCCAGAGCAGGACAGAGAAGGTCCAAAGACAGACCTGGGGGAGGAAGCAAGCCAACAACAATGCCAGGTTCATTTTTGAAATAATAAGCAATAATCAATCTGAAGAGAGTTTATAGGCTTCTCTTGGAGACCCACGTCACAAGGCCTTATGTGATATAAAGGGACTTTCTCAAACTAAGGATAGAGTGCCAGAAGGATTTTCAGTCTTTCATGATAATTTCAAGGACATAAAATTATTTTTGGGAAAGCTGAAATTAGCTTGGGAGAAAACGAGGCTGTAATCTATAGTGTTTTGAAAGGATTTTTTTAAGGCAAAGTCTAGCATTTGTGCTGATGGGAGGAAAACCAGTCCAAGAGTGAGTAGGGGAAAGGATGCTGGTCAGAGGGAAGACCAACAGAAAGTGGGGACTGGATTTCTCATTATGTCATCATTGATATATAGGAAGAATCCTTTAAATCTAGTTAAATGCTGAAAATCTGATAACAAAGAGTTTACGAGATAGATACTAGTACGGTATATGACACAGAAGTAACTCTCTTATCAAGCCAGCAAAATCCTGAAATTTTATTTCTCAGTGTGACAGTTAATTTTATGTGTCAACTTGGCTAGGATGTAGTTCCCAGTTCTTTGGCCAAACATTAGTCTAGTTGCGGTCATGGAGAAACTGTGGTTGTTG
>NW_006921950.1:1325065-1326295 GCF_000298275.1 Orycteropus afer afer
CAAGCCATGATATTTCCAATTGCCTCATATGCATGTGAGAGCTGGGCAATGAATAAGGAAGACCGAAGAAGAGTTGATGCTTTTGAGTTGTGGTGCTGGAGGAGAATGCTGAAAGTACCATGGACTGCTAAAAGAACTAACAGATCTGTCTTGGAGGAAGTGCAGCCAGAATGCTCCCTGGAAGCAAGAATGGCCAGACTTCGTCTCATCTATTTTGGTCATGTTGTAAGTAGGGACAATTCCCTGGAAAAAGATGTCATGCTTGGTAGGGTGGAGGGTCGGCGAAAGAGGGGGAGGCCTTCAAGGAGATGGATTGATACAGTGGCTGTGATGAAGGGCTCAAGTATAGCAGGGATTGTGGGGCTGGCGCAGGATTCGGCAGTGTTTCGTTCTGCTGTGCATGGGGTCGCTATGAGTCGGAAACGACTCGACGGCACTTAACAACAACAACAACAACAACAATCAAGGTGGTATTTGGCTCTTGGAGATTTATTTTAATTGTCTTCAACTTCAACTTGAACTTGCACATGAGCAATTGATGGTCTGTTCCAGTCAGCTCCTGGTCTTGTTTTTTCCTGATGATATTGAGCTTCTCCATTGCCTCTTTCCGTGTATGTAGTCAACATGATTCCTGTTTATCCCATCTGGAGAAGTCCATGTGTACAGCCATTTATGTCATTGAAAAAGGGTATTTGCATTGAATAATTTGTTGGTCTTGCAAAGAGTGCCATCAAGTTGATGTCTGGCATCATTTCTATAACCAAAGCCATATTTTCCAGTTACCAATGGTTCTTCTTTGTTTCCAACTTTCTCATTCCAAATACCAGTAATAGTCAATATTTCCTGATTGCATGTTTGGCCAATTCTAGACTGCAGAAGTTGGTAAAAGTCTTTAAATTCTTCATCTTTGGCTTTAGTGGTTTGTGTGTAAATTTGAATAACAGTAGTAGCAACTGGTCCTCATTGTAGGCATATGGATATTATCCTATCACTGACAGCATTGTACTTCAGGATAGATCTTCTTTTCTTTCTTTCATTTTTATTGTAGTGAAATCCTACACACCAAGACATTCACAAACATAACAGCTTCCACATTTATAGGTCAGGGACATTGATGAAATTTTCATGTTGTGCCACCATTATTGCTATCCTTTTCTGAAATATTCCACCACCATTAACATAAACTCAATGACTCACAAACAAAAGCTTCTCTTTTTCCCCTCCCTCCTA
>NW_006921950.1:1326828-1356748 GCF_000298275.1 Orycteropus afer afer
ATGATTGACTTGTTTCACTTAGCATAATGTCCTGCAAGTTTATCCACATTATGTGATGTTTCATGGCTTCTACACAATTCTTTAGTTTTGCATAGTATTCCATTGGTGTATGTACCATAGCTTGGTTATACATTCCTTTGTTGATTGGCACTTAGATTGTTCCATCTCTTTGCTATTATGAATAGCGCTGTGAAGAACATGGGTGTGCATATATCTATTCGTGCCCTGGCTCTCACTTCTTTAGGATATATGCCTAGTAACAAGATTGCTGGATCAAATAGTATTTCTATGTCCAACTTTTTAAGGAATCATCATACTGATTTCCACAGTGATTATATCATTTTACAGTCCCATCACTTCAGGATAGATCTTGAAATGTTCTTTCCAGTGATGAATGTGACACCATTCCTCTTCAATTTGGTATTCTTGGCATATCTGATTCAAAATGGCCAAAACCAGTCCATTTCAGCTCACTAATGCCTAGGATATCAATCTTTGTGCATTCCATTTCATTTTTGACAACTTCCAATTTTCCTAGATTCATGCTTTGTACATTCCATGTTTCAATTATGAATGAATTTTCACAGCTGTTTCTTCCCTTTTTGAGTGGTGCCCCATTGGCAAATGAAGGTACAAAAAGCTTTACTCTATCCACATCATTAAGTTTGACTCTACTTTGAGGAGGCCTGTTAACCAGTGGTATTTTGAATGCCTTCCAACATGAGGGGCTCATATTTGGCACTATATCAGACAATGTTTCACTGCTATTCATAAGGTTTTCAGTTGCATTTTTTTTTTTGTTTGTTTTTAGAAGTGGATGGTCCTGTACTTCTTCCTAGTTTGTCTTGTCTGGAAGCTCTACTGAAATCTGTCTACCATGGGTGATCCTGCCGGTATTGGAAATACCAGAGGCATAGCCTCCAGCCTGTGAAGAACATGTAAGCCACCACAGTATGACTAAACTGAAAGATTAGTGGTGGATGGAGAAGTTACATGTGGTTAAATCAGTTGACCTTGGGTAGAGCAGATTACCTTGTAATCAATGTAATGTAATGTAATAACTTTCCAAAATCTAAACCCACTGCCTTCAAGTTGAGTCAAACTCATAGCAACCCTATTGCAACCCTATAGGACAGAGTAGATTGCCCCATAGGGTTTTCAAGACTGTAAATCTTTATAGAAGAAGACTGCCATTATCTTTCTCCTGTGGAGTGGCTGGTGAGTTTGAATTGCCAACCCTTTAGTTAACAGGCCTAGCACTTAATCACTACACTGTAATGACCTTACATGTAATGCAATGTGATCAATTTCTATAATGCAATCTAATGTAATGTGATCAATCAATCCATTGAGGTCATACCAGTGTAGGGTGGACCCTAACTCTAATCACTTCTGAATTGTAAAAAGATGAGAATAGGCACAGAGACATGCACACACTTGGAGGAAGACAGATGCCATGTGAGGTCCATCCATAAGTCAAGGAACCAAGGAAACAAGCAATGCACAGGACCACCTACAAAGAAGGAATTGATACAAATGAGACCTGATTTGGACTTTTAGCCTCCAGACTGTGAGAAAGTAAATTTCTCTTGTTTAATGTGAGCACTTGTCGTATTTGTGTTATAGCTGCAATAGGTGATAAAGACATCCAGCATATACAAAAACATCCTTATGTACTTGTCTGCATATCTACCCTCATAAAACATCAGTGTGCTCTAAGACCCAGAGACTGTGCCTTTAGACTAAGTTGTATTTAGTCCATTGCCAATATTTTTCTCTAAAATATTCCAAACTGAACAATTTCTCACTTAAATTTCTGAATTTTCAGTCAATAATGTTTTTGTTAATGTGTAGCTTAAATTTCTATTATTTCTTTCTATACTGAAAGCTCTTACTTAGGGAAGGGAAATGGGATATCTTACTGGTTCAAAGGATATATGCACTGCTTTTTTTCCTGGGAACTTGAAATAACTTGAGCCACACATTACTTTTCAAAAGCTACTTTGATATTTACCATTCTAGGTACTCTATAAATTTTAGCTCATTAAATATTATACCACCTCTGAGAAATAGGTACTATTATTAATATCATTTACATTATACATATAAGAGAGCCAGGAGCTGTGGCACAAAGATGTTAAATAATTGGCACAAATAACTAGTACAAGGCCACATAGTTAGTAAGTGGAGAAAGGTGGGATTCAAACTCAGGAGGCTTAGCCTCAGAGTTTGTGGGCTTAACCATTATACTTGACTGTCTGCATTGAAAATAAAGACTTGAGTTTATGGTAATTCCACTGCTATGGGGGTCAGATTCCCATATTAGAAATTTAAGTGTTTATCAGACATTTAAAATAACATTTCCAAATGTATCTAGGATATAAGTCTTCACTTTAAAAATACAAACGATTAGAACATCACCATAAGAAAATTAATTGCAATAAATTAATTTAATTTATTAATAAATCAATAAACAATAAATAAATTAATTAAACTACTTAATTTTAATTTAATTAATTAATATTTATTTTGGCCAATAAATGGGGAAGATCTAATGTATGATTTCCTAAAATGTCTTCACTGTAGGACTGCTCCTGGAGTATGCCCCCTGTGAAATGGTTCCCATCATCAGATAAGGCTGGAGAACATCATGTGTTATATTCTTGTAGGTGAGATTCATAGCACACATACTAAAGAAACTGAAAAGGCCTGAAGTTATCAATTTAACTTTCTTTCAACCAAGTATTTACCAGATTAAACTGATCAAAGAATTCTTCTTTTCACAAAGCACTTATTAACATCTCATAAATCAGTGTTCTATAGGATGCATTTGGCACCTTTGATCTGGTTCCTTAGAAATCAAAGTATTGGCTCTGAGATTTCTAGAAGGCAGCAAAAAGTGGAGAGTGGCTGAAGAAAAGGACCAGCAAGAAAAACCAGGATGCAGGTGATCCTCTTTTTTGGCTCTAGTGTCTGAATTTATCTTTTAAGCTCCATAACAATTTGCTAAACTGATATTTCATATCATTGAATAAAGTTGTCTCTCTTGAATTTCCTTCTGATCTTAGGGAGCTCTAGAAGTTCACTTGGGAAGTATAGTGGTGAACTTCACTTGCCCTCCTGATGTGTGTTAGGGACGCCTCCTCATATAGCCCTGCTTTGTTTGACATTTTTAAATGATTTCTGAATGCTCAAAAAGGGCAGATTCTAAATGCAGATCTGGTGAGAAATGCTGTTACTTATCTGAGAAGAACAGCCATGGAGTGCTCACACATATGTGAAAAGGAGGTCTTTCAAAAACACAGAAATGAGAGAGTGAGGCTTTGATGAAAGGGTTTATTATTTAAGGCTCTGTAGTCGTTGCACTCATTACAGGCTCTAAATTATCAACATCTGGGCTCGGTTATCCAACCACATTCTGAAAATACGGTTAAAAACATTGTATTCTCTCTTCCCTACCATCATACATACACATTCTCTCTCTCTCAACAGCATATGTCAAGTTTAGATTTACTGCATTTTTGGGATCTGATTCTGACTGTGGTATAACTGCTATCTTTGTCTTCTCTTCCCACACCTTCCCAATGGTGGTCTCATACATATGCTGGGTCTTTTGGTCCCTTCTGGACAAGTTAGTCAGTTCTGAAAGCAACACAGAGGACAACTTCAATTCTCATAGCCAGTTATGACTTACGTTTCTCTCCCTCAGCCGGGATGCCAAGACCCAGGACTATCAGGAGCCACTGTGGCATGGACCTTCAGTACTTGCTTCAATTTTCCATTAGATTTGGGCCTGATCTGGCAGAGAGGAAACTGCTCTCTGGAAGTAAACCTGTGACCTGTGCAAAATGAATTCACTCTTCCACAGCACCAGAGGGTCATTTAGTAAATTACTTTCATTGCACAGAATACCATCCTGGTGTCCTGGAAGATGGAACTGCTGTCACAAGGGTGAGCAATTTTCTCCCGTAGAAAAAGTGTACTTACACAGAGGGCTCTGGCATGTCAGTGGGACTGAAATCAGCCAGGAGGACTGGGGAAGTTTGCCTGAGGTTCTGCAGGGGCAGGCAAGCCTGCCCGAAATACACTCCAGCACCAGGATTGTCTGGTCCCTGAAGCTTCTGAAAGGTGGTCAGTAGAGTTTTCTGGGAACTCTACAACCAAATTCTTGACCAAAATTGAGAAGCATTTGCCACAGTAACACTTATTAATGGTAACAACAACCATCACAAATTCTTTTTAGCTTCTATTAAACTCTGGCACAACAGGAGATACTTCATAATATTATATCATTTAATTTAGCAACAAATTGTGAGATAGGTTTTTCTATATCTCCATTTTACGGATTAACAAATGAGACTTTAGAGAAGTCAAGCCCCATTTTCAAGATAATGCACCTAGAACATGACAGAATGAAAGCTCAAAATCATTCATTTATTCAATAAATATTTATGTGACAAACACTATTCTGCATGCTGGGGATACAGGAAGAAACAAACACCCAAAACATGAATATACTATAGTACATTAATGATAATAAATGTAATAGAGAAAAAAAAAAGAAGGGTAAGAAGATAGAAAGCATTTGTGTTTATGACAGTTCTATTTTACATGGGAATCGTTTTGGGAAGTCCTCTCTAGCAAGGTAGAGTGATGAAAGGGATGCAGAAGCAAGCCATGTACATATTTCAGAGACTAGGAAACAG
Organism: Orycteropus afer afer; assembly: GCF_000298275.1. Taxonomy (NCBI): domain Eukaryota; kingdom Metazoa; phylum Chordata; class Mammalia; order Tubulidentata; family Orycteropodidae; genus Orycteropus; species Orycteropus afer. Next base: position 1,331,535 of record NW_006921950.1, read on the forward strand.
CAGATGCAAAAGGCCTATGGTACTTCATTTCTTGACTCTGCTCTCCTCTGAGTTGGCTTCATTTAGCCGCCCCTGAAGGAAGAAAACTTCCTCAGTGAATCTCTAGCAAGATCCCTTGGGTTCCTCTGTGTGGATGGTGTGGCTCATATATTCATTAATGACTCATTGTGGCCAAAGAGATGTGAGACTATAATTGGCCAGGTACACCTCATTCCTAGAGATAGTTTTCATGGCCTGAGAATGTGGGATAGATCCCTAAAAGAAAATTATTTAAAAGTTTTGGACCACATTTACTTGGAGGAAATTTGTGTGGGGAGAATGAAGACTGTGGGGATAGTGTGTTCAGCATTCTTCTAATATCTCAAACTCAACATTGACCCTGCTCTTGCCTATACTTCAGCCAAATAGAAGCCTAGCAGTTTATCAGACCCTCCTACCTTGGAAAACAATTTAGGCATCATCCTGCATCAGTCAGAACAGGCTAGGTTTTACTGCAATAACAAATCACCAGAATCTTAATGGATTACGTTTATTTATTGCTTTTACAAAGTCCACCATGGGTCCAGAAAGTCCTGTGTCATGTGGTGACTCAGGGACTCAGGATTCTTTGATCCTGTGGTTTCATCATCTCAACATGAGCACTCACCTGGGAGCATTGTACCAGGTTAGGAGGAGGCTGAGGAATAGAGTAGGAGCTTTTCACCACCTCTGCTCAGAAGTGACATACTTCATTTCTACTCACATCTCATTGACTAGTACTGGCCACATGCCCAAAAGGAAGGCAGCAGGGACTCTACTAAGCTACCATTCTTCCTGTGTATACCTTTGTAATAGCATTTGCATTATAGTGTTGTAATTCTCTGTTTATGTGCCTGTCTTCCCCACAAGATCATAGGCTTCTTGTAGGGCAGTGGCTGTTTCTAATTCATCTTTGTGTCTTTGGTGACCAGTGCAAGTGTCAGGCACAGTATTAAAAAATGTGAATAGGATTAGTTCAACTCCTCGTTCACTATATGTCAGTCTCTAGTGTTGCTCTAGCAGAAATACCACAAGTGTATGGCTTTAACAAACATGAATTTATTCTTTCACAGTTTAGGAGGCCAGAAGTTTGAATTCAGAGTGATGACTCTAGGGGCTGGATGAAGGCCCCTTGACCTCGGGCTTCAGCTCTGCCTCTTGTTCCAGGCCTACAGGAGCTGGAGGTGTCCCCTAACTCATGCAGCTGCTGGCAGCTGAGGCTGATGAACTCAAGATTGGCAGGCAAAGTGGCACAATCCCAAGATTAGCAACGTGGTAGAACACTGGTTCAAGTCCAGGAACAATCCCAAAATTGGCAGGCCATTGGTTCAAGTCCAGGAACTGGAGATGAAGACTCGGTTGTATACAGGATCCAAATGTACCAACAAGCTAGTGACCTTTCCCAAAGCTTTTCCAGATATACTGGAAGTAGGACACGCCCTGGAGGCAACTCCACTTCAACTACTTAGCTGCTTACAGCTGATTCCACCATGGAGGTGATTATAATCTCATTATGGGGAATAACTACATCCAACTGCCAAGCCACTTAAACCCACAGCCCAGCCAAGTTGACACACAACATTAACTCCCATAGCATATAAGACAAAGGAGACTCTAAAGATGAATGCACTCAGAGAGGTGAAGGAATTGACCCAAGGTTAGAATAAGAGCCCAGACACAAATCCAGTACAGCTGATATTTAGCCCACCTCCACCAGTGTCATCAAGTACTATGTACAGATTGTGCATTATAAGGGGACACCAGCAGAGCTCATCTCCAGCTATGCACCTTTGCTATGAGCTGTGTGTGCTTGGACGAAGCTGAGCTTTTTAAATCTTAGAAAGCACTGTATGCTGGTCAAGCCACACATCTGACAAGAGGAGGTATCTTTTTCTAATTTTCATTAAGTCACTCCAAAAGCTAGTAATAGTTCCTTCTCTTACCAAGGGATAGTCAGACTCTTGGCACTCTTTAATCTCCCTGAGTCAGGTCATCCAGCTTCTATACCCCTGGAAGAGAATAATCTCCCCTAGGCTAGTAATCATTCATGGATGGGTCACATAAATGCACCGATTCTCCACCCTTCCAACTATGAGATACACTAGTAGAATACCTGCCTCACCATGTCTTCAGGTACCATTTCAAACTTGCATAAGGAGGTGAGTTTCCCAGCAGAATAGACCAGAGGAAGCCCCTTCCCAGAGTCCAGATTCACTCACCACCTTGAGCAACAATAAGGATAGCTTGTCCCAGATCTCACATTTCCTCTGGAAAGACTTCCAAAATGAACCTGATTGTGGGTCACAAATCCTATTCCCCTTAATCTGCACTAGATAACCCATCACAGTATGTTCATTTATCTCCACACTGCTCTGTACATGCTGAAATCTGACCCTTCTTCCTTTCCTCTTCATCTATCCAAAGCCATCCACTGTGCCCTTTGGACCTCATGGTCTGTCACCAACAGACATAAATTCTCAACCCTTTCTCTGAATGTTCCCTTTATCTTTCATTTTAACTGGAATCTGGCTCTCCCTGAGGACACTGCTTCCCCTGTAGCTCTCTCAAATAAAGACTGTATTTCAGACCCCATGGGCTTTGGATCCTGGGAAAAGGGTAAGTCTTTTCCTTATTCCCCTTTGCTGCTTCTAATTAATCATTTCTCCTGCCTCCAACTTCAAAGGCCTCAGCCTCTTTGAAGCACATCATCAAATGTTACCATCTGCTACCCCACCTTGCTGCTGTCATCCACTAACTGTAGTCCTTGGTGCCTCTAGCACCTGCTTTGCTATCTTTATCTCTGTTGCCAATGATAATAAGAGTTTCCATTTATTGAGTGCTTCTTCTGCTCCTAGACCTCTTCTAAGTACTCAAAATGCATTATTTCACTTAATTTCTACAGTACAATGAGGTAAGTACTATTATCAAACTCATTTTATAGATGAGGTGTAACCCTCCTTGGGTTTCCGAGGCAGTATCACTACGAAAGTAGAATGCCCAAACTTCCTTCCTAGGACTGGCTGGTGGGTTTGAGCCTCCAGCCTTCTGGTTATCAGTCAAATGCCTTAGGCACTATGCTACCAGAGCTCCTAGATAAGGTACAGAGAGGTAATATATTTTGTCTAACATCACACTCTGTTAGTGACAGAGTCAGGATTGGAGAGACAGTTTGACTCCAGAACATGTGCACTTAAACACCAGATCAAGCAGTTTCCTTGTCACTGTTTCTGGTAACTGCAGTACCCATGCACATGACCCATGTGACACCCTGGCTTCTCTGTTCCTTGACCCTCTTCATTCCTCTGCTGTACCACAGCCACCCACTCCAATGGTCATGCCTATGATCTTTTCGTCATTTATAACAGCATCATCTGAAAATATTGATTTCAAGTTTTTCACTTTCTGGCATTACCTCCTGTCTTTCCAATTCTCCTGAATTGTAGTACTTCCAATTTGGAAATTCCACAGCTCCATGGAAACCTCAAATTCAGCAACTCCATTGCTACTATTTCACTTACATTGAAGACCCCTGAACCTTTATTTCCTTTCAGTGTATGACAGCAACTCTAGGGGAACCTAGGTGTCTTTCTGATTCAGTTACTTAATACTGTGTAACATTCTAAAGCTCAAAACAACAAGTATTTTATTTTCTCACAGTTCTGTAGGTCAGGAATTTGGACATGACTTGGCTGGATAGCTTTTCTGCTCTATGTAGCATTAGCTGAGTTCTTCATGGGTTGTAGTCAGATTGTGGCTGAAGTTGGTTCATCAAAGATGGCTCCACTCACATGTCTGAAATTTTGGTGGAGGCTTCTGGATTATCTCTTTTGCCCCTTCTTTCTCCGCAGAGTTCTCTCCAGATGTCTAGTTTGGGCTTCTTTTCATGGCAGCTGGATCTCAAGAGTGAGCATTCTAGTTAGCTAAAGCAGAATCTACAGATCTCTTAAGGACTTGCTCAGAAGTTACAGGAATCCCCTGGCCTGGGTGGCACAAATGGTTAAGCATTTGACACTCACAGAAAGGTTGGTGGCTCAATCCCACCCAGAGATACTTCAAAAGAAAGACCTGGCATTTGTTCCCAAAAATCACAGACTTGAAAATCCTATGGAGTGTAGTTCTACTCTGACTAACATGGGGTTGCCATGAGTTGGAATGGACTTTATGGCAGCTTTTTTTTTTTTTTCCCCTCCAGTAGCTATACTGTGTCACTTCTGCTGCATTCCATTCAAAACAAGACATAGGCCAGCCAGGTTTGAAGAGAGGAGGAATAGATTCTACTTCTTTGTGGGTGAGTGGCAAAAGTAAGTGGAATGGAGGCATTGTTACATCCATCTTTGGAAACCCAATTTATCAGTAGTATAATCTCTGCTTTGTGTCTCACTTGTCCTCTATGCTTTACTCCTTGTCTGACATTATTCTTGACTTGGTGAAACCCAACTGTCACTTTGCTCAATGTGTGTACCTGAGTAGCTGAATGTTTCTAGAGAAAAATCACACAACTTTGCTAACTATTCTTACTTTTAACGTATCACCATGAATCTCAAATTGTCTCAGAAGACTGCTAGACAATCTAAGCACAGTTTATTTTTACATTCTCATTTTCCAGCAAGACTGTTTCATACCTCTTCTTTTTCCTTAAATTCCCATCAACATCACATCCCCCTTTTCTGCTGTGGGGTTGATGTCAACTTACAATTTTATAGAGAAAATAGATGCAATAAGATGAGAAGTACCTCATTTTCCCAGTGTCATATCCATCAACCTACATGCATCTGTACTCGTATACTTTACCTCCCATTGTGTTTCAAAGGAAAAAGAATCCTTGATCTCATCCAAGGCAAACAAACTCTCCAGTTGTATGTGGCATCCTCTACCCTTTCTCATTTTATCAAAGACTTCATTCCTGCAACATCATCAATTTCTCTCCCTTTATTGGCTCACTCCCATTAGCATACAAACAGGCCTTAATATTACCCATATTAAGCAAAACAAAGCAAAACACTTCTTTGACTTCATATCCCCCTCCAGCTACCAAGACATTTCTCTACTTCACTACACAAAACTCCTAACAAGAACTATTTGTACGCCCTATTTCTAAATTCGTACCTCCTGTTCCATTTTCAGTTCACTCAATTGAGCTTCTGTTTCACTACTCACTGAAACTACTTTGTCTTATCAAAGCCAATGTCCAGTTCTATGTCTTCATGTTGCCTGAACTTTTGGCTGTATCCAATACCGTCGACCACTCTCTCATTTTTGATTCATGTTTCTCTTTTGATTTCAGTGACACTGCAAACTTGCCTGGTTCACTTCCTCCCTCACTGAGCCCTCCTCTCAGTTTTTGCTGGCTTCCCCATCTCTATTGGAACCTGAAATGTTGGAGTCTCCTCAGTTCAAAAGGATGCCTTCTTTTCTTTATTTACATTCTCTCCTTGGTGACCACATCTAATCCTATGACCTTAAATTCAATCCAAACTCTGATGACTCTTAAATTAGATACTAAGACTTTTATCCTGAACATCAGACTTACATATCCTGCTGCCTACTTCATGTCTCCACTTGAATGACTAATCAGCATCTCAAACTTAACATGGCTAGAACATAACATTGGATTTTAGCCCACGACTCCTATCCCCTCAGAAGGAAGGTTGGGCAATCTACTTCCATGGTGATACAGCCTCGGAAACCCAAGGAGGAGTCACTATGAGTTGGGTCCAACTCGACGGCACATAACAACAACAACAACAACACTGCTATCCTAAACCACTGCTACTCAGATTCCATTTGAGCAAAACACACAACCATCCATTCAGATGCTCAGACAAAAGCATCTCTGCTCAAATGTCACCTCCTTCCAGAAACCTTCCTTGATTCTCTAGGTAAAGTAGTTTTTACATGCTTCTTATAGACATGATATTACATTACTCCATTTTCTCTAATTAATCACCACCTGAAATTAGCTTATTCATTAATTTCTGTGTTTCCATCTCTCTTACAAACTGTCAATTTTTTTCAGGCAAGAACTTTTCTTAATTGTCAGAACTTGGGCAATGTCTGGCATATAGTAGTTATTTTATAAATATTTATTCACTTACTGGATGAGTGCACTTTGATTTATTGAATACTATAAGTAATCCAAACACATGAGACCAACTTCCTATATATATTGTGTCTTGATTATTTAGTGCTTCTATAACAGAAACACCACCAGTGGATGGCTTTAACAAACAGACATTTATTCTCACAGTTCAGGAGGCTAGAAATCTGAATTCAGGGTACCAGCTTCAGAGGAAGGCCTTTTCTCTCTATTGGTTCTAGAGGAAAGCCCTTGTCTCCTTTCAACATCTGTGAGCCTGGTGTTCCTTGCAGATCTCTATGGGTCTTGGCATCAATCTTCCCCTTAGTCTAGGAGGTTCTCAGCACAAAGACCCTGGATCCAAAGGATAGGCTCCATTCCTGGTTTTTCATTCCTGATGGTAGTAAGTCCCTTCTCTGGTTGCTCCTTTCTCCTTTTATCTCTCGTAAGATAAAATGTGATACAGGCCATATTTCGTGGAATCTTCACTTATATAAAATCAGTGCTGTTTTACAGGATGTTGCATTTCTCCCCATCAATCCCCTTACAATAATCACATCAGGGAGGATGATTGTATTATTATATAACTGCCAAATTAGATCATTACATAACTGCCAAACCACTGGCCCAGCCAAGTTGACACATCTTTTTTGGGGGAGAAAATTCAATGCAGAATTAAGCTGGCTTTGAAAGTTGGAGAATGTGGCTTACTAACACTATTCTTCTCCTCCTCTTGTCCCAGTTTTTAAAGTTTTATTATTATTTAATATGTCTTTACTTTTATATTCATAAAAAGTATACATAAGCCACTATTCTCTTCCATTATGTTGGAAAAGAAAATGTACACTCCCTCTAATTCTTCCTCTATTCCCCCCTCCCTTTTCAACTTGGCTATTACTTTTACATGATCAAGGTTTATTACATTTATATTCTGATCTGTAACTATAATTAAGTCTTCTTTGACGATAGGTTGGTTTCTTAAAATTGAACACCATTAAATGGCAATTGGAAATTATGATTATGTAAATATTATTCAGAGGAGAACCAAGTAGTTTGATTAGACTTGTAGAGAAGGAAAAATAATCCTAAATCACTAAACTCGTGGTACTCAACGGAGAAAACTCTAAGCTTCAAGGTCAAAGAAATTCCTTGTTTTCTGTTCCATATTCCTCCACTTACTCAAAATCGTACCACATTTTAATGTGCTCTGATTTAACATATGACTTTCTTTTTAAAGTCTCTAATTGCTTTTTTCTTGTTGATACAAAAATTGTAATAATAAAAAGAAATCTTTTCAGAGAACTCTCTATGGGCCAGGCACTAAATATTTTGCATGCACTGTCTCATTTAATACTCACAATAACCCCATGAAGTAGGAATTATTTTATATCTATTTTCAAAAGAAAATTGAGCCTTAGAGAGTTTAAGTAACTGCTCAAGGTTACATATATAGTTTATTATTTGATCCAGGCAGTCTGATTCATAGACTGTGATTTTGACCACATTGTGATGTTTTCACCGAATTAGCAAGCTTATCAAGCTTATACTGGTTTTGAAGTTAATCTACTTTTTTATTGAAGATTTTTTTTGGGGAAATTTCTGACTTCTTGTTTTAATTTATCCTTCCAGTTTTAGTACTGCTGCATAGCCATCATCCTGGGATTTCATGTCACTCCACTTCTGAGTTGGGCCTCAAGTCTTCTTTTTTCTATTCTGTTTAAAATTTTGCTGGCATATAATTATAAATTTTTCAGAAAATGGAATTATGAGGTAAAATTTCTGAGTTCTTGTATGTTTGAAAATGCCATTATATTTCCCTTACACTTACTTGATAGTAGCAATTAATAACAAAGATAGTAATTGATAGGTAAAAATCTATACTTACAGAATATACATTGAAAATAAGTCTTTCATTAGAAATCTGCAGTGTTTCACTCTCTTCTAGCATCCAGTGTGGTTGATGAGAAGTCTGATGCTAGCTCCTTTACAGATAATCTGTTTGTTTGCTTGTTTTCTTTCAGGAAGTTTTATGGTCTTCTCTTTATTTTTGATGTTTCAACATTTCCTGAGGATATGTATAGGTGTGCGTCCTTTTGCTTAGTAAATGGTGAGTCCAAAACCTGTGATACTTCTTCCCTAGTACCTTTCTTCTATAATATTTGATTATTTCTTCCTTCCATTTCTTTTCTCTCTCTTTCTAGAACTCCTGTTGCATTGGTGTCAGAATTCTTAGACTTAAGTTCTGTTGCTTTTGTTAGCTGTCAGTGAGTCAACTCTGACTTGTGGTGACAATTATGTACAACGTAAGACATTGCCTGAACCTGTGTCATCCTTAGGACTGATGGCTTTTTAGAGTACATTACTGTGTCTGTTGTGCCATTCCATCTCATTGATGGTCTTTTACTCCTTTGCTGGCTCTCTATTTCACCAAATGTTATGTCCTCCTCTAGTGATTAATCCCTTCCAAAGGTATGTCCAAAGTAAGTGAGTTGGACAGTGTTCTTTAGCTATCCATAAGATATTCATTGGCTAATTTTTGGAGTAGACTGCATGTCTCTCTTTCTAATCAGTCTTGGCCTAGAAGTTCTGCTGGAACCTGACCACCATGGGTGACCTTGTTAGTATTTGAAATACCAGTGGCATAGCTTTCAGTATCAAGGCAGTATGCAAGCCAGTATGACAAACTGACAGACGGGTGGTGGAGACTAAAGTTAGACCTAACTTATCTTAAAAATTTTTCTCTTTTCTGCTTTTATTTTTCTTTCCCTCTTTTCCTTTTAATCTACAGTTTTTCTTTGACTTGTCTTCTAGCCCTTCTATTGATTTTTTTTTTCTGACAAATATATTTTTAATTTCCAAAGGTTTTATTTGTTCTCTTCACCACATCCAAGTATCCTATCTTATTTTGATGGATGCACTTTCTTTTCAAACCTGTACTTATATTCTTGGTGATCACTTACTTTGTTCACCTAAGAGACCTACATCTTTCATGATGTTGAGTGTTGACTGCTTATTCCTATTTGTAATAACAGGGTTAGATCGAAAATATGGGCCACAAAAGAAGGATTTTCTGTAGCAGTGTAGACTTGCTCTACAACAAGTCTCACCACCTTTCCTTTCTCCACCAATGCCAGAAGAGGTGGTTTTGACTGTGGGGAACCAAAACCCACACAAGAAGCCTCAACTTTCCCAAGGCAAATATTCACTATCTCTAAAACACAAAACTCTAGCTTTATGTGGAAGTCAGAAATGTGGATACTACCTTCCCTAATATGTATGGAAGTTGGGAATGTAGGAGTCTGATCTGGATGTTTTGTACACAGTCCTGTAATTCACCATGCTAATTATATTCCCAAAGAAAATGTTTACTCTCTGAACCTTTCAATTCTGAGCTTGGAGACTCTGTATTTCCTCTGGAAAAAAAGAGTCCAACTTCTGCTTGACCTTATTTTCTTTGTATTCTGTGATGCAGTGTCCTATGCACTGGTTTATTCCTCAATATAATTACATCTACTTTAGACTTACACAAATTCCCCAACAGTTATGGGTACTGGTGGTCCGGGTAAGTCATACTGTTTGATCTCCATGTATTTTTATCCAAGTGAAATCAAAACAGTGAGTATCAAGAAGAGGCTTTATGGAAAAAGGACATTGCAAAAGGGCTGAATGTGAAGATGAGGAGTCTGTCTTATAGGTGGTGGCTACATGGCTAGGTGTTTAATGGAGCTGATTGTATAGAAAGAAACCCTACAGGATTTTTAATGGTGGTGGGCTTTTTCCTCACTTAAACATCAGCAGGTAGATCCATCTTCTTCAACCCCGAGTACTTCACAGTGTCACAGCCTAGCCATAATCATTAGTAGCACAGTAGACCTTTAGAATTTAGGGTATAGAGAGGAATTATTTAAATCTACATTGTTTAGAGATGTGAGACATGCTACCCTGGGACCTGGGATCCACCAGCCTTCTGGTTAGCAGTCAGATGCCTTAAGCACTATGCCACCAGAGCTCCTAGTTTATATCCTATGTTGACTTTACTAACCCTTGTTCTCTCCTTTACTAAACCCATGAAATCATAGAGAAATATGGTTTGATCCAAGTAGTCCCAGACTATAGGAATTAGGAAACTTAAATTCTTATCCCAGCTCTGCCACCAATTGTCTGGAATAACTTGAACATTGAACATCTTTGGGCCTCAGTGTCTCTACCTATAAACAAACTCACTGCCCTCGAGTCAGATCTGACTCATAGCAACCCCTCCTTGGGTTTCCAAGGCAGTATCACTATGGAAGTAGATTGCCCAACCTTCCTTCCGAGGAGTGGCTGGTGGATTTGAACCACCAGCCTTCTGGTTAGCAGTCAAATACCTTAGGCACTACGCCACCAGAACTCTCTCTCTACCTATAGAGATGAGGAAATCTTGATCTAGGATCTCTTCCAGCAACAACAGTCTATGAATCATAATGCAAATCTGCATGGAAAATGGCTTCCAAAAAAGAGGAGTAATGTTTCTGTAACTCACTGTACCATCATCACAAACATTTGCAGAACTTTGTAGAACATATCTACCTACGACTCCTTCCATGAAAGCCCCTGAGAAACAGAACTGTGTACACAATGGAATGAATTCCATTTCTTGTATTTTCTAGCCTTCAGCATTTTGATAAATTTTAAAGCACTCCACAATGCCATTGCTGCAGTGCCACAGCAAGAGTGAGATGTGAGTCCTTAATGGAAAGAGATGGACTTCATGTTGGAGGCATGAGCTGTGGGCACTGTTGCCATTTTGCAAAGCCCCAGAGAAACTGAACAAAAGAAAACAAAGCAGCTTTGAAGGTTCCTGCCAAACTTTTCTTAAGAGCAACTGAATTAGGAGGAAAATGAGGCTTCCAAGACCATAACCAAGCATTTAATATGGCCTTGGAACCCACAAAACAAAACCACCATCATTTTCATCTCATGATTGAAAAAGAAAACACGAAGGACAGTGGCACTGTTTGATCTCTTTAATTGGATTATAAAGCTTAGATGGAAATTCTTTTACAACAAAGTGGCCAGCGCTTTATAGCTGGGGACAAAATAACTCAGAGCAGAGCTTCAGGCCTATCCAAGACTTTTCATCCTCAGAAAAATGGGGCTGAATTTCTACATCATAAAATAGTTTTCATCTGTAGAACATTTCCTATTGCTTTTGAAATAATTCAATTTCAAGAACAATAGAAGATCAAATTCAGTTTAGTGGTGACCATTAACAGCTCTCATTTGGATGAATGTTTTTGAAAGCTCCTTTTTTCTTTTTCCCCATTGCCACAAAAAGTGAACTACTGATGCATAAGCAAAATGTACTAGCAGAAGGGCTTAATGTATTGGCCGATAAAAACACAGCACACACTGAAGGAATGTATTATGGATAGAAGCCATAAAAATGTTTTCAATTTCTTTTGGTGTTAAGACAGAGCATAAGAAACTAGTTGATTTCTGGAGAGTCACTTGAGGCGATTTGCATATAGAATGTTTATTGCAAGATAGCAGATGTGACTGAGTCAGAGGAGTCAGTTCTTGTGGATTTTGCTTCCCTCTCTGTCCAGGCTACTAGCATCTGGAGGATGCAGCCATATTGCGTTAAAAAACACGATTCGAGGGGTTGAAGGACAGTATTAGGTCTTTCCCACAAAGTTTATATAATCTTAACTTAATTCACAGCTGATTGATGCAGTGCTGCCAGAGGTTTCTGTGAGCAGAGTCCTATTAAAGAACTTTTTCAACATCAAGAGAAATAGATGATTTTCTCCCAGTCCCAGAAACTTTTTTTTTTTCTGTTTTAAGATGGAATAACGTAAATTCATCTTGTTTGTACACATTGAAATCCTTTCCCATTTTATGATGGAAGATAGCTCCCTGCAAAGCTTCATGTATATCCTGGTTCTGGGGAAGCATTTAATTACGCACAAGGGGGTGGGGTTCATGGAGGGAAAGAATGATGAAAGTACTATGAAAAGTGACAAGGTTGAAAGAGAGGATAATAAGCCAAATTAAAAAACCAAACAGACAATTTTCTTGGACTTCTTTTCAGACATAAGAAAGACACAGTGTGAACCAACTTTTCTGCAGACAGGAGAATTGTTCTCTCTAGGCCCCCAGGAGAGCGGAGGAGGGGCACAGCAAAGCCACACACTGCATTTCATTGTGCATTTTCTTCCCAAAGGTTATCATTTCATATTTTTTCATTCCAAAGGTATCATTCCAAAGGTAATGGTGATGATGAAGAGCCCACTTCCTCTTCTGGCCACCTTTGGGGACTCTTCTGGTGGCCTTTGGGGAGAGGTCCCAACCCTGAGATACCCCCACAGGGCCCTGCCAGGCCAGCCTCTTTTCCAACACCTTCCATGTGCTGTAGTGTTTCTCATGAGTAAATATCATCTCTTCAGGGAGGCCTTCTGAGACCTGCCAATCTAAATTAGACCTCCCAGCTGCATCACCTGATGGTACCCTGTGGGTTTCCTTTGCAATTCCCACCATCGGTAAATGTGCATTTATTTGTGTACTTATTGGTTTCTCTGGCCAGGCAGTGAGTTCCAGCCAGGCCTCCTCACTGCCTCCCCAGCACCTGGACAGGCCTGGCACAAAGAAGATATTCAGCAAATACTTGGTGACAAATTAATGAACTTTCTGGTTTTCTGGGAAGTCTGGACTCCTCTACCCTGCCTTGTCCAGGCAGAATTCTCCAACAGTTTGATTGTCAGATTGTCATCTGTCTCCTTTTCACTTTCTCTCTCCCTTTCTCAGTCCTTCTTTCCCCTGTTCATTTGTAGCAACTTTATTGGTTCCTTTTCATTTTTTCAAGTTGCTCTAGAAGGAAACAGATGGGTGGAGGATTTCGTATGAATACTGAATACCACATCTCCATTGATGAGATCATTTCAGAATTTTCTAAAATTATTTTTCACGGTTGCATGGCCAGAGAGAAAATATCCATGGATGTTTGAGAGTTGGGATGCTGCAGCCTGTGCTTAAGTCATTATTAAAGAGACAAAGGTGAGTGGGAATGAAGCTGCTGGGAAGATTTCTTTAACAGCAGAGTATATTCAATAAACAGTGCTCACCTGGAGGAACAGTGCCAGGGAGCTCCTTCTTTTGTGTGTGTGTGTAATTACTTGTCACTGTGACAAAATGTCATATCCGGGAGAACTTACCTTCTTTTAGACATTTACAATAGCATCTACCTTGGGATTGCCAACAGGAGATTGCTCAACCTAGGAAAGATTATTTTTAATGGTACAATATTAATAGCATGAGATATTTTGCCTCCCTCTTGAAAAAAACATGGGCAAATGTATCAGAAGGGCAGTGTCATGCCCTGAGCACATGAAAGGTGTTCTAGATGTCATTGCTTGCTTACCACCTTCCATTATCTCATTTCTTACTTTCTGGAAAGTGAAGTGCATATGGACTTGGATCATCCAAGGGATCAGTCTGAACCTTGTCAGGGTTAACCCCATCAGTTGTGCATTGAGCAATCTCTAGCATTGATAGTAGAAGCACAGCTGTTGTGTTAAAAGAGCAAGCAAACATAGCCACAGTGCCTTGTTGCTTCCCAGTGTTGTCCATAGCAATTTGACTCTAGGTCAACCACTCCCCCTCCACCTTCATGTCAGCTTCAGAAAGGCCTCCATGCTGCAAAACTGCAGCAAGTCTCAACATCTCATCGCAGGCAGGGAGGTCTGTCAGTTACCTAGCAACGTGGCAACAGAAGCACCCGTGTGCTGCTTAGTTTTCAAATGATGAAATGATAGTCACAACATTTTACATTTAAACAGTGCTATCTCCAGGGACCTCAAAGACTGTTGTGAATAGAGAAAAGGACTCATCAGGACTTGCTTTTTCAAGGATGGCTAGCTCCATTTTACAAAAGGGAAGTTAGAGCAGAACAGGGCACAGTGGTCCATTCTACGTGAGCCCCAGAATTGTAGCCAGGAAGCATATAGAAAGAACTTCCACCTGATGGAAAACACTAAAAAATGGAGCTATAAACGACCCCATTTTTTCTCAATTAAACTTTACAACACCTACAGAGCAGAGACTGTGTTCATCATATATTTTGAAAATTACCAACCTTACTGATTGCTAAATTACAGATGAAATCAATGAGTAGGTAGTGTATCTTACAACCTCACTGCTGAGAAGGGAATCAGCCACAGGATAAGTTTGTAAGACATTATTAGTTATCTAAATTGTGATTGTCCTGGGATTGTTTTTTTGAAATGTAATACACTTCCTATCTGAAGGCAGATATTGTTGTTTGTCTACTCCTTCTCCTTCGCTAACAGCAGTGGTTTAAAAAAATGACCACAAATTCTTTGACACTCTTTCCATTGAGAAATAAGGTCTTTGTACTCTCCCTTTAAAGCCTGGACAGGATTGTGAGATTGATTCAACCAGTAGAGTTTGACAGAAGTTGATGCTTTATGACTTCTAAGGGTGAATCATGAAAAAGTGATACTGCTTTCACCTTGTTCACTTGAACACTCACATTTGGAGCCCATGGCAACCATGTGAGAAATCGGACTACCTTAGCTGCCATGCTGTGTGGAAGCCCGAGCCACATAGAGAGGACAAGTATACGTACAGTGGTTAACTACCTGAGCTCACCCAGCCTTTGAGTCATCACCCCCGGCACCAGGCACAGGAGTGAAGAAGCCACCAGATGATTATTCTGCTCTCCCCTCACCCCACTCCAGTCTTTCCAATCTTCCCATCTTAAGCCCTCGGTGTTGTGAAACAGATGCTAGTTATCCCTACCATTCTTTCTTTAAATTACCTGTGAACATAATTAAATCATTTTTGTTTCATGCTACTAAGTTTAAGGTAATTTCTTAAACAACAATAATAACTGGAACACTAACAGAACCCCAATTGTTCACCCTCCTTTGTGTGTTTGTGTCCTGGAGGAGAGGCTATGGCCCTTCCTCAACTCCTGAGGATGACTGTTTATTTAAGGCAATTATGGTCATTTTACTTCACTTATGATGTGTTCAGGAGCTCTGGTGGCATAGTGCCTAAGGTATTTGACTGCTAACCAGAAGGATGGCAGTTCAAACCTACCACCCACTCCTCAGAAGGAAAGTTGGGCTATCTATTTCCATAGTGATACTGCCTCAGAAACCCAAGGAGGGGTCACTATGAGTTAGATCCAACTAGGTGACAGTATGTTTTGCGTGTATGATGTGTTTACATTGGGTGTGGTGGTGAGATGCAATTCTGGCCAATAAGATGAGTGGAGGGGTTGGTTTTTGAAAAGTTTCCAGATTCTCCTTCAGGTTTGCAGGAGAAGTTAGAGCACAACAGGGCACAGTGGTCCATTCCACGTGAGCCCCAGAATTGTAGCCAGGAAGCATATAGAACTTCCAACTGATGGAAAACACTAAAAAATGGAGCTAAAAACTACCCCATTTTTTCTCAATTAAACTTTACAACACCTACAGAGTTGTTCTCAGTGCTATCTTTGGATGCTATTGTCATCACACAATGCCGATACCTGGGATACCCATCCTGGGATGTCCAGAGAAGCCAGGAGGAGCCTAAGAGGACAAGCCATGCTAAGGTCAACAGGGCAGAGAAAAGGGTGAAGAAGTTATGATTTTGATGATGCTTCAAATTAAGCCACTAAATTAACCAATCCCTGAGACAACCTCTGTCTTTGGACTTGTTACATAATTTCCTCATTGTTTAAGCATTTTTGCATTGAGTCTTTTGAGAGCTTCAGCCAAACTCTCCTAACTACTTTCTTACTTTTTTTTTGTAATGTTTTCCTAACTTGTTCTTGTTTCAGAGCATCAAGTTATTCCCCCACAGGTCTAGATTCAAATCTTGTTTCTGCCATTTATTTACTATCAAATTTTGAATTGCTCTGACCCTCAGTTTCTTCATCTGTAACACTGTAATAATAATATTCTCATCATTGGATTCTTGTGAAGATAAAGTTATTCACCCAATAAGTACTTACTGAGTGCCTGCTATAGGCCAGACACCATTCTTGGTACTAGGGAAACTGCTTTGAGTGAGACAGATAAGCTTCCAATCCTCATGGTGCTTAGAACTGTATGAGGTAGACAGATAATAAGTTAATACAAAATCATCTCAGGAGCTCTGGTGGTGTAGTACCTAAGGTATTTGACTGCTAACCAGGAGGCTGGCAGTTCAAACCCACCAGCCATTCCTGGGAAGGAAGACTGGGCAATCTACTTCCACAGACATACCGCCTTGGAAACCCAAGGAGGGGTCGCTATGAGTTGAATGGATTCAGAGAACAGCAAGTATTACAAATGATCGAGGTACGTAAACTATGTAGCTTGGGATCTGGCACAAAGCAAAGAACCAGTAAATGATGTCTATTATTTTTATTATTACAGTTAATAGTATTCAAATCACTATTAGGAAAAGTGAGTGACAAACAGGACCTGAGGGAATTTTGATTTTGGTTTTAAAATGAGATCCTCCCTATTCCCATCCACTAGGATGTAGCGTAGTGCCTAAGGCACTTGCGGTTCAAACCCACCAGCCACTCCTCGAAAGGAAGATGGGGCAATCTAGTTCCATAGTGATACTGCCTTGGAAACCCAGGGAGGGGTCGCTATGAGTCGGGTCCGACTGGATGGCACATGACAACAACAACAGGATGAAGTAGTTGAGGCCAGCTCTGAAATGTAGAGTCTGAATTTTTGCTCCTTAGAATCTTGTGATCGGTTCCTTCCTCTGCCCTACTCTCTCTAACTGACCTGGAAAAAATACCTAAGAGTGTGCCTGTCATGGAGTGGGATCCATAATTATGGGTGGGGCTGGAGTGAGGGGTCCCCTGTCCTGGCAGAGGCTTGTATGGTTTGAAACTCCCACCGACAACAAAGAAGCTAGCACCTGGGCTTTTTCATCAGTTTGTCCAGACGTGGGACAGAGGCAAAGGGGAAGGGGTAAGAATTACAAGATGCCAGCAGTCAAACATCAAAAAAATGGAGCCCAACTTTTAAATTATTTTATCTAATGCTGTGTCTTTGTTTTACTGATGAGGGCTCAGACACAGAGAGGGGATGTGGCTTGCCCAAGGTCACACAGCTAAGTAGTGGTAGTGCTGGCACTGGAATCCACAAAGACTCTAGTATCTTTTCTCTATCCTCCATAGCACTTCATTGAAAAATACCTCAAGGGACAAGAAAATCTACACTCTTCTTTTGATATTAAAGTGGCATTGAATCGAGCCAGGAAGCTCCCACACCTACATTTTGCTTGAGGACCACAAACTTCCAAGAGAGGTTATTAGTCCAGGGACAAAGGTCTCACATTGCAAGAGCAGAGCTCAAATGTTTTAAAAAGAAAAGGAAATCCACTTATTTGGGTTTTAATACTTTCAGGAGAATTGTTTTGAATGTACAGTATCCATTTTGGAAGCCATGACCACTTAAACACACACTTGGGAAGGAGTAGTTTTTAAAACCTGAATTTTTGCCTGGCTCTTGGATTCTCTGAAGTGTCAGTATTTTAGTGTTTTCTGTTTATTGTACCACCTCCAAATAAATCTGAAATTGTTTCAATTTTTCTGATTTTTGCCACCGGGAAGTAAAGTAGCCCACTTGGTGGAAAATATTTTGGATAAAACCTCCTCAAATAGTTAGTTACCAGTTCCAGCTGACAGTTACTGGGACCCTGGAATATGCTTAATCTGCTACCATCTGGGAAGAAAAATGGACGGATGGAGTTTACTGAGAACCAGATAAAGAGTTCCTTCTTTACTATGGCCAACTAAGTGAATTTAATAAATATTTGCATGTACAATCTGCCCACAATTGTCTGGTGAATGGGGCATGATGGACAATCAAAGGTAAAAGCCATGGATAATACCCATTAATTACATTTAGCTTTGAACTGTCTTATGTTTGGTACTGTCTTTCAAATATGGGGAATTTTATGGCTAAGACAATATCAACATTTATCAAGTATATATTCAATGCCAGGCCTCAGGTAAGGCAATTTCACATTTATGATAGCACCTCTATTGATTCTATTATTTACTGTCTGGGGCTTTTGTGCTTGAAGAGGAATACTCACTACTACTTTTCTTTCCTTTGATGCCCAATTTATTAACTTTTTAGACTTTATGAAACAAAGCATTCTTTTAACCATTCAGTAATTAACATTTTTCTAAATATTTACATAAACCTAACTACTATGTCCAAACTTAGGTATCTCAGAAGATATTTTCTCTGAAATATTTAAACAGAGTTTGTTGTTTTGGTTGCCATTGAGTTGATTCTGACTCATGATGACCTCATGTATGAGAGTAGAACAGTGCCCACAGAATTGTCAAGTCTCTGACCTTTCAGAAGAAGATTGCCAGGCCTGTCTTCTGAGGCGCTTTGAACTGCCAACCTTTAGGCTAGTAGTCGGGTGCTTAACTGTTTGCACCATCTGGGGACTCTATCAACATAGATTAGAAAGTTATTTCATTAAATTCTTTTTAGTAGTTAATTTTCACAAGTTTAATGTATCAAATTATCTTAAATGCTTTAAAACACGCTAAGGAGACAAAGCACACAAAATATCACCGTGATTATAGAACTTATTCTTACACATGCAGTATGGACTTAGGTGTTTTATTATGTCTATCTGTATTTGTATCCTCCTTATCACTCCTTTTCTTATATTTTCCCAGGTAGCAGTGATTTTACGAGACTAAACTGGATGGCAAGCTCTGGGTTGCACCAGCTGATTCTTGTACTGGACACGGGCTTGCTTTGTAAGTTCAAGATGATTTTAACCAGAGCCCTGGTCGACTGGGTCCACTTTTTAATTTGTTTTTTTCTTGCTACATCATGAAATATTTGACTTTCTACAAATGGTGGTAAATATATGTTGTTGTTATGTGCCGTTGATTTGGACCCGACTCATAGTGACCCGTCCTTGGGTTTCTGAAGCAGTATCGCTATGGAAGTAGATTGCCCCATCTTCCTTCCAAGGAGTGGCTTTATATATATATATATATATATATATATATATATATATATAAAACAAAAAAATTGACATTTTAACAGTTGTCACACATAGTTTTCAGTGACCATCACTTTTATCCATTCCTAGATTGAGCCATCGTCCTTAACAGAAGCTCAGGGTCCAGTATCCCCTAAACATTGAGTTCCCTTTTCCATCTCCCTCCCTCCTGCCTGCCCCTGGGTACCACTAATAAATGTTGGCCTCTTATTATTATTACCTTAATGTTGCTTATTCTAGATATTTCATATGAGTGGGATCATACACTATATGTCCTTTTGTGTCTGACTTATTTCACTCAGCATAATATTTTCAAAGTTCACCCATAGTATAGCACGTGTCAGGACTTCATTTCTATTTATGGCTGAAGAATAGCATTCCATTGTATGTATGTACCACATTTTGTTTATCCATTCATCTTTTGATGGACATTTAGGTTGTCCCCACTTTTTGGCTTTGTTGAACAATGCTGCAATGAATATTGGTGTACAAGCCTCTGTTTTCATTCCTTCTTTCAATATTTTTGGGCATATATCTAAAAGAGGAATTAGCGGGCCATCTGGTAATTCAATGTTTAACTGTTTTCCACAGGAGCTGTACCACTTTACAATCCCATCAGCACTGGTCGAGGGTTCTAATTTTTCTACATTCTCACCAACACCTGTTCTTTTCCATTTTTTAAATCCTAGATGTCCTAGTGGGTATGAAGTGATATTTCATTGTAGTTTCGATTTGCATCTACCTAATGACTAATGAGCATCTTTTCATGTGTCTATTGGTCATTTATAGATTGTGTTTGGTGAAATACTTGAGCTTTGAGGCTTTTAGTTTTTGAAAGTTTTCATCTTTCCCCTTTTTCTGCTATTATTGTTTGTTGGCCAGGTCCTTAAGCATTACCACAAACAGTCATGTTTTCCTAGTGTTTTAGATTGAATTTTGTTTTCCAAAAAGATGTGTTAAACTACTGCCAACCACTTGGGAAGGGATCAAAATTGTTGATCCTGGATAGAATGGGAGAAAAATGTGGAACAAAACTCAAAATCATAAAAAAGACCAGGCTTACTAGTTTGATTGAGATTCATGAAACCCTCAAGACTATGGCCCCTAGTCACTCTTTAGGCCTGTAATTGAATTTGCTCCTGTGGCTTCCTTCAGCCAAACAATAAACAGGCTTAGAGGTGAACAGTTATATCAGGCAGGTACACTTCTTAGAGCAATCAACCATTCAGAAGGGCAGTATTTGCACAGGGAGATAGCCCAGAGGGCAGGAATGCATAGGAAAGAAAGACACAGGGAAAAGCTAACCATAGGGAGGAGGTGGAAAGAGAGCTGTTATATTGTGGGATTGCAATCAAAGTCATGATACAGTGTATGAACTGAGGAATGAAAAAAATTTTCTCTGTAAACTTTTACCCAAATCACACTAAAAAGTTAAAAAAAAAATAAAATAAAAGCATATGTCCACATTTTGTACAACAGCTGGTAGAGAAAGATGTAATGGTGGCACAAATCTTCATCTCTCAAGAGGCATTCTTCAAGGCCTAACACAGTTCTCACTTCTTATTTGAAGCCTCCCTTGATTGATTCAATCCCACAGGAGCCAGAAGACCAGCTTTCTGAATTGCGTCTACTACTGACTTTCTGTGAGATTTTGGACAAGCCACTGAACATTTCTGGGGAATTTTACACTAATGGTATTAATACCTACCTGGAATTACTGTTCAGATTAAAGAATGAATTGTTCATAAACTCTAAAAAAAAAAAAACAGAGAGAGAGAGATTTTAAAGTCATAACCCCTGTCCCTATGAATGTGACATTGGGAAAATAGGGTCTTTCTTTAGAGATATTATCAGTTAAGTCATCCTGGAGTGTATGTGGGGAGAGCCCTAGTCTTAATCCCTTCTGAGTGGTGTATTATTAGAGGGACAACAGACATGGAAACAGAGTCACACACACAAGGGGAAGATGGGTGCTATCTGATGATGGAGGCAGATGCATCTATAGCAGCCAAGGAACACCAAGATTGTTGGCAGCCTCCAGAAACTAGGAGAGAGGCCTGGAACAAGTCCTCTCTTAAAGCTCCCAGAAGAAATCTTCATAGCCAACACTTGATTTGGACTTCTAGCCTCCAGGACTATGAGAAAATAAATTTCTATTCTCTAAAGGCACCCACTTTTTGTAGCATTTTGTTACAGCAGCCCTCTGAAACTAAGACAAGTAGCATCTTATTACAATTAATAAGACCATTTAGAGAATCAGGATTGCATAGCAAATTCTCTTCTTTGGGGTCAATAGTGGATGGTGTGATGCTTCAGGACTGAGGTGCCCATCCCCAGTGGCCTGGTGTGTTGTCTACTTATGACTCATAGCTGAGTCCTTCCTAGAAATCTTCTTCAGCTAAAGTGAGCTGCCTTATCTCAAGGACTGGTTGATGTGGGATTACAAAGGCCCAATGCCCTTGGCTCAATATTGAACATCTCTAAAGAGCCATTCCAATGTCAGAGCTCCCTGTGGGGTTGGCCGAAGTCTCTGTTGAAACTGCGTTACATCAAGGATCAACTCCCCTCTTTGCCCCATTCCACTTCCTTCACTTGTTTACAGAAGTTGTTTATAAGAGCACATCCAAGTAAACATCCAACTCAAGTTTGTTCCAGAGAATCTGAACTTGAAGGTTAGTGTCAAGTGTAGTTCTAGGAAGCAGAGACCTAATAACTTGAATGGTGGTAACCCCTTGGCATGTGGTATGTGGTGTGATGCAAACATTAAAACTGTCACTAGTGGTGATCTGAGCTGGGACACTCATAAAAAGGAACACCTTTCCTTTTCACCCTTTCTTCTTCTGTCCCTCTCTCCTTCCTTCCTCCTTCCCTCCCCTTCTCCCTCTTCCTCCATTCCTTTCTTTCTAATTTTTCTCCCAAGATTGTAATATGACTGTGCATTCAGGTAACAGAAAATCCCTGTTCCAACGCAAAATCATTTTCTTGCCAGGAGTCCCATAGCTACAAACCTTCAGCTTTGAAGGGTAAATTAAGCTGAAAGATATACCTCCCAGAATATAGCTTGCAATCTATTGCCTGAAGAAAATAAGCAGAGTTATTGTTCTTCCCTAAAGGCAGTCTTCTCTTAGTTAAGTGTGTCTATCTAGTTCCATTTTGTGATCATCAACAGCTTCTTTCAGTGAGAAGGGAATAACAAGCATCCAGAAGACAAAGGAAAACAAGAGGACCTTGTGTCTTTTACATGAGTTTTTCTTGTAGAATAAAGATATGTCAATCTCTCCTCCTGTTAGTCAAGGAGAGTTAAAATGTTTAAACATATTTTATAAATCCTCATTCAAATGCAATTACTCTTGCTTGTCATGGCAAAGAAAGAACAACAAAAACTTGGAAAACTTATGATACTTTCAGAAACAGGGAAATTGTATTAGCTATGATAAGAATGGTTTAGAAATGACGTACGTCATGGGAAGAGCTGCAGCTGGGACAGTCTACTAGTTACTCCTTTCCCTTCCCCATCCCCTTAAGTATATTTCCTTCTGTCATTTTTTTAGCTAGGCACATAGCTGCCAGACCAAAGGACCACACTTTTCAGCTTCCCTTGCTTCAAGGTGTAGATCTATGACCAGGTCCTGATTAACGAAGTATGAGGGGAAATGAGATGGGCAATTTTAGTGTTACATTTTTAACAAGAGGGCCATGTTCTTTCTCTTGTTCTTCCATTTTGATTCTTGGAATATGACGGTGATAGAAAACCATCTTACGGCATTTGGATGAGAGGCATGGCCTGGGGAGGGTGCAACAAGATGGAAAGAGTTTGGACGCCTGGTTCACTGTGGAGCTGAGTTCCAGAAAGTCCCTGGACCATATACCTCCAGAGTGTTAAGTCAGACAGATAGAAACTTCTCTCTTGCTAATTTGGATCTCTGTCACATGCAGCCAAGCTTATAGCTAAATTAATTAATATCTTAGCTGAGTAGGAAAGGAAATTTAATTGTACAATAATGTTTTCAGTATGATATCATTTTTACAAAAATTGGTGAAAAGTTCTATCTTGTACACATACATATATACTTGCAAATTTTAAATGATCATGAAGAAAGGTGGGGAAATATATCACCAAGCAGCTAACCTTGATTTCCTTAAGAGGTGGGGTTAGGAGAAATCTTTTATATATATTTTTTAATATTCTTTTTAAAAATCATGTTTGACTTATTACACATTTTATTTTGAATTTACAGGCAAAAAAATTATTTCAGGTCTTCCTGTAATGGGAGCAGTTATTGTGGAGGTGCTTGTTTAAACCATGCATTTGAGTGTTTATGGTAAGTGTTCAAAAGTAGAAACCCAGCATGTTGCTCTTCCATGGTAGGAACTATATCTGCCTGAGAGATTTATGTTTGTGAGGCCATTCTCACCGACTTTTATCTGGATAGAGGTCCTGCTGACTCTTTCATGTGGTTGGATAAATGCTTTTGGGAAAGATTGATTATTTTAGATTAAAAAAGAGAAACAGTTGTATTTTGCACAAAATTGTCTCTACATTTGCTTCTGTTGTTGTTGTTATGTGCCCTCCAGTTGATCCCGACTCATTAGCAACCCCTCCTTGGGTTTCTGAGGCAGTATCACTATGGAAGTAGATATGGGAAGAAGTAGACAGAACGAGTCAGGGTAATAATTAAGATGTGAGAAGACATCCCCCTGGTGACTCCTAACCAGCTGACCAAGTGGCCACAGCTCAGGGTAGGCAGGGGTTTCAGAGAGCCCCACATTTATTGCCCAGAATGAATATAAGAATACTACCCACTAGGTAAAGAGAGATTTACACATTTGTTGATATGGCCCCAGTTGCAAATGAAAATTTGGAAATCACAGGTTTCAAAATCTGTAACCAGCAGCAAAACCTTTCAAATACCAGTCTCAAGTTTTTATTCAGAAAAACATTTTTTTTTTTTTTTTTTTTTGCATTTCACCATACCTCTTTAATTCTATGAGGGAAGATGTAAACACATGAAAAAATAGCTTGACAAAGGTTAAAGTCACACTAGTGAGTATAGCAGCCATTTATTTATTTATTTGTTTATTGCACTTTAGCAAGGATGGGAAAACCAATGGCTTCCTTTGGTTTTTCTTCCTTCAGTAAAGAGGAAACAAGGGCAACAGGAAGGGAAGGATGGGCTACACACACATTTGGAACAGCATCTTTTCCAGGACCAAAATGAAAATTACTAAAACTACTAACTGATGAGAAGTGACATCCTTAATTTGACATAGGTGACATAGTAGAAAGAACATGGACTTTGGAATCAGGTAGCTCTTGGTTCAAATCCTTGATTTGTCACATTGTGTAATAAGATGTTAAAATAAAAGTTTCTTGGTATCAGTTTTGGCTGGGCCTCATGACAATGATATTCACTTACATTCCAAAGTGAGGTATGAGACCACCATGCAGGTCTGGCAAAGAGACATTCAAAACTAGTTAGGGGTCTTTTATCCCTTAGCCATATCAAAGATATGAAAGGAATATATATATTTATATGAATAGTAAGTAGAAAAGAATTTTATGCAGAAAGTTAGGGTGTTCTTCTTTTACCTCAAGTCGAGGGAGAGGCCTTCAGTGGGACCACCCAGTGGGCTGACATGTGTGGACATGTGTGGACTGATGTCTAAGTCATGCCTGAGACATCAAAAAGGTAAGAGATTGTGGTTGATTTATTACTCTGACAAAGGAGTGAAAGGATGTTACTGGAAAGGGAATGATTTTTACTCTGACTGGGACAAAGAATACATGTTTTGACCAGATTGGCCCATGAATGTGAGAAAGCTGATGAGGGTTGTCTTAGCTATCATCCAAGAAGACTCCAGGAAAAGGCAAGGTGACCTTAGCAGAGACTGCTGTTGGGTACTGCTGGATCTGGTTAATGGAAGAGACCTAGTGTTGGGGAAGTTTCTGAATGACACACAAAAGTGCCCCTTGAAGCAAAGTGCCACTTGTACAGCTGCCAGTGCTAACTGCATTAATCATTGCAGTGATGGTTTGATTGCGAAAGAAACCTCTAGTTATAACTGTTGCTGTTGTGTCAATTCC
>NW_006921950.1:1356848-1360055 GCF_000298275.1 Orycteropus afer afer
CTTTTTAAAAATCATGTTTGACTTATTACACATTTTATTTTGAATTTACAGGCAAAAAAATTATTTCAGGTCTTCCTGTAATGGGAGCAGTTATTGTGGAGGTGCTTGTTTAAACCATGCATTTGAGTGTTTATGGTAAGTGTTCAAAAGTAGAAACCCAGCATGTTGCTCTTCCATGGTAGGAACTATATCTGCCTGAGAGATTTATGTTTGTGAGGCCATTCTCACCGACTTTTATCTGGATAGAGGTCCTGCTGACTCTTTCATGTGGTTGGATAAATGCTTTTGGGAAAGATTGATTATTTTAGATTAAAAAAGAGAAACAGTTGTATTTTGCACAAAATTGTCTCTACATTTGCTTCTGTTGTTGTTGTTATGTGCCCTCCAGTTGATCCCGACTCATTAGCAACCCCTCCTTGGGTTTCTGAGGCAGTATCACTATGGAAGTAGATATGGGAAGAAGTAGACAGAACGAGTCAGGGTAATAATTAAGATGTGAGAAGACATCCCCCTGGTGACTCCTAACCAGCTGACCAAGTGGCCACAGCTCAGGGTAGGCAGGGGTTTCAGAGAGCCCCACATTTATTGCCCAGAATGAATATAAGAATACTACCCACTAGGTAAAGAGAGATTTACACATTTGTTGATATGGCCCCAGTTGCAAATGAAAATTTGGAAATCACAGGTTTCAAAATCTGTAACCAGCAGCAAAACCTTTCAAATACCAGTCTCAAGTTTTTATTCAGAAAAACATTTTTTTTTTTTTTTTTTTTTGCATTTCACCATACCTCTTTAATTCTATGAGGGAAGATGTAAACACATGAAAAAATAGCTTGACAAAGGTTAAAGTCACACTAGTGAGTATAGCAGCCATTTATTTATTTATTTGTTTATTGCACTTTAGCAAGGATGGGAAAACCAATGGCTTCCTTTGGTTTTTCTTCCTTCAGTAAAGAGGAAACAAGGGCAACAGGAAGGGAAGGATGGGCTACACACACATTTGGAACAGCATCTTTTCCAGGACCAAAATGAAAATTACTAAAACTACTAACTGATGAGAAGTGACATCCTTAATTTGACATAGGTGACATAGTAGAAAGAACATGGACTTTGGAATCAGGTAGCTCTTGGTTCAAATCCTTGATTTGTCACATTGTGTAATAAGATGTTAAAATAAAAGTTTCTTGGTATCAGTTTTGGCTGGGCCTCATGACAATGATATTCACTTACATTCCAAAGTGAGGTATGAGACCACCATGCAGGTCTGGCAAAGAGACATTCAAAACTAGTTAGGGGTCTTTTATCCCTTAGCCATATCAAAGATATGAAAGGAATATATATATTTATATGAATAGTAAGTAGAAAAGAATTTTATGCAGAAAGTTAGGGTGTTCTTCTTTTACCTCAAGTCGAGGGAGAGGCCTTCAGTGGGACCACCCAGTGGGCTGACATGTGTGGACATGTGTGGACTGATGTCTAAGTCATGCCTGAGACATCAAAAAGGTAAGAGATTGTGGTTGATTTATTACTCTGACAAAGGAGTGAAAGGATGTTACTGGAAAGGGAATGATTTTTACTCTGACTGGGACAAAGAATACATGTTTTGACCAGATTGGCCCATGAATGTGAGAAAGCTGATGAGGGTTGTCTTAGCTATCATCCAAGAAGACTCCAGGAAAAGGCAAGGTGACCTTAGCAGAGACTGCTGTTGGGTACTGCTGGATCTGGTTAATGGAAGAGACCTAGTGTTGGGGAAGTTTCTGAATGACACACAAAAGTGCCCCTTGAAGCAAAGTGCCACTTGTACAGCTGCCAGTGCTAACTGCATTAATCATTGCAGTGATGGTTTGATTGCGAAAGAAACCTCTAGTTATAACTGTTGCTGTTGTGTCAATTCCAATTTATGGTGACTAGAACTGTGATCCAAAGACTTTTCAATGGCTGATTTTTCAGAAGTAGATTGCCAGGTCTTTCTTCTGAGGCATCTCTGTTTGGACTCAAACCTCCAAACTTTTGGTTAACAGCCAAGCATGGTAACCACTTGCTCCAAAGAAGACTCATGATACTCCAAATGACAATACTTACAAATCTACAGTTTGTTGCAGGAAAATGACAAAATGGAGTAATAACATTAAGGAAAGACTATATATTTCAGCCAAAGCCTCCTTCACTAAAAAAGGTAGGGAGTGACCAAATGCAAGCTCCTGTAAGAGCTGTGGCAGGATGCCCTTGCTTTGTCAGATCGGAACCACAGATGTATGCACAGAATACCTCAGAACCAGGGAGCCCTGAATGGATGTTGGCCTGGGTCTCTTATACTTTGCTGGTCATATTTTTGCTATGGAACTAGCCCTAATGGTAAAGCCTTTTTGGGGTTCTTTCCAGGACCAGATGCAAATCATCAATCTTACTGTTATCAATAAACAATGCTGACAACTTGGCATAAACCACCCAAACAGTGTTATAAAGTACCACTGTTAATCATGCATTCAGCAGAAATAAGTGCCATGCAGGCACATTTCTTCTGAGTAAAATAGCCCAGGTTTATTCCAGGCTTGCTGTGATTTACTCTTACATCAACCAACTCCTGACAGTATCTGTTTAGTAAGGAACTTTCTACCCCTTCTCTCTGTTTTCTACCCTAGTGGAGATGAAAGCAGCCTAGAGAATGAAGGAGAAGAATAAAGCTCAAGACAGAGAAAGAGAAAAATCTGACTTGGAGGACGGGAAGAAGATTTAATTCTAAATGAAGTTGGATCTTGTGACTATTAAGGGACTAGAAAGGAGAATGTTTTCATGACTAGAAGTACCTGAAAAATTTTAGTGAATTATGAGTAACTATGAAACCATAGGAATTGCCTTAAAGTTTTTTCTACTGTGCAGGGGAAAAAGTAACTTGACAGAATGGGTTCGAATGGATAGAACAACATGCCCAGGCTCTTTGTTGCTTACATCACATGACTTTGATTCTTTTAATATATTGCTCATATACAATATTAGAAGAATCAGACGACTACTAAGAAATCTCTATACAAAATTCAAGATATTAAAAATAAATATAGAAATATAGAAATATTGTTGTTAGTTGCCCTTCAACAAACACGGTGGCTTCAACTCATAGTGATGCTGTATATAATAGAATGAAAAGTTGCCTGATTGTGTACCATCTCCTTCATTGGTATGTTTGAGTCCATTTTTTTTTTTTTT
>NW_006921950.1:1360577-1361302 GCF_000298275.1 Orycteropus afer afer
CATTCTCCCACTCTCAAACCTAACTAGACACAAGCACTGAAATCTTTTTGCTTTCTTTAATAAAGCAAAATACTTATGTACTTCATTTGGCTTTATGATGAAGAAAAATGGATTAAGACACCAGTTTCATGAGGTTAAGAGCTGTTTGCAGGATTAGGAGGTGTCTTGAACAGCTGGGAAGTTTGCTGGGATGAGAAGTGAAATATGTTCTTCTAGGCCCTTAAGGCATGTGACCAGAAACAAAATGGATCACCTCCCTTGCCGTTAGCAGCAGGCTGTGTCCTGGCCATCAGACGAGGGCAGATGTGGTATAAGCCACTTACAGAACTTGCTCCTAAAAGCCTCCTAGGTGGACCCTCCAGATATCTGTTTCTGCCACTTGGAAATTCTTTCCAAGATGGACTATCTACATGACAGAGGAAGTTCACCTGACCTGCATAGGACTTTACATGAGCAAGTGAAGCCACAGAAATGCTGGGGTTAAACTATAGGCTAATCTATTCTGATTAAAACATGGGAAAAGAACTATGAAGAAAAGAAAGAGCAGAAACATGAAGCAGTTTTTGCAGACAAAGGTCTAAAGGAAGAATCAATATGTTTTTAGGTCAATATTTGTTGGAGAGAACAGAGAATAGGGAGAGAAAGAATGACATTAAATAACTCTATCTTATGTAAGAATTCCCAGGTGTATAATAGAGCTGACAAGGGACAAGGTTGTAGTCACT
>NW_006921950.1:1362117-1363122 GCF_000298275.1 Orycteropus afer afer
CATGGGAAAAAAACTGCAAAGAAAAGAAAGAGCAGGAACATGAAGCAGTTTTTGCAGACAGAGGTCTAAAGGAAGAATCAATATGTTTTTTAGGTCAATGTTTGTTGGAGAGAACAGGGTATGTAGGGAGAGAAAGAATGACATTAAATAACTCTATCTTATGATTACATTGAAAGAAAATCCTTTTTAAATGAAGAATAACATATATACAGAAATATATGTTATTCTTCATTTAAAAAATTATGTGAATCAATGAATTTTAATAAACTCACCTAAATAAATCAAAGTTTAAGTAAATCAAAGCTCAATGAATTTTCACAAACTGGACACACCTATGTAACCAGCAGATAGATAATAAAACAACAACAGATTATATCCAGGATCCCAGAAACCCTCTTCTAGCCCTTTGCAGTCACAAGCCCAAAAGAGGAGTCACTATTCTAACTTTTAAATCTTTGGCTGCATGTTGACCTGTGCTTGACCGTGTGGTTTAAAAAGAGACAGCTGGAAAAAGACAACTTTCTACCTGCATCTCCACTCAGATTTCCATATTACCCAGAAACACTGGACTTCTGGACAGTTCTTAATTTTTCCAGTTGTTCATCAAACCAAACCCAATCAAACCCATTGCTGTTGAGTAGATTCTTACTCGCTATGAGTTGTTCACAATGAGTAGAAAAAAAAGTAAGTAAAGACAGAGGAGCTGAATGAAAAAAATTATGAAACTGATTTTAACTCTTACAGTGATGTTGATTTAAATTAATTTTAGTTTCTTCAAATAGACATTATATGCTTTGTATGTCCATAAAAATTGATAAAAATAAGATACATATGTTATTACAAAGGACAACTTAACACATTTTGAAAGGTAGAGATTTTACTGGGTAAAATTGTATAGTCATGCAGTGTAGTAAATTACTTAGTGTGGCTTTTCTACCCATAAGTCTTTGTAAACTCCAAGGTGGGATTTTCTATGAGCAACTGAGGAGCTCCTGATTGCTGAAG
>NW_006921950.1:1363652-1365124 GCF_000298275.1 Orycteropus afer afer
TTGGAGGAACGGTTGGTGAAAGGGCTGGAGGGAGGCAGCATGTCTGGCCTGGCAGGAATAGGCCTTGGGTTACTGCTGGTAATCCTGTCTTCCTCTCATGGGATTACAGGAGGTCAGAACATGTGGCCTCCTTGCCATTTTAGCAAGTCATAATCCAATAAAATGTAAAACAAATACTGAAAAGTAACCAAAATAGTCACTACATGGAGAATAAGAATTAATGCATAACACTTGGATACAAATGGAAATCAAAATGGAATTTACAATATATTTAAAAGCAGTGAAAATACTTCATACCAAAACCTAACAATCACTGTAATAGCTGTTCTCAGAAAGAAATTCAGTCTTAAATAATTATGAAAGACTAAAAGTAACTGATTATTACTGATTTTAATAAATTATACTAAAAAAATACAAAATATACCAGGAATTGAGGATCATCGTATTTCATCCATTCAAGAAGACTCACTTTATTTTTCATTTTGGTATCTCTGAAATCAGTCTGTGCCCTTAATTTCTGTTGATCATGCAGCAGTGTGATATAGCTATTCTTGCCTGTACATGTAAGAACTTGGCTTTTCTTCCTGGTGGCATGATTGAAATCTCTTGGCATGTCAGTCAAAAAACCATTTAAGTACTATTTGAGGAAGGAATATGAGTACTGGTTGATGTCTGAAAATTTTTGAATGACACTTGAAATAAGAAAGAACTAGCACCAAAATTTGCAGAATGGGAATCAGCTGTTTGGAAGAAAATCTTGGAAGCAAGAGTGGAACACTTGTATAAGAAGATGTTGCAGCCAGCCCAGAGGATAAGATTGCTTTGAAAAATATGAACATTGATGATCAAATGGACAAGTGATTCCAAAGAGCTGGGCTTTCAATGAGAAGACATTTTAGGAATACCTGAAGCAACTTTTTTGGACTATCTTTTCCTTTCATGGAAGTACAAGAGAGATATGATTAAAAATTACAACTAAATAAACCTAAAAGAACTCTTTCAGTAAGTACAAATTAAACATTCTAAGTGGCAAGAAGGCCTTGTGTCCTAGTTTATGTGAAAGCATTTTGTCTTTCTTACTGGTACCCAAATAATGATGACATGTGATAACACAGCCAAAAGCTAAAGTTAATGAAATAGAAAACTAAGAGTAGATGTACAAACAAATATGAAAATTTGTTCTTAAAAATATAATAAAATGTATATGTAAACTCCTCATGAGCCCGATTAAGGAAAATGGTGTGAGAACAAAAATATACAAGTGTATAAGAAAAGACAACCACAGATAATACAGATGGTTAAACAATAAGGAAATATTATATGTAATTCATTGGCAACATATTTGAAAATCAAAGAAAGAGGTTGACAAACTTTTTCTGAAAAGTGTCAGGTAATAAGTATTTTAGACTTTGTGAGCTAAGAGACAAAATCAAAGATATTACTTAACTACTTATATGTCATTCAGCCCCCAC
>NW_006921950.1:1366781-1372242 GCF_000298275.1 Orycteropus afer afer
AAAGAACTGAAGAAAAAAATTAAGCCGCAAGTTGCAATACTGAAAGATTCTTTGAGCAAAATATTGAATGATGCAGAAACATCAAAAGAAGATGGAAGGAATACACAGAGTCACTGTACAAAAAAGATTTGGTTGATGTTCATCCATTTCAGAAGGTGGAATATAATCAAGAACCAGTGGTTCTGAAGGAGAAGTCGAAGCTGCACTGAAGGAATTGGAGAAGAACAAAGCTCTATGAATTGACAGAATACCCACTGAGATGTTTCAACAAATGGATGCTGGACTGTAGGCACTCACTTATCTATGCCAAGAAATTTGGAAGACAGCTATCTGGTCAACTGACTGGAAGAGATCCATATTTGTACCCATTCCAGAGAAAGGTGATCCAACAGAATGTGGAAATTATTGAACAATCTCATTAAAATCATATGCAAGTAAAATCTTACTGAAGATAATTAAAAATGGTTACAGTAGTACATTGACAGAGAACTTTCAGAAATTCAAGGTGGATTCATAAGAGAATGTGGAACAAGGGATATCATTGCTGATGTCAGATGGATCTTGGCTGAAAGCAAAGAATACTAGGAAAATGTTTACTTGTGTTTTATTGACTATGCAAAAGCATTTGATTGCATGGATCATAACAAATTACAGATAACATTGAGAAGAATGGGAATTCTAGAACACTTAATTGTCCTCACGAGGAACATGGATATAGACCAGGAGGCTATCTTTTGAATAGAACAATAGGTTATCTCATGGTTTAAAATCAGGAAGGGAGTGCATCAAGGTTGTATGCTTTCACTGAATTTATTCAATCTGTATGCTGAGCAAATAATCCAACAAGAAGTACTATATGTAGAAGAATATGGCATTGGGATTGGAGGAAGACTCATTAACAGCCTGCAATATGAAGACAACACAACTTTGCTTGCAGAAAGTAAAGATGACTTGAAGCACTTACTGATGAAAATTAAAGATTGCAGTCTGCAGTATGGATTACATCTCAACATAAAAAAAAAAAAAAAAAGAAAACCCCCACAACTGGACCAATAAGCAAGCATCATGATAAATGGAGAAAAGATTGAAGTTGTCAAAGATTTCATAATACTTGGTTCCACAATCAATACCAATGGAAGTAGCAGTTAAGACATCAGAGGACACATTGTACTGTGCAAATCTGCTGCAAAAGACCTCTTTAAAGTGCCGAAGAGAAAAGATATCTCTTTGAAGACTAAGGTGGACCTAACCCAACCCATGGTATTTTCAATTGCCTCCTATGCATGTGAGAGCTGGACAATGAGAAAGGAAGACTGAAGAATGAATAAGGAAGACTGAGGAAGACAGTGAATGAAAACTGAACAAGGAGTGGTAAACTGCCAATTGGCACAGCATGGCCACATTGAATTATTGCAAGCAACATTCTGATCAGAGCAGGAAAAAGGTAACTGGCTCTACTTGCCCAGGACTGCACTGACATCCACATCAGTGATCAGGTGACCAGAGAGTTGGGATCAAACAACTCGGCCTGGTTTTATCCATCCACATCTGCTGCCCCACCCACTGAGCAAGTGCCATATCCCCTCCAATACTACTAGACTAATGACATGTGGTGCTCAACACTTACCCATCTTACCTTCAGCTACTCTACATGATCAGTGATCATTGACTTGCATGCAAATCCCACTTGCACCCATACTCCCACTTGCTACCAAATACAACCAGAGACAGGTGGTGAATCCCTCAAAACTGCCAAACTAGCTACCAGAGAAACAGGCTTGCCTTGTTGCCCACATGCAGTAAAACAGAATAATACAAAAAAAAAAAAAAAATTAGGAAGCAAAGCAACATACTATCAACAAATTAATACAAGACAATTAATACAATTACACTACAGAGACAACACACAACTTCAAATCACACACAGAAAAAAACAGGACATGATGCCTCAAAGAAGTGAGCAAAGTACAAGGCCAGAAAATCTTCTTGAGGAAGAATTCTATTAGAATTACCTGATAAGGAATTCAAAAGATTTATATTAGGCACCTTCAATGGATTGAAAGAAAGTTCAAGGAAACCACAGAAAAACCAAGGAAAACACAGACAAAATGCTAGAAGAATTAAAAAAATGCAATACAAAAACAAATTGAAAAAATAAATGGAAAATAAGAAACCATACAAAAACAGCAAACAGAAATCTAAAAAATTAATACTAAAATTCAGAAATGGATAACTCATTGGAAGGACAAAGGACTAGAACTGAATCAATGGAACACAGAATTAGTAAGATTGAAGACAAATCTCTTAACACCAATCTCTTGGTGGAACAATCAGAAAAAAGATTTGAAAAATGAAGAAAGTTTAAGATTCATTTTGGATACCACGAAGAGGACTAATTTATGTGTGATTGTAATTCCAGAACAAGAACAGACAAAAAAGAAAAAGCACTGAGAAAATTGTCAAACATTTGTTGAAAGAAAACTTCCCTAATATCATGAGAGATGAGAAGATATGCATCCAAGAAGCTTAATGAACCTCAAATAAGATAGACCTCAAAAGAAAATCACCAAGACATATCATAATCAAACTTTTTAAAATCAAAGACAAAGAAAAAATCTTGAAAGTAGATTGGGAAAAACAAAAAGTCACCTACAAAGGAGAACCAATAAGACTAACCTCTCATTTCTCTGCAGAATCCACGAAGGCAAGAAGGCAATGAGATGATATATATAAAACACTGAAGGAAAAAATTTAACATCCAAGAATTATATATCAAGTAAATTGTCCCTCACATATGATGATGAAATTAGGACATTTGCAAATAAAGAGAAATTAAGAGGCTTTGCAAAAAATAGACTAATCTTATAAGAGATGTTAAAGGGAGTCCTCTGGACAGAGAATTACCAACAGCAGACAACAAGTGGAGATTAAGACATACAGCAACATCACCTGGAAATCAACCCAGAAATAGAAGTTTCAAAAATAAGGTAAACCTACAAGATGGAAAATAAGGAACCAGAGATGCAATTGGTGAACAATGATAGCTTCAAAGGAAAAAAAAAAAAAAACACCCCAAAACCAAACTCACTGCCATCGAGTTGGTTCTGACTCATAGCGACCCCTCCTTGAGTTTTCAAGGCGATATCACTACAGAAGTAGAGTGCCCAACCTTCCTTCCAACCAGTGGCTGGTGGGTTTTCAAAACAAAAAGAGAGAATAAATGATGTAGTTATAGAACTTCCAAATGGAGAGGAAATCAAGAAAATATCAAGATACAATGGACTGCTTTAAACTTGGGAAGATAATAATTACAATGTAACCTCAAAGAAAATTAATAAACTTTCACACCAAAATTAAAAAGGAGAAAATTATAAAGTCTCAGAAAACACTAAAACAATAGCAATGAAGGAAATAAAAAAGTCATTGAACAAAATGAGCTCAGCACCAAAAAATATATGCAAGAAAGAAACCATCAACACCACACAAAAAAACAAAGCAAAATGACAGCAATAAATTCATACTTATAAATAATTATATTGAATGTAAATGGATTAAATGCACCAGTCAAGAGACAGAGGGTAGAAGAATGGGTAAGAAAACATGATCCATCAATATGCTCTCTACAAGAGACACACCTTATACACAAAGTCAAACATAGGCTAAAATGCAAAAGATGGAAAAACATGTCAAGCAAATGGCAACCAGAAAAAACAGGAGTGCCAATATTAATTTCTGATAAAATAGACTTTAAGGCAAAAGAGACAAGGAAGGATATTATATAATGATTAAAGGGTCAGTTGAACAAGAGGACATAACCGCAATAAATATCAACACACCCAATGAAAAAGCCCCAAAGTACATAAATAAAGCCTTAACAGAATTGAAGGGAGAAATAGACAACTCCACAGTAACAGCAGGAGACTTTAATATACCCCTTTCAATGAAGGACATAACAGTTAGAAAGAAACTTAACAAAAATACAAAAGATCTAAACAACACAATCAACCAGCTAGCCCTCATATGTGTATACAGAACACTCCACCCAACAACAGCACAATATACATTTTTTTTTCCAGTGCACATGGGACTTTGTCCAGAATAGATCATATGATGACAAAGCAAGTCTCAATAAATTTATAAACATCAAAACACTTCAAAGCATCTTCTCAGATCAAACCAACCAACCCACTGCCATCGCGTCAATTCCAACTCATAGTGACCCATATTAGGTTTCCAAGGCTGTAAATCTTTTCAGAAATAGATTGTCCCATCTTCCTCCCATGAAGCAGCTCGTAGGTTTGAACTGCTGACCTTCTGGTTAGCAGCCAACTATTTCATGCACTACACCATGAGAATTCCTTTCTCAGATAATAATGCTGTAAAATTAGAAATCAACAATAGCAAGCTCAAGGGAAACAAATCAAATACATGGAAACTGAATAACAGCCTCCTTAAAAACTGCTGGGTGATAGGAGAAATAAAAAAAAAAATGAAGTGAAAACATTTCTTAAATCAAATGAGAATGAAAACATAATACACCAAAATCATTGGGACACAGCAGTGTTCAGAGGACAATTTATACCAATAGATACACAAATCAAAAAAGAAGAAAGAATCGAAGTCAACACTTTAACCCAACAGCTTAAAATATAGAAAAGAACAGCAAAAAAAGTGCACAGTCACCAGAAGAAAGGAAATAATAAAGATTTCAGCAGAAATAAATGAAACAGAAACACAGTAGAAAGAATCAACAAGACTAGAAGTTGGTTCTTTGAAAGGATTAATAAAACTGATAAACCATTGGCAAATTTAACACAGGGAAAGAAGAAGAGGATGCAAGTAACATGAATAAGGAATGAAATAGGCAATGTCACAATAGAACCTGTTGAAATAAAAAGGATAATACAAGATACTATGAAGAACTGTGCTCCAACAAATTTGGAGACCTAGAAAAAAATGGATATATTTCTGGAAATCCACTACCTACCCAAACCAACACAATCTGAGGTAGAAATTTTGAACAGACTTAGCAGAAAAGAAGAAATTGAACAGGTCATATAAAACTCCCCCCCCCCCAAAAAAAAATGTCCTGGCCCAGACAGCTTCACTGGTGAATTCTATCAAACATTCAGAGAAGAGCTGACATAAATTCTATTCAAGCTATTCTAGAATATAGAAAAGAATGGAATACTACAGCACTCCTATGAAACAAGCATAAGCATGAGATCAAAAACAGGCAAAGACACCACTGAAAAAGAAAATTACTGACCAATGTCCCTCATGAACATTGATGCAAAAATATCTCAACAAATTACTAGCTGTGATAGTTGGAGCTGTGTGTCAACTTGGCTGGACCACAATTCTGTGTGGTTTAAGCAATTGTGATGTAGGTTGTTCCAATGATGGGATCAGATGTATATATTTTGAGAAGCCAATCTGTTGAAAGGGAGTTTCCCTGGGG
>NW_006921950.1:1373893-1375890 GCF_000298275.1 Orycteropus afer afer
GTTTCACCTCCAAAGGCCATGGTCCTACCCTCTGAAGCTCAGGCAGCTCTGCCTCCCGTTTCCTTGGTCTCTGCACTCCTGCCAATTAATGCCCAAGGGCAACCCACTCCTCCAGGAATCTCCCTGCCCCCAAACACTTATCTTTCTTGACCTGTGGGTTAGCTGACTTGCTACTCCATCTCATATTGGTCTCTTCTACCAATTAATATCTGAAGGCAACTCACTCTGCCAGGAATTGCCCACCCAGCAGCATCCAGCTTCCTCCTCCCTGGGCTGGTAAGCCTGCTGGTATCTAATGCCGGTATCTCAGCTCTGCCGCTGCTGTCTCTCTGTTGGGGTCTCTCTACCAGTGTCTCTCTGCTGGTGTCTCTCATCAAAGATATACTCCACTCCTGTTTCCACATTTTAGGTATCTGTCAGAGGAGCACCCCACTCTCTTGGTACCATATTCTGTTTTGGTTACCTCTTATGATGTTCTAACAGGAATATACCACCAATGGGATGGATTTAACAAACAGGAATTTATTCTCTTATAGTCTTGGAGGCTAGAAGTCCAAGTTCCCAGTGCCAGCCTCTAGGGTGTGGGTGAAAGCCCCTTGACCTTGGGCTTCAGCTCTGCCTCTTGTTCCCAGCCCACTGAAGCTAGAGGCTTTCTTCACTCAGACAACTGCTGGCTGCTGAGGCTGATAAACCCAAAGTCAACAAGTGAAAAGGCACAGTCCTGGTATTACCAAACCACATGGCAAGGCCACTGATTCAAGTCCAAGGTCAGCAGACAACATGGCAGGATGCTAAATAATGACTCAACTACATGTAAGATTCAAGCATGCCAAAAGCTACAGATCATTCTTAAAGCATCTCCTCATATAGTTGGAACAGACCACATGCCTAAGGCAGCTACTCAGCTGTTTACAGTGGATTTCACCGTGGAGTTGATTACCAGTCCCATCATGGGAATACCACATTCAGCTGCCCAGCCACTTAAAACCAGGGCCAGCCAAGTTGACACTTAACCTTAACTACTACAAGACTCAAGAAACTACTGGAACCAATAGAAGGATTCAGCCAAGGGACAGAATACAAGATCAATGTACAAAAATCAGTAGGATTCCTCTACACTAACAAAGAGAGCACTGCAAAGAAAGTCAGGAAAATAATACCATTTTTAGTAATCACCCAAAAGATGAACTACTTAAGAATAAATCTAACCAGAGAGACAAAAGACCTTTGTATACAAAGAAAACTACAAAATAATACTACAAGAAACCAAAAGAGACCTACATAAATGGAAGAATATACCAAGCTTATGGATAGGAAGACTTAATATTGTGAAAATGACAATACTACCCAAAGTGATCAACAGATATAATGCAATCCTGATCCAGATTCCATCATCATTCTTTAAAGAGATGGGAAAGCTAATTACCAACTTTATATGCAAAAACAAAAACAAAAAAACCAAGACCCACTGCCACTGAGT
Organism: Orycteropus afer afer; assembly: GCF_000298275.1. Classification (NCBI taxonomy): domain Eukaryota; kingdom Metazoa; phylum Chordata; class Mammalia; order Tubulidentata; family Orycteropodidae; genus Orycteropus; species Orycteropus afer. Next base: position 1,375,374 of record NW_006921950.1, read on the forward strand.
CGATTCGAACTCATAGTGATCACCATTGGGTTTTCAAGGCTGTAAATCTTTATGGAAGTAGATTGCTTCATCTTCCTAACCTGGAGCAGGTGGTAGGTTTGAACTACCAAACTTCTGGTTAGTAGCCAAATACCTTACCTATTATACCACCAGAGCTTCTTTGGATAAGCAAAGCACTACTAAAGAAGAACAAAGTAGGAAGATTCACACTCCCTAATCTTAAGATCTACTATATAGCCACAATAGTCAAAATATCCTGGTATTGGTACAATGACAGACACATAACCGATGGAAAATAATTGAGAACCCAGAAGTAAATCCATCCACCCACAGACAGCCGATCTTTGACAAAGGGCCAAAACCCATTAAATGGGGAAGAGATAGTCTCTTTTACAAATGGTGCTGGCAAAACTGGACATCCATTTGAAGGAAAATGAAACAGGATCCATGTCTCCCACTATATACAAAAAACTACCTCAAAGTCAAAGACCTAAATGTAAAACTCCAAACCATAAAG
>NW_006921950.1:1380025-1502549 GCF_000298275.1 Orycteropus afer afer
TCCCTGCGTTGTCTTTTCACCTGTATCCCTGGGGTTGACTGCTCTTCTGATAAACACCATATGATCCATCAATGCCACTACTAGGTATATATCCTAGAGAAATAAAAACTGGGACACAGATATGTACACACCCATGTTCCTCACAGCATTATTCAAAATAGCGAAAAGATAGAAACACCCTAAGTTCTCATCAACACATGTGAGTAAACACACTACGGTACATACACACAATGGAATGCTATGCAATGTTAAAGAATAACACATCTGCAAAACACCTTATAACATGGATCAACCTAGAGGTTCACCATTATATTGAATGAAATTAGTCAATCAAAGAAGGACAATTATTGTATGAGACCATTACTGTAAAATGTACAGAAAAGGTTTACACACAGAAATAATTGTTTGTTGCAAGTTACCAGAGGTGGAAGGGGGAGTGAGGGACAATCACCAACAAGAGGGTAGACACATAGTAACTTGAGTGAAGGGAAAGGCAATTACAATAAAGAGAAGGTCAGCAAAAGTGATCAAGGCAGTAGAAGACATAGGGAGGAACACAAGAGTTAAAAGTAACAAAGGTGAATACTATCACACACACAATCCTGCAATAAGAGTAATAATACTTTATGAGCAGATGCATAGAGAGATACTCAAGCTGAACAGAGGTAGGAAGGTGAAAGAGACTAAATGAATATATGTAGGTTCGACAGAGGCTATCTTCATCTATGTATTTATATGTGCTGTAAATACAACCAACACCTTCAGGGAATGAGTTGCTCAAGATCATAGTCTCAGGGGACACTAAAGTCAATTGGCATTATTATATAGTCCACAAAGACAAAGTTCTATAGCCTACTTGGTGAGTAGTGACTGAAGTCTTGAAAGTTTGTAAGCAGCCATCTAAGGTGCAACTATTGGTCTCTCCCTATCCCAAGCAAAGGGTGAAGAAAATCAAAGACGCAGGAAACAATTAGTCTAAAGGACTAATGGAGCATGTGAACCTCAGCCTCCAAGATCCTGAGACCAGAAGAATTAGATGGTGCCTGGCTAGCAATGCTGACTCCTCTGAAAGGAATCACAATAAAAAGTCCTGGATAGAATAGGGGGAAATGTGGAACAGAACTCTAAATCATAAAAAAGACCAGGCTTACTGGTTTGAAGAATACTGGTGGAACCCCTGAGACTATGACCCTTAGACACCCTTTAAGCTAGAAGCTGAACTTAAACTCCATTATTCAACTGGCAGCCAAAATATAGACAGGCCTATCAAGTGAACAGTATTATCAGGAGGGTATGCACTCATTACAACATATGAGATCAAACCAAAAACCAAACCAAACTCACTGCCACTGAGTCAGTTCTGACTCATAGCACCTCCTGCCCCTGAATTTCCAAGGCTGTAAATATTTACTGAAGCAGACAGCTTCATCTTTCTTTCAGGGAGCAGCTAGTGGGTTTGTACCACTGACCTTTTGGTTAGCAGCCAAGTGCCTTAACCACTACACTACCAAAGTTCCTTATATGAGATCAAGAGGACAGCATTTGCCTAGGGATAGAGCTAGGAAGGCAGGAGGGGATGAGACAGAAGAATGAAGGGAAGGGGTGGGCATAGGGAGAAAGTGGGAAGAGTGCTGTTATAGTATGGGGACTACAGTAAATGTAACAAAGCAGAATGTGTATGGATCGTTGAATGGAAAGCTAATTTGCTGTGTAAACTTTCACCCAAATGACAATTAAAAAAAAAAGTCAAAAACCACCTAAATATATGGCAATAAAACAAAGCTACTTAAATATGATAAAAAGTACTTAAAAAAATGTGGCAATATGTATATAACATAACAAAACATTTGTCACTTCAACCATTTTCACATTTAAAACTCAGTGACATTATTTACATTCATCATGTTGTGTAACCATCACCACTATTCATTTCTGAATTTTTCTATCACCCTTAACAGGAAACCAGTGATCCTTAAACAATAGGTTCCTCCATCTTTACCCGCCCCTGGTAACCACTAATAAACTTTGGTCTCTAAGCATTTGTTTATTCTAGATATTTCATATATGTGGGATAATACAATATTTATACTTTTATTTCACTCAACATAATGTTTTCAAAGTTTATCCATGCATCAGACCTTCATTTCTTTTCATGCCTAAGTAACATTCCATTGTATGTAGGTGTCACATTTGTTTATACAGTCATCTTTTGATGGACATTTAGGCTGTTTCCACCTATTGTGAAAAGTGCTGCATTGAATATTGATGTACAAGTAGATAAACACTACTTTTGAAAACAAAACAGTAGATATTCTGAATGCTGAAATGATAAAAACAAGAGAATGAAAATCAGAAACAAAATAGTGATGTCAACTATTACTTTTGTTGTTCAATATTGTTTCGGAGATTCAAGTGGATTTACCAAGATAAAATAATAAATGAATACACATATGCATTGGAGGAAAAAAGCTAATTTGACCATATGATTCTATATCTAGAAAAACCAAGAAACTCTAGCTTTAAAAATTATTACAACAGAATTTGGTAAGGTGGTTGGATACAGATTTTCATTATTCTGGGAATAATAAATTAAAATGGGAAAACATTTCATTTAAAATGCTAACAGCAATTTTAAAATATAAATAATAAAGGTAAGAGCCTATATGAAATAAACTATAGTACCAAATGGAAGAATATAAAGCAACATCTGAATAAATGGAAAAGCTTACGGTTTTGTATGGGAAGAATTAATGTTATAAAAAATCAATCATGTCAATATTAATATATTAACTTTTGCAATTCCAATTAGAATCTGAATAAGAACTTTTTATTATGATTATAATGATCTTAAATTTCATAAGTACATATATATAGAAAGCCTGTGAATAGCCAATAAAGTATAAAAAGAAGCATAGTAAGTAGGTACTAAAACAGGTGTTAAAACACAATGAAAAGCCACATAATAATTCAGTATGATTTAGGCATAGGGCTAGTTACATAAACCAGAACATAGATGGGCAATTTAGAAATAGATTCTATTTTATATGAGAATTTATATGGTATTTCAGTTCAGTGGACAAAGAATGGTTTATTTAGTAAATAATGTGACTGCAACAAGCTATTCATATGAAAGAAAATTAAAGTGAATTCTTATTTTGTATCATTTATAAAAATAAATTCCAAATAGACTTAAAGAATAAGACTTGTAGGTATTTTTTAACCTGGTGGACTTCATATTTTGAAAATCAGGCTATTTTAATCACAGAGACATGTATTTAGGGCACCAACAAAACAGGGACACCAGTTGTCCAAAGCAAGGACCCATAGATGCCAAGCAGACAGGACGCAAGGAAAAACAAACGCTCCAGTGGAAGGGGACTGGCAAGGTAGTGAATGAAACCGATACCATCTCCAGTGTGTGAGAATGTGCCAGTGAGAAATGAAGTTCATGCAGGGTCACGAGGGCACCCATGCTCAAGGTTGTTTAAGCTGTGAGACCCTTACCACTTCAATACTTTTGTTGACACCTGTCTCCTATGGTGCTCTTCTGTGTAATTGAAGCTACTTACCTTGACAAATTTCTTGGGAGTATACCAGTTCTTTCTAATAAACAAGAGATGTGGTGGGCTGTCAAGTCTAACTCTTGCTACATTTACCCAATATGCAACTGGATCCAACATGAATGGTTACTGGGCAAGGATGGATTATATTAATAGATAACAGGTCTCTCTGATCTATTTTGAGAGAACTGTCTTTTACGCCCACCTTGGCTGTACAGCAACTCCAGGAAGGAGGGCCAGCAATGCTCTTTGCCATTATGGAAACACAAAGGTATGCTCTTGTGCATGTTCTTGTAAACAACCAAAGGGAACTCCAGGGCCAGATGATACACAACAGCAAGGGAACTCAAATAAGATGACCATTGCAATGAATTCAATTGAGTTAATTTTCAACTGTATAGCATTTACGTACAGAGTTATGTCCTAAGTTTTGTAAACAATAATATTGAAAACTTTAACTTAAAAATATGTTTGGCATACACGTGGATACCATTTGGCATAATTTAATATAATACTAATGTGGGCAACAATTTAATACAATACTGACATAATAGATGCCCCCAAAATACTGAAAGTATTAATATTTATCCAACATGAAAAGCTTTAATTTATATATCAAGTGAGTTTTGTTTTTATTGTGTGCTGCATGGGGCACAGTGCTTGCTATTATTCTATATATGCTAATAAATGAGATATTAGGCATATTAAGAGGATGCAAAATTCAATATTTATTTATTGTGTAAAATACTATCTGTTTTGCAATGAGTGTGTCTCTAAATTGGTCTTCCAAGAAAGCAACAAAAGGTGTTTATCAGAACATTACATTTATATTTTATCAGAATATTTACATATCTCCATGTAAGGAAATTGAACAATTTCTTGAGAAAATAAATGAATATTTAGATGATAAAAATTACATGATTTTATTTTATTTTCCATTTCCCTTTAGACAGATTTCTTTTAAGAAATTGATTGATAGTGTTTAAAACAAAGTTATGTCATGGATAGCTAAGATAAACATACTTATATAAAACTCACATATTCACATATTTAATTGTGTGAGTAAGCAGAGGAAGTGTCACCAGAGATTATCAGTGTTTAAGTCTCTCATACACCTAAGTCCAGCCCTGCTACCACATTTTGGGTCGTCATGCCTCAAATCTTCACAGGATGAAGGGGAAGCTGGAAGGATTAAAGGACATGGACTGGCCAAATCCAACAGCAAGAAAGCTTCAAGTGAAGATTTTCAACACTGTGAAGACAAGGAGACTGGATCTTGGGTAGGTGACTGGTGGTGAAGGCTAAGGAAAGCCAGTTAAAGAGAGAGAAAGAAAGAGGCTATTCTTGGGGTGGGTTGGGATCAGCTGCTCTTACTACAAGACCAGATAGTTTTCATTTGCTTGGATTTGCTTTGGCTTCACTGTCGTCCTTGCAGCTGCCCATAGGATAGGAAGACTGACTTCTATCTGAGATGCAAACTCACTGCCATTGAGTCAACTCCTATATGAAATAGAGCACCCTAGCATTTAAGTCTTTGGGACTCTTGACTTGACTAAGGTATGTCTGCCTCTGGAGCTGAACTCAAACCTTATTTTGAAAAGCTTGCTTACCCTAAGAAGTTAACCTTTAAACAGTTTTAATGGTATCTAAGGAAAAGTTTTCTTTGTAACCAAGCTATGCAAGCCACTCCAGGGAACCACATTATTCAATAAATCTATGTTAGCAGGAAAAAAGAAAATCCTTTGACTGTTTTGTGAATGCTCTGTAGTCACCAAGTAACTAATCAACAAAGCACCAAAGCACACTTATCACTAAGTAGTAACTAACCAACAAATACTCTTTAAAACAATCATGGAAACCCACATATGTGTGTTCACCAATCGCTGTTAAGTTCCCACTTCCATGAACCTGTCTTTGACTTTTACAAATCACTAGTAAGCCAATCAGAATATTAGGCTGTTACTTCCTGGTTTAGCAATATAAATATTGTCCGGATGCCTGTACCACTTTTGAACATTTGACTTCACTTTGTGAGGTCAGATGTCTTCCTGGTTTGAACTGCTTTGAACTTTCAATAAACTCCTTTACTTTTGCGTCAATAAAGTACATGTTCTTACTCTTTGACGTATCTCAGGTATTGTTGTTGTTGTTGTTGTGTGCCGTCGAGTCAGCCCCGACTCATAGCGACCCCTCCTTGGGTTTCCGAGGCAGTATCACTACGGAAGTAGGATTGCCCAACCTTCCTTCCGAGGAGTGGCTGGTGGGTTTGAACCGCCAGCCTTCTGGTTAGCAGTCAAGTGCTTTAGTCACTATGCTACCAGAGCTCTCAGCTCTCAGGTATTAAGAGTGGAAAATCCAAATATAGTCTAGGACTCTACTCTTCAATGCCTTCCCCATTTGATTCTGTAGGAAAGGTAACATAATGACTACTGCCTATTTCTTCATATTTAATTACATTGAAAAAAAGGGATGAAAGCTAGAAATGTAAGTGGAAGGCAGACTGCTTTCTTCACTCACTTTTAAGTGACCTCTGCCTGGTCACCAGAAGCAAGCAGGGGTATTGTGGGGTGGGCTGGAGTAGGGGACAGTGGAGGGTGGTTATTGTTGTTGGGTGCCCTCCAGTTGATTCCAACTCAAACAACCCTATAGGACAAAGTAGAGCTGCCCCATAGGGTTTCCCAGGCTGTAACATTTATAGGAGCAGAAGGCCAGAAATCTTTCTCCCATGGAGCCCTGGTCGGCTTTGAATCACCAATCTTCATTAGCAGCAGAGTGCTTAACTGTTATAACACTAGGACTTCTTTGCAGGATCAGGAAGGTCATTAATCATTTCTCCAACAGCCTGTGGAGGAGGACACTTGAGAAGAGAGGGCATGAACTGAGTAGATAAGGCCCATTGGATAGTTGCTCCTGAGATAAGTACAAGTTCCAGTGGTTCTGCCATCTAGCCCTAAGAGACAGCCAGGCCCAGGTATCACCTGAGCCAAAGATTGGGTATGAGAAGGAAGAAGCTGAGTCTGGCTGTGTAGCAGTGCCTGAGAGAAGCTTGTCCACTGCCTCCTCAGGCCTGCTGCTGGCTTAGGGCTGCTGGGAGAGAAAAGAGCACTCCACCATGCTCATCAAGGATGTGGAACATTTGAGTTTTGGTGTAGAAGGTAAGACAATGTCACAGTCACAGATCACCATCTTAAGGCCAGAGAAGTGCTGTAGAGGGCCTGGCTGGACTCAAGCATAGCTGGGATTTTCCAGATAACCCTGTGCCAGGTGAGAGAGGATAATTCCCATAAAGGAAAGTGAGGATAGAGACAAAGCACTTCCAGAACCTTCAGGCCACTGTTGGGGGTTCTCTTACAAATCAAGGCTGTGTGGAGCCTATGTCCCTGAGTAGTAGCAAAGAGCACTAATGGCCTCAGCCCTATCTTTGTAGCTCTCACCAACTATGACAGCCTGGAGGACTTCCCCCGTGTGATGTAGTCAGGGCTGGCTGCCCCTTAGGAGGAGTGTCTGAGGGAAGTAGTATGGTTTTGGAGTCAGACAAACCTGGGCTTGAAGCCTAACTGACCCACTTACTAACTAGCTATCTTGGGCAGGTAGACAAACCTTCTGAGCCTCAGTTTCCTTAGTCAATAACAGAATTATGAGACCTCAGAGCTGTTACAGGGATTAAACAAAATGGTAAAATAGAATGCATTTGTCTTAGTTCTCTAGTGCTGTTATCACAGGCACACCACAAGTGGATGGCTTTAACAGACAGGAATTTATTTTTGTACAGTTTAGGAGGCTAGAAGTCTGAGTTCAGAGTGCTGGCTCCAGGGGCTCGGGGAGGCCCCTTGACCTTGGGCTTCAGCTCTGCCTCTTATTCCAAGCCACTGGAGCAAGCTGGAGCCTTCTTCTGACTCATGAAGTTGCTGGCTGTTGAGGCTAATGAACCCAAGATTGGCAGGTAAAATGGCACAATCCCAAGATGGGTAGGCAATATAGCAAGCTGCTGGCTCAAGTCCAGGAACTGGAGATGGAAACTGAACCAAATTCAGGGTCTTTTCTATATATACTGGAATCAGGCCACACAATGAAGGCAACTCTCCTTGAGTTGATTAACTGCTCACAACAAATTCTACCAAGGAGATGATTATACCATGTCCCTTGTTATGGGGAATAACTATATCCAGGTGCCCAGCCAAGTTGACACAGAACTTTGAACTACCACAGCATTTAACACAGAGACTGGCACAAAGTAGGCATTTAATCAATGTGAATTTTCTTCATTCCTTTGCAGGAAACTAGGGAGGTCTTTATTTAGTTAGGCTCACTGGAGCTTTATCTCAACTTACTATTTTATCATATTGCTACCTGTAACTTTATCTTAACTTCTGTACTATTGTACACCTTCACCTAGAATAGTGTCTGGCAATAGTATGTGCTTAATAAATATTGTAGAATGAATGAATTAATCAATCTCTTTTATCCTTAGACGACTTTGAGTTAAGTAATACCCTAAAAACTCCCGTAATTTTCACATGGACAGTTATTGTGTGGGCAACCATCTTCCTTTTTCAGTCTACGGTTTTTCCTAAAGAATTGTCACATGCTAAGGTGAGTTCCAGGTTCTAGATCTCACATCACCTTATATACGTTAATGCACACCTGTACTCTACATTAAAAAAATATATTTTGCTGTATAATAAGAAAGGTATTTCTGTATGATTCTTTATAAGTTATTGGCTATTTGGAAACTTAATTGACAATTTGTTAGGGCTTCTTAGCAATCAGCATGTCTGCTCAGGACTTTTTGCAAGGTGAGCAAATCTAATGTACAAATAGTTTCAGATGTAATGAAATTTTTATGAATACTAACTTGAACAATTAATGAGTTTAAAATAATATTGCATTTTGTTGGTTTCTTTTCATACTTGGAGTCTATTATTTCATATTTTGGCCTCAAACATTTTTCAGGTCCCTGAAAAATTCACAGGACATAGGCACTGGGCCTAGAATGCCTGATGAATAAAATGGTCTCCCAGTATTATAGATGCAGCATGTTTGCAATGTACTTTTATCTAGAGTGGGTCTAGATGGTGCCTCGGAGAAGGAAGAGGATGGAGATCTTAGGACACTCTCTTCTAGCTCTAGCCTCCTTTCCATTCAGCCCCAGTTTCCCTTTTAGCATCTTACCCCCTACCTACCTCTTTTTGGTTTCCACTCTTTGCAGTGAAACCTGTCAATTTCATCATCTGCCCTCAAGGCCACAATTCCTGGCTAATTGGACATACTGTTATGCATTATTAAATCTTGAAATGGGGGCTGAGTCCCTGGAATGTGTAGTCCCTTAAAAAAAGAACATAAATGCATGTGAGTTGAGGGAAAGAAAGAGTGGATGCATTCTTTGCTTTTTCCTCTCTCTGCTAATGTGAGTATCTGCAGTGGTCTTTTCGTAAAGGTGTTCTGGTCTGGAGATCTCTTTGTTCGGTCAATAGCCTCCAGTCTTATCCCTGTTCACAGAGTAGATGATGGAATGGGATGGGAAAGGACTGAAGGACACGTATCTAAGGCCTGTTTCTCTAACTGCTGTATTAGACTGTTTTTATCCAGAGTATGGTCTGAGGATAGGTAGCATCTGTGTTAACTGGAAGCTTATTCTAAATGTATAATCCCAGATCCATTCCAGACTTACTACATCAGAAGCTGCAATTTAACAAGCTCCCTGGGTGAGTTGTGTGCTCATTAAGGTTTGAGAAGCCCGGTACTTGACATTACCACTTGAATGTCCCTTAGGCACCTTAGTGTTCACTGGTTCTAGTCTGACTCCATCATCTGCCTCCATAACTTGTCACCACTCCTAAGGTTCCTCCCTTCCTTTGGGTTCCTTCGCTACCTTCAACATGATTTTATCATTGTTATTGTTGTGGGGTGCCTTTGAGTTGATTCTGATTCATAGTGATCCAGGTGACAGAGAAGAACTGCCCTAAAGGGTTTTCTTGGCTGTAGTCTTTATGTAAGCAGATCACCAAGTCTTTCTCCTGCAGCCTGCAGAGCCACTGTGTGGGTTTGAACCCCAACCTTTCAGTTAGTGGCCAAGTGCTTATGCATTATGCCACCAGGGCTCTTGATTTTATTGTAGGAATTGTTATTGTATACACCTGTGCCTCACTATGTTATTAACTAACATTTTGCATTTAAAGCAATAGGAAAAATATATGCTATCCTACTGTTTTGAGCATTAATGACATGCATCTGGCAGTAATGAACCCTGAGGTGCAAGGTGAGAGTAACGCTGGCTCATAGTTAAGGTTATGTGTCAACTTGGTTGGGCCATGATACTCAGTGGTTAGGCAGTTATATAATAGTGTAATCTGACAGTTATGTAAAGATGCAATCATCCTCTATTTTGTGGTCTGATCTGGTCATCTTCCATTTTCACATAATGCCAGTTTTTACATAACGACCTGGTTTTTGGAAACTAACCATGTTGATAAGTGAGAAATAGATGTATTATATATGTCATTGTTTTCTTAGCTAGATTATAAGCTTCTTGGAGACTGGTACTTGGTCCATTCATTTTCTTTCTGCAGTAGCTTGCCCTGGAGAAACATGTTTACTGAGTTAATGATTTCACTTCCCTAGACTTCAATTTCCTCATCCTTTCCTCCTAGCTTCATTTACTGCAGATTCTCTGGCTGTTTTTGAGTTCCCAAAATCTTCCAGGCTCTTCATGCCTCAGGGCCTTGCACATGCTGTTACCGTGCCTAAAATATTCTCCTCCTTGCTCTCTGAGTAGTATCTTCTTGTTTTCTAGGCCCAGGTTTAAACATAATTGCCTCAAAAATGCAATTTCTTACTGCTATATTTTATTTGGAATTCTGTTACTTATTTTTTTTCCTTTATGGTACATATCACACTTTATAATAATTTGTTTGCTTATTATCCATCTGCCCCACTAGATCATACATTCCATAATGGCAGGGATCATGCCTATCAATGTTGTCTACTCTAGGGTCTGGCTGTTAGAAGACAACTCAATCTTTGTTGCATGAATCAATTAATTATAGTGTTGATTCCAGTCTTATCCTGTGGAACCACCAGAAACAATATAATCCCTCTTACACAGGATACCCCTTCAATTTCTTGAAAAGACTCCTCTTCCAGCCAAGGCAAGACACTATTCTCCCCAGTATAAAATAATCTGTTATACTTCCATTCTCACATGCTTTTGATGTTTAACATTATCACTTGTATGATTCATTCAATGAATCCATTCAGTAGAATAAATAAATAACAACTGCCCTCCTTTGGACAGGCTCCAGTTCCATTTTGTCAGTTTTCTTCTTGATACATGCCTCTTCCCCAACAAACCCATTGTCATCAACTTGATTCCAACTCACAGTGACAGAGTAGAACTACACTGTAGGGTTTCCAAGGCTGTAAATCTTTACAGAAGCAGACTGCCACATCTTTCTTCCATGGAGCTGCTGCTGGTTTTTGAACTGCTGACCTTTTGGTTTGCAGCTGAGAACTTTAACCACTATGCCACATCATCCTTTGTGCTCATAAATGGGTGATCTCTAGAGTTTAAGATATCCCTGCATATATTGACTGACTAGCTCAGAGTTGACCAGTTTTTCATCCCTCATTTTATATCTATTGATTCATCCTAAGCAGGAATTTCAAGAGGTGTAGAAGGGAGGGTGTCATCATGTTAGTAACAGAGAGGTGGGAAGGAATCATTTAGATGGCTTGGGCTGCAAATGATAGAAAACTCAGCTAACAGTGGATTAAACATTTAGTATCTTATATAACCAGAAGTCATTCTCTAGGTATACTTAATACAGTAGTTCAGAAATGTCACCAAGGACTCAGATCTTCTCCATCTTTCTTCTTTGCTGTCTTCACTGTATATTTTGGTCCTTCAGCTAGCATCTGTTACGGCTACAGTAGGTCTAGACATCACCAAGCCTGGAGGCGGAAAAGATAGATTTCTTCTCATGTATTATTATTTTTTTAAAAATCCTACAAATCTTCACCACTCTCCCTGCCATATCTCTTTGGTCAGAACTGGGTCACATACCCACCCCTATACTAATCGATGGAAAGGAGATGGGATTATCATCTGATTACTATCACCTGATTAATAAAGATTCTCTAGGGTGGAGAAGAATCAAGTCTCCTCTGAAGCAAAAGGCCACCTAAGTAAGCCCTGAATGAACTCAAGTTTCTGTTAACAAGGAAGGGTAGGGGGATGGTAACCAATAACGTCTGCTATAGGGCAGGTGATACCTTTGGGTATTCAGAACCTACCTCTGTCTCTAATCAAAGTCCACAAGTGGATCCTGTTTCAGAAATGTGGACTCAGCCTATTATCTGAGTACATATTCTCAAGTACTTTCAAGGGTACATATGCATTTTCCTATGGGGTGACAATTATTCTGGACATACTATATTTCGTCAAACCTAAGAAACCATTGAGAATAAGCTGCAACATTATTTTAGGAACATCTAAGAAAAAAAAAGAAGGCATTTTAGACCCTGAACATAATGTCTTAACAGTAGTCCTGCACAGCTGTTTAGTCTGTAAATACTAGCCTCTTGTTGCTTTGAAGTTTCTATTATCTCTTCTGAGGTATTCACTAGTATTCCTGCCTTCATTGCTTACATTGCTCTATTCCTTACAATGCTTGATTTGAGGCAAATGTTTTATTTTCTTGTGAATATCTTCCTTTTTTTAGGTCTTGTAAAGCACTTGGCATTTTGGGAAAAAGTATGGGATTGCAGTTGTTCCTGTAACAACAAATATTTGCTTTACAAATGTCAAATTTATACACTGCTCCTCTGTTTCTGTCTTTGTGCATACACACTAGCCTTTGTTTGAATACCAAAATATAGGATAATTTTAAATGTCACTGAACCTCTGTACCCATAGTTGCAACCATGTATTTAACTCAGTTGATATTGCAAGGTGAACAGCCATGGAAAAGTTTGTACATGCAAAGACAATGACAATTTTATCATAATTGCCTTGATTCTAAGACACATCCTAACTTTAAAGATGTTTAAAGGTGGGAAAAGAAAGTGTGTCTGCAAATCGATGAAATATCTGAATAGCTTGATAGTCTGAGGCTGAATCGCAAATATTGATGGCTTCACGTTCCTCACTAACACCCGAGAGAGCATGGGCACTGCAGCATGCTAAAAATGCAGGGGAAGGCAGGTCACTCGTGGCATGAGTGGTTCTAATTAGATCAGAGTGACATGCAGCAAGGCTCTTTGCTGAGCTGGTTGTTCAACATGAGTGGTCACCATCAGCACTCGTAATTTTCTTTTTGCTAATTGGACAAATGCTGTGTTGTCTGTGGCTTCCTGCATTTGTTTTCTGCTTCACTGCACTCTTCACAAAGGCAATAAGATTTTTCTGAAAAGGAAGGTGTATGTGTGTGTGTGTATGAGAGAGAGAAAGAGAGAGAGAACAAGAGAGAAAGAGAGGGCCAGTTTTGTGTTATCGAAGAAAAACACCCACTTTAAACAAATTGGTTTCTGAGATGATGGATCCAGTCAGCCATGTGGGGTCAAAAAGGAAAACACAAACCCTTTGTGGGATTCTGTGAAAGGGGTGCCCCAGCACGTTTTCCTCAAGAACCTTCTCTCTAAGATGAGGTCACGCTCCTGCTGGGCCTGCATCTGAACACTGCAAACCACAGAAAACAAGACCAGACTCAAGACCAGACCGCCTTGCTGAGATACAGAGTTTTCAGAAAAAGTAAAAGAAAAATGTATGAGAAACATCTTGTCTGACATCAAGGAAGTGAAAAAGTACTTTCAGTTTTGATGATTCGCTGAAGAAAATAAGCCCTTCTGGCAAATTTCCACTCTTCCTTGAGGTATGTTGTTCTTCAGCATTTTGGTCCTTGGGCCACCCACCCTGTGCCATTCTTTCCCATGTGGCATGAACTACACTAAAATGTCTGCATGTGGCTGTCAGATGCAGGAAGGAAAGATTGGACTAACTGATGTCTGTTTTCATGTTGCCCTTAGGCCCCTAACACCAACAGGCAGGTTGATACTGCCTCAGAAACCCAAGGAGGAGTATGCTGTTTCCTTAAAAAACTGAAAATAGAAGTACCATTTGACCTAGCAATTCTATTACTAGGAATATATCCTAAAGAGGTGAGAGATAGCGCATGAACAGACATATGTACACCTATGTTCATCGCAGCAAAATTCACTATAGCAAAGAGATAGAAACAACAAATTGCATCTGTTTCTTGACAAAAAGCAGAAGAAAAAAAAAATTTTTTTTTTGTGGTCATACCATCACACATTTGTTAAGAGTCTGTGCTCTGTAGTCTGATAAAACTACAGTTAAAACTTGACTCCTTCACCTATTAGTGTACTACCTTGGGCAAGTTTGTGAATCTCTATAAAACTCAGTGTGTTTGTTTGAAAAATGAGGATAATAATGGAAGATGCTTCCTCAGGTTGTTTTGTGGATGAAATGAGATCACTCATGCACAGCTTTGTGCTTCTTGGAACCTACTAAATACTCTACTGTGTTAGCCAGCATTGATATGTTATATTTAGATCTTTGAGGTGCTTTAAGTTTCCTATTAGATTTTTTAGCCTCCAATACTTTTAACCCATATGTTCCCCAAGGAGTTTTCTGGCCTTGACCATGCTCTCATTTCACAAACAGACATTCTGTAAGCAATTGCATTCCCAATCCTGTATCTCTACTCTATTCTTATTTATTTATTTTTATTTTTTTAAATTTTAAGAGTTTGTTTTACATTCAATGTAACACGTACATTTATTTTCCTTCCCCATTGACCATGTCCAACCCTAACCTAGTCTCCTCCCCTCCCTACCCTGTAACCTTCCCACTGTGGCCCTCATAATTATGCACTCTTGCATTTCCTCAATTTGAATGTTGGTCCTCGGGTGTCCCGTGGTCTATTGCTGTAAGGGATGTATTACCATAGAGTATGTGGGTGCATCATCCTGGGTTGAGTAGTCTGTGTGTACATCTTGTTAACTATTGGGCTGAGAGCCCAGCCCTGGGGGTGCATTGTATTCCAGGTGCAGAATGTATTCCAGGGCCATAGTATTGGGAGTCTCGCCAGATTTCATCTGACCAGTAATTCTAGTCATTACTGAGTTTTTGGATTTTGTTCCACATTATATCCAGGATCTCCAGATTTGATCTTTTCCTGAGTGGTTGGCATCGGTAGCTGGGCACCATCTAGTTCTTCTGGTTTTGAGGGCCATTGTGTCCTAGGGCTGATTGCTTCTAAATGCCCCCCCCCTTTTTGTGTGTGTTCTTCTTTACTTCTGACTCTAGGAGATTGTTAGCTGCATCTTAGATAGCCACTTGAAAGCTTTTAAGACCCCAGTTGCTACTCACCAATGTGGGATGTGGAACAACGCTTTTATGTATTTTGTTGTGCCAATTGAGTCTGGTGTCCCCCAACACTATGGTGCTGAGACAGTAGATCTATTGGATCTCTCTCCCATAGTGTCTGGTTGTCTGTGAGGGATTACTCTGTCTTCTATTGTTTCTGTAAGGACTGCAGGTATCACTGGTGTCTGTGCAAGATTAGCCTCAGCTGAATCTATCCTTAGTCTAGAGTATACTTCTGTTAACTGACCCCTGTCTGATCATCTCAGGTGTTCATATGTTTATCTGCATAGCCTAGTGTTTGGTGTCAATGGCAATGCAGTATTGTGGACACATTGGTTGGTACTAACATCTGTCGTCTATCTCTTATGTGCACAATTTGGTGTCCTCCCATTTCCTAATGTTATCATGGTGGTCATAAATCCTTCCCGTATATCCCTCCTCCTACCCATGTGAGCATGTAGGCCCCAACTAGCTCCAAATTAATCCCTCTCCTTCCCTCCCCATCCTGGTAACCTACTAAGGGAGTTCCCTTTCCTAAACAAACCTTTCTCTGTCTTTTTATGGTAATGGGTTCATACAGTATTTGTCCTTCTGCGATTGACTTATTTTACTCAGCATAATGTCCTCCAGGTTCATCCATGTTGTGAGATGATTCTCGTATCCCTCATTGTTCCTTAATGTGGCATAGTATTCCATTGTGTGGATGGATATACCATAATTTGGTTATCCACTCATCTGTTGAATGGCATTTAGGTTGTTTCTATCTCTTTGCTATAGTGAATTTTGCTGCGATGAACATAGGTGTACATATGTCTGTTCATGCGCTATCTCTCACTTCTTTAGGATATATTCCTAGTAATAGAATTGCTAGGTTAAATGGTACTTCTATTTTCAGTTTTTTAAGGAAACAGCATACTCTTTGCCACAACAGTTGTACCATTTGACAATCCTACCAGCAGTGAACAAGAGTTCCAATCTCTCCACAACCTTGCCAACATTTGTTATTTTCTGACCTATTGAATTTTGTTATTATTGCTGAGGTGAGATGATATCTCATTGTTGTTTTGATTTGCATCTCTCTAATGATTAATGGGGAGCTCTGGTAGCATAGTGCCTAAGGCACTTAACTGCTAACCAGAAGGCTGGCAGTTCAAACCCACCAGCCACTCCTCGGAAGGAAGATGGGGCAATCTACTTTTGTAGTGATACTGCCTCAGAAACCCAAGGAGGAGTCACTATGAGTTGGGTCTAACTCAACAGCACATAACAACAACAACAATGATTAATGATCGCGAGCAATTTCTCATGCGTTTGTTGGCTGCCTATATATCTTCTTTGGTGAAGTGTCTGTTCAAGTCTTTTGCCCATTTGTGAATTGGGTTATTTGTCTTTTTGGTGTTGAGGTGTTGAAGTTTTCTATAGATTTTGGAGATAAGTCCTTTATCAGATATGTCATAGGTAAATATTTTCTCCCAATCTTCAGGTTCTCTTTTTACCCTTTTGACGAAATCTTTCGATGTGCACAAGAATTTAATTTTTAAAAGGTCTCAGTCTTCTAGCTTCTCTTCTATCTCCTGCACATTCTGGGTTATGCTTGACAGTCTATTTATGCCATAAATTAGGGCTCCCAGATTTGCCCCTGTTTTATCTGTGATGTATTTTATAGTTTTGGGTTTTACATTTAAGTCTTTGATCCAGTTTGAGTTTGTTTTTTGTGTATGGGTTGAGGTATGGGTCTTGTTTCATTTTTCTACAGGTGTATATCCAGTTTTGCCAGCACCATTTGTTAAAGAGGCTGTCTCTTCCCCATTTATCTCTACTCTACTCTTGTATCTCTACTGATGGTTGGGCCTCTCTTCCCAGCCTCACCTTTGCAAATCCATCTTCTGACAAGGACCAGCTCATTAGTACTAAATTGTCCTCTCCACAAATGTGCTATTGCACTACTCTTCCTCTTTCATCATCCATCCATCCATCCATCCATCCATCCACCCATCCTCCCATCCAGTGCAGAAGCCCAAGGTTCGTCCCAGGCTCCTCTTTCCTCTTCATATCCATTAACTCACCAGGTCTTATCTGCCTTTTCCACTCTATCTTCTTATGTTTTGTTTTGGTGCCCCTGATTTTTAGTCTGGAGTTTTACTGTAATGGGCATTCCCAGCTAGTCTCAATTCTATTTTCTCCATCTTCCCATCAATCCTTCACTTGTTGATTAGTGATCTTGTTTATTCAACACACTCTGCTTAAAACCTTCAGTGATTTTATATAATCTTCAGTGCAGAGTCCAAACTCCTTAGTAGGGCCTGCAAAATCTCTCGTAATTTGGGCCACTTCCCTTGCTCCATCTCTTTCCCCTTGTCTTCAAGTTCCACACACTCCAGCCATATTTGAATACTTGAAACACTTCCTGATTGCTAGTCCTTTTGACTTTGCACAAACTCTCCCATTTGTCTGGAATCCACTTTCTCTAATTTTTTCATTAGTTTATTTCTTTGATATTCAGTTCAGGTCGCACTTCCACAAAGCTTTTCCTCACTCTGTTCTTCCAATCTGGGTTAAGTTTTCCTCCCATTGCATCCTAAATTAAAATCAAAGCCATTAGCCGTCAACTCTGACTTGAAGTGACCCCATGTGTTTCAGAATAGAGCTGCACTCCACCAGGTTTTCAATAGCTGTGATCTTTCAGAAGCAGACCACCAAGTCTTTCTTCAGAGGGACTTCTGGTTGGATTTGAACTGCCAAGCTTTTTGTTGGTAGCTGAGTGCTTAACCATATCACCAAGGGACACATTGCATCCTGCCCACCCACTACTCCTACAGATCTTATAGGACAGAGCAGAACTGCCCCATAGGGTTTCCAGGCTGTATATCTTTATAGAAACAGACTGCCTCAACTGGTGGGTTTGAACCACTGACTTTGCAGTCAGCAGCCACATGCTTTAATCACTGAGACACCAGAGCTCCTTCATTGCATCCTAGGCCTTACTTAATCCAAACTCTTATTACAGCCCTTGAATGCAGGGAATATACTTTACATCCACCATACCTAGCATCAGGTTTCTCACACAAAAGAAATATAGAAAATATTTCCCAAAAGAGGGACCAGAAGAAAGAGGGAAGGAATGGATAAAATATTAACCATAGGTTGACGAGAATAAATCTAGGAAATAAGTGGTCCTCTAAGCACAGTGTCTACACATTGGTAGTTGCCAAAAGATGACGTTAAGTTATAAGATAATTTGCCAGTGCTCCATCTCAGTTATCTGTTCCTGGAGAGAACTCCAGCTGTTATGCTGGAACAATCAAAATAACATTGACCACTAGGGCCAGGTAGATGGCACAGGAAGAGTCAGCCAGCCTGTCTTCCTGGTTCAGTTCTTCTGATAATAAATGTCACATAAAGAGTTCAAGTCTGTCTTCTCATCATGCTACTTGACTTACCTGTGCATGAGACTTTGGAAGAATGAGTGCCGAGATGCATTGCCCTTTCAGTCCATCCCCAGCCTTTCTCGCTGAATGTTATTGTTTAGTTTTTATGTGTCAGTTTTTACTATCAGGGGGCCTCACGATGGTTAATAACACTTCTTCCACTTCACTTTCTATTATTATTTCCTGTTTCTCAGTATCGAAAAAGAAATTTTGGCAACACATTAGTATCTGTAGATCTGGAGTGCTCTTTGAAAGCTTGTAAGATTTTTATGCTTTTTAACAGAACATTGAGACCCTGAATGTCTTTCGGTTTTGGTAGCTCTGATCAACTAACTTTTCTTTTTGAAAAAAAAAGTAGGCTTTTACTTAACATTGATTTTGGCCTGAATTTCTGTTAGACAAAATGGATATATGCCCTGATTATTTCTATCATTTTTTTTTTAACATAAGTCAATCACTTATTTTCACATGTGAAGCTACCAATAATAATTTTGTTTGCAAGTTGTTTATATTATTTACAATCCTCAAATGTTATCATACATCTCCTTCTTCCTTGCATATACCTGAACAAACCCACCTAACACGTTCTTTTTTTTAAAAATTACTATTTAAAAAAAAATTTGTAAAGTTCCTTCCCCATCGCCACCCCTGGTAACCAACAAAGAAAGTTTTCTTCCATGTATAAACCTTTCCTTGACTTTTTACAATAATGGACCAATACAATATTTGTCCATCTATGATTGACTTATTTCACGCAGTCTAATGTCCTACAAGTTCATCCATGTTATGCAGTGTTTTGCAGATTCTACATTATTCTTTAGTGTTTCATAGTATTCCATTGTGCCTATGTACCATAGTTTGGTTATCCATTCTTCTGTTGATGGGCACCTAGGTTGTTTCCGTCTTTTTGCTACTGTAAATGGTGCTGTGATGAACATGGGTGTGCATATATCTATTCTTGTCCTGCCTCTCACTTCTTTAGTAATAAAATTACTAAATAATTTTATTATTAAAATTAATAATTTTACCTAGTAATAAAATTGATTGGTCAAATGGTATTTCTAATTCCAACTTTTTAAGGAATCGCCATACTGTTTTCCACAGTGGTTGCATCGTTTTACAGTCCCACCAGCAGTGTACGAGAGTCCCAATCTCTCCACATCCTCACCAGTATTTGCTATTTTCTGTCTTGTTGAACTTTGCTATCAGTGCTGGGGCAAGATGATATCTCCTTGTTGTTTTGATTTGCATCTCTCTAATGGCTAATGAAGGAGCTCTGGTAGCATAGTGCCTAAGACACTTGACTGCTAACCAGAAGGCTGGAGGTTCAAACAGACCAGCCACTCCTCGAAAGGAAGGTTGGGCAATCTACTTCCGTAGTGATACAGCTTCAGAAACCCAAGGAAGGTTTGCTATGAGTCAGGTCCAACTCCACGGCACATAACAACAACAACAAGAAAAATGGCTAATGATAGTGAACATCTCTTCATGTGTTTGTTGGCCACCTAGATATCCTATTTGGTGAAGTGTTTATTCATGTCTTCTGCCCATTTTTTAATTGAATTGTTTGTCTTTTTGGTGTTGAGGTGTTGGAGTTTTCTATAAACTTTAGAGATAAGTACCTTGTCAGATAGGTCGTTGCCAAACATTTTTTTTCCCAATCTGTAAGTTCTCTTTTTACTCTTTTGGAGAAATCTTTTGAAGCACATAAAAACTTAATTTTTAGAAGGTCCCACTCATCTAGTTTATCTTCTGCTGTTTGTGTATTTTGGGTTATGCTTGAAAGTCTATTTATGCCATAAAAGAGGGCCCTTGAATTTGCCCTAGTTTTTCCTTGAGGAACTTTATAGTTTTAGGTTTCAAATTTAAGTCTTTGATCCATCTGGAGTTAGTTTTTGTCTATGGTGTGAAGTATAGATCTTGTTTTATTTTTCTGCAAATGGATATCCAGTTTTGCCAACACTGTTAAAGAGACCATCTCTTCCCTATGTAATAGATTTCAGCCCTTTGTCAAAGATCGGCTGACCATAGGTCAGTGGGTCTATTTCTGTGTTCTCAATTCTGTTCCACTGTTCTATGTGTCTGCTGTTGTACCAATATCAAAACCAGTATGTTTTGACTACTGTGGCTGTATAATAGGTTTTGAGATCTGGCAGTGTGAGACCTCCTACTTTGTTCTTCTTTAATAGTGCTTTGCTTATCTGAGATCTCTTTCCTTTCCATATAAAGTTAGTGATTGTTTTTTCCATATCCTTAAAGAATGTTGATGGGATCTGGATTGGGATTGCTTTGAATGTATAGATTGCTTTGGGTAGAAGTGACATTTTCACAATGTTCAATCTTCCTATCTACGAGCATGGGATGTTCTCCATTTATGTAGATCCAGTATGGTTTATTTAAGTAGTCTTTTGTAGTTTTCTTTGCACAGGTCTTTTGTGTCTCTAGTGAGATTTATTCCCAAGTGTTATTATTTTTTTTTTGGTGGCTACTGTAAATGGTATTGATTTCCTTATTTCCTTTTCAGCAATCTCTTTGCTAGTGCAGAGGAATCCAACTGATTTTTGGATGTTGAACTTGTATCCTGCCACTATGCTAAATCTCTCAATTAGTTTCAGTAGATTTTTGACTGAGTCTCTTGGGTTTTCTAGGTATAGGATTATATCATCAGCAAATAAGGATAGTTTTACTTCTTTCTTACCAATTTGGATGCCTTTGATTTCCGTTTCTTGCCTTATTGCCCTGGTTAGGATTTCCAATACAATATTGAATACAACTGGTGATAGAGGGCATCCTTGTCTGGTTTCTGTTTGCAAGGGGAATGGTTTCAGTCTCTCTCCACTGAGAATAATGTTGGCTGTTGGCTTTGCATATATGTCCTTTATTATGTTGAGGAATTTCCCTTCTATTCCTATTTTTCTGAGTTTTTTTTTTTTTTTTTTAAATCAGGAATGGGTGTTGGATTTTTTTTAAGGCCTTTTCTGCATATGATCATATGGTTCTTTTCCTTTGTTTTATTTATGTGGTGGATGACATTCACTATTTTTCTAATGTTGAACCCAATTGTTTTTAAGGAGTGTGTTATTCAGTTTCCATATTTTCTCTTTTTCCTTTGATCTTCCTATTGTTGATTTCTAATTTTATAGCATTGTTATTTGATAAGACACTTTGCAGTATTTCAATGTTTTTAAATTTACTAACACTTGCTTTGCGGCCTAACATATAGTCTATCTTGGAGAATGTTCCATGTGCACCGGAAAAGAATGTATATTGTGCTGTTGTTAGGTGAAGTGCTCTGTAGATGTCTATAAGGTCAAGTTGGGATACTGTATTGTTTAGTTCTTCTGTGTCTTTATTGAGTTTCTTTCCAGTTGTATCTTTGATGGAAAGGGGTGTATTAAGTCTCCTACTATAACTGTGCTCCGGTAGCATAGTGCCTAAGGCACTTGACTGCTAACCAGAAGACTGGTGGTTCAAACCCACCAGCCACTCCTCGGAAGGAAGGTTGGGCGATCTACTTCTATAGTGATACTGCCTCGGCAACCCAAGGAGGGGTCGCTATGTGTTGGGTCTGACTTGACAGCACATAACAACAATAGCAACAATGACTATGACTGTGGAGTAATTTATTTGTCTTCTCAACTCTTTCAAAGTCTGATTTAAGTATTTTGGGGCTCTTTCATTGGGTGCATAGATATTTATTATTGTTATGTCCTCTTGTTCAGTTGATCCTTTAATCATTATATAATGTCCTTCTTTATCTCTTATGGTGGTTTTTAACTTAAAGTCAATTTGATCAGAAATTAATATTGCCACTCCTGCTCTTTTATGGGTGCCATTTGCTTGATATCTTTTTCCAACCTTTGATTTTTAGTCTGTTTTTGTCTTTGTCCCTAAGGTATGTCTCTTGTAGACAGCATATTGAGGGGTTATGTTTTCTTATCCTGTCTGCAACTCCCTGTCTCCTGAGTGATGCATTTTATCCATTAATATTCAGTGTAATGATCAACAAATATGAATTTGCTGTCTTTTTATTATGTGGTTTTTTGTACTGTTGCTGATTTCTTTCTTCCATATAATTTTGTGCTGAGATTTTTTTTTTTTTTTTTTTTTTTGTGAATCATGTTATCACTACCTTCATTGCTGTTGTTTCAGTATTTGCTAAATATTTGTGCTTGTCCTCTTTTTTATCGTGATGTGAAGGTTTATCATTTTTCTTTGAGGTTACTGTGATTTATAATTTTCTTCCCAAGTTTAGAGCAGTCTCTTCTATCTTGCAATTGTCTTGACTTCCTCACCATTTGTAATTTCTAAGGCCCTTGCCTACTAACCAGAAGGCTGGTGGTTCAAACCTACCAGCTGCTCCTCGAGAGGAAGATTGGGCAGTCTACTTCTGCAGTGATACCACCTTGGAAACCCAAGGAGGGGTCCCTATGAGTCAGATCTGACTTGATGGCAGTGACTTGTTGTTGTTGTTGTTGTTTGCAGTTGTCCCTATTTGCCAATTGATGTCTCTGTTTCCTTGTTTACAGTCTTATAGGCTTATTTACTTTGGATACTTCCATAACTTGGTTGGTTTCGGTGTTATGTCATCATGTGTGTTAATGGTTGGTTGTTGTTTGCTGTTGTTGTTCTCTGTCCAAAGGATTCCCTTTAGATCTCTTGTAAGCTTGGTCTGGTTTTAACAAATTCCCTTAATTTCTGCTTATCTGGAAATCTCCTAATTTCACCATCATATCTGAGGGACAATTTTGCTGGGTATATAATTCTTGCTTGGAATTTTTTTTTCTTTCAGGGTTTTATATATATCATCTCATTGCCTTCTCACTTGCATGGTTTCTGCTGAGAAATTAGAGCTTAGACTTATTGGTTGCCCTTTGGTATCTTTTCATTTTCCCATGCTTCTTCCAGAATTCTTACTTTGTCTTTGGTTTTGGTGAGTTTGATGATATGTTCTTTTGAGGTCTATCCTCTTTGGGGTTTGTTGGACTTCTTGAATGATATATTCTCATCTTTCATTGTATCAGAGAAATTCTCTTTCAACCAGTCTTCAATCATTTTCTCTGGTTTTATCTGTCTCTTCCAGTTCTGGAATTCTGATTCCAAGTAGGTTATTCCTTTTGATGGTGTCCTTCATGAGCCTTAATCTTTCTTCATTTTGTTTTAATCTTTTTTTCTGATTGATCCTTTTTGTTTTGGTTACCTAGTGCTGCTCTAACAGAAAACACCACAAATGGGATGGTCTTAACGCAGAGAACTTTATTCTTTTCCAGTTTGGAGGTTTTAAGTCTGAGTTCAAAGTGCCAGGCTCTAGGGGCTGGGTGAAAGTCCCTCAACCTTGGGCTTCAGCTCTGCCTTTTTTTCATTCAGTTGTTGGCTGCTGAGGCTGACAAGCCCAAGGTTGACAAGTAAAAAGGCACAGTCCTGATGTTACCAAACCACATGGAAGGCCATTAATTCAAGTCCATTGAAAGTCCCAGGGTTGTCAGAGCATGGCAGGCTGCTGAACAACAACTAAGTTACATTCAGGGCTAAAGCGTGCCATAAGCTAGAGACCATTCCCAAAGCTGTTTCTGATATATGGGGAGCAGACCACATCCCTAAAGCAGCTACTTAGCTGCTTGTGGTAGGTCGCACCATGGAGTTGATTGCCAGTCTCATTATGGGGAATAACTACCACCAGCTGCCGGCCACTCAATGAGGCCCAGCCATATTGATACACAAACTTAACCACCACATCTTTCTAAAGAAGTATTGAGATATTTGTCTTCAATCTCACTAACTCTGTCTTTCATTGATTCAATTCTGCTCCTTTGCCCATTCAATGTGTTATCTCCTTCTGAAAATTTAGTATTAATCTTCTGGATTTCTGTCTGTAGATTTTGTATCATTTCTAAGTTTTCATTTATTTTGTCATTTTGTTCTAGTGTTGTCTTCCAAAATTATTTTAGGGTTTTCTCTGTGTTTTCCTCAATTTTGTCAGTGTTTTCCTTGATCTATCTCTCAGTCTGTTGAAGGTACCTAAATATAATTCTTTTGAATTCCTTATCAGGGAGTTGCAATGCTGCTTCTTCCTCAGGAATGTATTTTGGCTCTGTATCCTTGTCCCTTGTTTCTCTTGCTTTATTTTGGTTCTTTGTGTGGACTGTGATTGTCTGTTGTCTCTGAAGTATTGTGACATTTTTGTGTTTATATTTAATTGGTGTTTGTATGTTGGAATGATTCACCTAAGATTTTAATTTTCTTGTTTTTGATTGGATGTTATCTGAGTAAGCAGGGTACTGTGCTTCTCTATTCACCAGTTTGCAGCATTTATGCACTCACCACCTGTCTCCATTCCAGTTTTCTGTCTGTGTTATCCTTGGCAAGCGGAGCATATTCTTAAGTCCCTGGATTCTGGATGAGAATGCTGTTGCATCATATATCCAAAATGCATGCCACTTGTAAACATTCAAAATGGCTGCACCCTCTGGACAGTGAAAGGTCCACAGCTCAGTCTGTCTTCTTCTTTGCTGTTTCTCTTTTGAGTCATCAGCCAGCAGTGCAATCACACATGCAACCCTTGGTGAGCAGGGCCAAATTTTAAGTTAAATCTCAAGTCCTAACACCACTTGGTGAGAGGCAAGACTGGGCCGTAAGCTCCCTAGACCCAGGAAAAGGAGGGAGAAAAAGAGGCCAGGGACCTCTGGAGAGGCAGGATATCCAAATAAAAGGGGTGGGAGGCAAGGCTTGGCCTCAAGCCCCCTAGATCCAGGAAAGGGAGGGAGCAGGAGAGGCTGGGGACCTCTGGAGTGGCAGGATATCCAGGTAAAATGGTGTGGGAGGCAAGACTAGGCCAAAAGACCCTTAGAGTTGAGAAAGGGAGGGAGTAGGAGAGGCCAGGGACCTCCAGAGTGGTAGGATATCCAGGGAAAAGAGGGGGGAGGCAAGGCTTGTCCCCAAGCCCCCTAGATCCAGGAAAGGGAGGGAGCAGGAGAAGCCAGAGACCTGTGGAGCAGCAGGATATCCAGGTTAAAAGGGGCAGGAGGCAAGGCAGGCCCTAATCCCCTTAGAGCCAGGAAAGGGAGGGACCAGGAGTGGCTGGGGACCACAGAGTGGCAGGTTGCATGTAGGAATTAGGTAAGGGGAGGGTGCAGAAGTTTCCACTAGCTAAAGGAGACAAACTTGTCTGTCAATTTGTCATCCTGTGAGGCTTGTACATTGCTGTGAGGCTTGAGGCTGTGCCACTGCTGTTTTAGACACCAGCAGAGTTGCACGTGGTACATAGGTTTCAACACAGCTTACAGACTAAGACAGACTAAGAAGAAGGAGGAGGCCACTCACTTCTCAAAAATTGGCCAGGGAAAATCTTATGAATAGCAGAGAAACACTGTCTGATAGATTACTGGGCAACTTTATGAATAGCTTGGAACCATTGTCTGACACAGTGCAGGAAGACAAGCCCCTGGATTTGGAAGGCACTCAAAATAGGACTGGGAATGAGCTGTCTCATCAGAGTAGAGCCGACCTTAATGATATGGATAAAGTAAGTCTTTCAGGACCTCCATGTGCTGACATGGCACTACTCAAATTGAGGAGAAACCGCTCCAAACATGTATTAATAATCAGAACATGGAATGTACAAAGTATGAATCTAGGAAAATTGGAAGTTGTCAAAAATGAAATGGAATGCATAAAGATTGATATCCTAGGCATTAGTGAACTGAAATGGATGGGTTTTGGGCATTTTGAATCAGACAACCATATGATCTACTATGCCAGGAATGACAAACTGAAGAGGAATGATGTGGCATTCATCATGACAAAGAATGTTTCAAGATCTGTCCTGAAGTACAATGCTGTCAGTGATAGGATAATATCCATATACCTACAGGGAAGACCCATTAATACCACTATTATTCAAATTTATGCACCAACCACCAAAGCCAAAGATGAGGAAATTGAAGACTTTTATCAACTTATGCAGTCTGAAATTGACTGAAGGTGCAATCAAGATGTGTTAATTATCACTGGTGACTGGAATGCGAAAGTTGGAAACAAAGAAGAATCACCGGTAGTTGGAAAATTTGGCCTTGGTGACAGAAATAACGCTGAAGATTGCATGATAGAATTTTGCAAAACCAATGACTTATTCATTGTAAATACCTTTTTTAACAAACAAATGGTGGCTATACACATGGACTTTGCCACATGGAGTACACAGTAATCAGATTGACTATGTCTGTGGCAAGAGGTGATGGAAAAGTTCAATATCTTCAGCCAAAACAAAGGCCAGGAGCTGATTGTGGAACATACCATTAACTGCTCATATGCAAGTTCAACTTGAAGTTGAAAACAATTAAAACAGGTCCACGAGAATCAAAATATACCCTGAATATATCCCTCCTGAATTTAGAGACCATCTAAAGAACAGATTTGATGCATTGAACACCAATGACTGAAAACCAGAAGAATTGTGTGATGACATCAAGACCATCATCCATGAAGAAAGCAAAAGGTCATTAAAAATACAAGAAAGAAAGAAAAGACCAAAATGGATGTCAGAAGAGACTCTGAGACTTGCCCTTGAGTAAAAAGTAGCTAAAGCAAATGGAAGAAATGACAAGATGAAAGAGCTGAACAGAAGATTTCAAAGAGTAGCTTGAGCAGACAAAGCCAATTACTACAATGAAACACGCAAAGACATGAAGTTAGAAAATCAAAAAGGAAGAACACACTTGACATTTCTCAAGCTGAAAGACCTGAGGAAAAAATTTAAGCCTCGAGTTACACTATTGAAAGATTCTATAGGCAAAATATTGAATGATGCAGGAAGCATCAAAGAAGATGGAAGGAATACACAGAATCACTGTACCAAAAAGAACTGGTTGATCTTCATCCATTTCAGGAAGTGGCATATGTTCAAGAACCACTGGTATTGAAAGAAGAAGCCAAAGCTGCACTTAAGGAAGTGTTGAAGAACAAGGCTCCAGGAATTGACGGAATATCCATTGAGGTGTTTCAACAAATGGATGCCCCACTGGAGGCACTCATTTGGTTATGCCAAGAGATTTGGAAGATAGCTACTTGTCAAAGTGACTGGAAGAGATCCATATTTGTACCCATTCCAAAAAAGGTGATCCCATAGAATGTGGAAATTATCGATCAATATCATTAATATCCCATGCAAGTAAAATCTTACTGAAGATAATTAAAAAATGGTTGCATCAGTATATTGATAGAGAACTTCCAGAAATACAAGCTGGATTCAGAAGAGGATGTAAAATGAGGGATATCATTGCTGATGTCAGATGGATCTTGGCTCAAAGCAAAGAATACCAGAAAGATGTTTACTTGTGTTTTATTGACTATGAAAAAGCATTTGAATGTGTGGATCATAACAAATTGTGGATAACATTGAGAAGAATGGGAATTCCAGAACACTTAGTGGTGCTCATGAGGAACCTCTACATAGACCAGGAGGCTGTCATTCGAACAGAAAAAGGGAACACTGCATGGTTTAAAGTCAAGAAGGGAGTGTGTCAGGGTTGTATCCTTTCACCATACTTATTCAATCTGTATGCTGGGCAAATACTCTGAGAAGAATGTGGCATTAGGATTGGAGGAAGAATCATTAACAACCTGAGATATACTTATGACACAACTTTGCTTGTTGAAAGTGGGGATGACTTGAAGCACTTACTGATGAAGATTGAAGAATATAGTCTGCAGTATGGATTACATCTCAACATAAAGAAAACAAAAATCCTCACCACTGGACCTATAAGCAGCATTATGACAAATGGAGAAAACACTGAAATTGTCAGACTTTGCATTGGTGATCCCATAGAATGATTCTACAATCAGCACCAATGGAAGCAGCAGTCAGGACAAATAAGCACCAATGGAAGCAGCAGTCAGGACATCAGATGATGTATGTTGTTGTTGTTATGTGCCATCAAGTTGGCCCCGACTCATAGCGACCCCTCCTTGGGTTTCCAAGGCAGTATCACTATGGAAGTAGATCGCCTAACCTTCCTTCTGAGGAGGTGGGTTTGAATCGCCAGCCTTCTGGTTAACAGTCAAGTGCCTTAGGCACTATACTACCAGAGCTCCTATCAGACGATGTATAGCACTGGACAAATTGACTGCAAAGGACCTCTTTCAAGTGCTAACGAGCAAAAATGTCTGTTTGAGGACTAAGGTGTGCCTGACCCAAGACATGGTATTTTCAAATGCCACATATGCATGTGAGAGCTGGACAATGAATAAGGAAGACCAAAGAAGATTTGATGCTTTTGAGCTGTGGTGTTGGTGAAGAATGCTGAAAGTACCGTGGACTGCTAAAAGAACTCCATGGACTGCAAAAAGAACTAACAGGTCTGTCCTGGATGAAATGCAGCCAGAATGCTCCTTGGAGGTGAGAATGGCCAGACTTCATCTCACCTATTTGGGTCATGTTGTCAGAAGGGACCATTCCCTGGAGAAAGATATCATGCTTGGTAAAGTGGAGGGTCGATGAAAGTGGGGAAGGCCCTCAATGAAATGGATTGACATGGTGGCAGTGGCGAATAGGCTCAAATATAGCAAGAATCATGCAGTTGGCTCAGGACTGGGAGGTGTTTCATTCCGCTGTGCATAGGGTCGCTTTGAGTCAGAGATGACTCGATGGCACCTAACAACAACAACAACAACAACACTTGGAAATATTCAGTCTGTCCATGTCATCAGGATAGCTGAACATTCTGCAGCTCCATTTGTTTCCTTACTCACTGTTTTCATTCAGGTTTTCCTACTAGTTAGTGTTTAATCTACTTCTGTATCCTTCCTCTGAAAGCTGAGGGCTCCGGGATTATCTTCTGTGTGTTTATCAATTGGTTTCTCTTTTCCTTGTCGAGGAAAGTATGTGTAGCTTGTCTGCCTATTCTGCCATCTTATCAGAAGTCTGATTAACGTAATTTTCAAAGCATTTATCTTCAGCACACTGGTAGAGTTTTAAAATTATCCTTTACCTAGTTTGATTCATTACCAATCATTTAGTTTAAATAAGAGAATTAAGCAATTGGGGGTGGGTGTTAAGGTAACATTTATTAGGAGGACTGGCCCAGCTCCCCCATTAGCAATGTCTACTGACTTTTTTGTTGTTGTTGTTCAGTTATTATAGATCAAATATTAATTTTAGATGATGGCTAATATCTTTTGTTTCTTTACAGGATCTTTTAAGTGCCAAGAAGGATATACCCATTCTGTAAGGGGATGAACCTGGCAAGAGACATTGATAGATTTATCCAAGGTCATATAGCAAATGAGTTTCTGAGTCTGGGAAGAACAATGTCCCTTCCCCAAGGAACTGACATGTTGCTTTGCAAGAACTAGCTGACTGTGTCTGCTGGTATGATCCTTCATCGTTCAGGTGACAAACTTCCTTCATCAGTCACTGTCCTCTGTTATGACTTGGCAAAATTTTTTTTACTCAAAAATGCAACAGACTTGACCCCTGTTAAAAATGACCTCAGATCTTTTCATTCATAAGCTCATCATCTGTAGGCTCTGAAGACACAAGGAATGCCCCTTGAACCCTTGTAGATATCTTTTCCCAGGTGGCACTAGTCTGAGGATGAATCAGAAATGCTGACTTGGATCCACTGTCCTGAGAGTCTCAGCATCTTCTATGCTTTAATTCTCAACTCTAGGTGCACATTTAAAAAGAAAGCTCCAGTAGTTAGGCCTAACCCACAGATACTTATGTTTAATTGGTTTGGGGCAAGGCCCAGGCATGATTATTTATTTATTTTTAAATCTCCATCAATGACTTTAATGTGTGGCCAGAGTTAAGAATCTATAATTTTGGCTATCTTGCCGATTTGGTGTGAAACCATTTCATCTTGAAAAGCAGGCTTTGTAGAGCCACTGCCAAACAGGCCAGAATGCTGCTCTATTTTTAATTTAAGCCACATTTATTGTACTCTGCAGATGCTGAAGAAAGAATGTTGGCTTATGCTTGGGAATTGCTGACTGATGATATAACTCCTCTGTAACCAGGCTGAGACAAAGGAAGCAAGCTGAGTCACTAAAGACTCTTTTAAAGCACCTGGATGGGTAGAATTTGAATGGCAGAAGCTGGCATGCCTTTGGAAAGAGTAAAATTATGCCTCTTGAATCTGTCAGAAATCCTTGAAATAAAGCAGTGGATAAAAGGGACCAGTGGTTATAATTTATTTAGTCTTTCTAGAGGTCTTTGATGAAGTTCTTCATAAGAAGGGAACTTGGTAACCATGGATGGAACTGCAGAATTGCCAGGGATTAAAGACTGGACAGGGTTTTATTCAATTGTACATAGGTCACTATGGAGCTAACTTGACAGCACCTAACAACAACAACAACAACAACAACAACAAGGACTGATTTGGAGATGGGATGCCTCCAACCAGGAACAAATGGGCATTTTTCAGCTTTGTCATGATTCAGCATGATGATCTGATCAACAAATTTCATGATTTTTATTTTTTAAAAATTATTGGATTTCAGAGCACCTTTTGTGAAACAAGGCTCCTCAGGCAAAATAATTAATTTCCAGTTTTCTGACCTCCCTTCTCATCTCATACTCTTCCCTTTATCCAGGTTGTTCACGACAGAACTGCAAGGTTGGGTGGCTGTCTGGCTTTAACCCTGACCTGAATTCACACTCAGAAAATGTAAGGTTCTGTAAAATGTTACAAAGGCAGTAAGTCATGGACATTCTTGGGACAATTTTGAAAGGCTGATGTGATGTGGTAATTCACTTAATGACAGACAGACAGGACAAGACCATAACCTACAGAGCTGCTTAGAATTTACATATTTATCTTCCTGTCTCTAGGGCCTGCCCCATCTGCCTGTAGTTCTTCTGCTGTCCTGTCAACTCCGTGTCTTAGATTCTCTGGAAGATTTTTCTTGTCCAACATCCACTCCTACTTCCCATCTTAGCACTGTGTTTTTCTTTGGCAAACTATCACCCACTCTCAATCCACGGAATTTAGGTTGGAGCTGACCCCACTCCCCAACACACACATCTCTTTATACCACGGGTGATCATGTCATCTAGGCCTGGTCAATTAGCATATTCCATCCCTTTTGTTGTTGTTGCTAGGTGCTCTTGAGTTGGGTCTGATGCATAGTGACCCTATGTACAACAGAATGAAACAATGCCTGGTCCTGCACTAGCCTCATAATCCTTCTTATATCTGAACCCATTGTTGCAGTCACTGTGTGAATGCATCTCATTGAGGGCCTTTCCCCTTTTCACAGACCCTCTACTTTACCAAGCATGATATCCTTCTCTAGGGAAAGGGCCCTTCTGACAACATGACCAAACAGGCAAGATGAAGTCTGGCCACTCTCACTTCCAAGGAGCATTCCGGCTGCACTTCTTCCAGGACAGATTTGTTAGTTCTTCCGGCAGTCCATGGTACTTTCAGTATTCTTTGCCAACACCACAACTCAAAATCATCAACTCTTCTTTGGTCTTCCTTATTCACTGTCTAGCTTTCACATGCATATGAAACAACTGAAAACACCATTGTTTGGCTTAGGTGCACCTTAATCTTCAAAGAAAGATCTTTGCTCTTCAGCACTTAAAAGAGGTCTTTTGGAGCACATTTACCCAGTGCAATATGATGTCTGATTTCTTTATTGCTGCTTCCATTGGTGTTGATTATGGAACCAAGTAATATGAAATCTCTGACAACTTCAATCTTTTCTCCATTTATTGTGATGCTGCTTATTGGTCCAGTTGTGAGGTTTCGTTTTCTTTATGTTGAGGTGTAATCCACACTAAAGGCTATAGTCCCTGAACTTCATCAGTTAGTGCTTCAAGTCCTCTTCACTTTCAGCAGGAAAGCTTGTGTTGTCTGCATACCACAGGTTGTTAATGAGTCTTCTTCCAATCGATGCCACATTCTTTTTCATATAGTCCAGTTTCTCAGGTTATTTGCTCAACATACAGATTGAATAAGTATGGTGAAAGGATACAACATACACATTCCCTTCCTGATTTTAAACCATGCAGTATCCCCTTGTTCTCTTCGAACAGCCGCCTCCTGGTCTATGTCCAGTTTCCTCAAGAGCACAATTCTGGAATTCCCATTCTTCTCAATGTTATCCACAATTTGTTGCGATCCAGACAATCAAATGCTTTTGCATAGTCAATAAAACACAAGTAAATGTCTCTCTGTTATTCTTTGCTTTGAGCCAAGATCTATCTGACTTCAGCAATGATATCTATCCCTCATTTCACATTCTCTTCTGAACCCAGCTTGCATTTCTGGAAGTTCCCTGTCAATATAGTGCTGCAACTGGTTTTGAATGATCTTCAGCAAGATTTTACTTGTGTGTGATATTAATATAGTTAATTAACTGTTATTTAATATTTTTCTATCATTTCCACATTCTGCTGGATCACCATTATTTGGTATGGGTACGAATATGGATCTCTTCAGTCAGTGAATTGGTATGGGAATGAGCATCTGACCCAAACTGATCTGAAGACAGTTGGCCCAGATACATTGTTGGAACTATTAAGAAAGGGAGCAGTGGTGGGCCAGTAGTGGAATTCTCACTTACCATTCGGGAGACTCAGGTTCAATTCCTGGCTATTGTACTTTATACACAGTTACTTCCTGTCAGTGGGGCCTTGTAACTTTCTATGATCCTGAATAGATTTCAGTGCAGCTTCCAGACTATGGCATATTAGGAAGAAAGTTCTGGTGATCCAAAAAAATTAGCTAATGAAAATCCTACAGTTCACAATAGTTTGATCCCATTGTACATGGGTCTCCATGAGTTGGGGGCCAACTAAATGGCAGCCAACAACAACAAAATTGAGAAAGAGGCTATATCTGTGCACTGAGTTTGCTAAGCTGGTGACCAGGCACCAAGAGAGGAGTGCTTCTTCAGAAAGAGAAACAAAATGAAGACAGCAAAATCAAGAAATGGAGCATGACTCACTTGTAGACATCTTTTGAGTACCTGGATCCAGTCATATTTACCAGATATGCCCACTGGACTTTTCCATTATTTCAGTGAAATCCCTCCTCCCATTTTCTTTCTTTATGCTGTTAAAGCTGCATTTCTGTTGCTTGCAGGGTCCTTTCATAGAGGTCCCTAATGGGTATCATTTGTCTTCCCACACACTTTAGTGTTTCATCCCATTAAAACTAACCTCTCTTGTCTCTTTAGGGCAAGGATCTGCCAGCAGCAAGCATAGTGAGTTCATCTGAAAAACAAGTCTGTGCTAATGAGCCAAGGGGAGAAGTATAAGTGTGGGAATGTCTCAGGTAAAAGATGTCTATTTTAATAGCAGTTTTCTGGACTCAGTGTTGTTAGGTGCCCTCGAGTTGGTTCTGACTCTTACCAACCTTATATACAACAGAACAAAACACTGCCAAGTCCTGGGACATCCTCACAATTGTTGCTATGCTTGGGCCAATTGTTGCAGCCACTGTGTCAATCCTTCCCATTAAGGGTGTTCCTCTTTTTTCACTGACCCTCTACTTTACCAAACATGATAACTTTCTTCAGGAACTGGTCCTGACAACATGATCAGAGTACCATAGGCAAAGTCTTGCCATCCTCACTTCTAAGGAGGATTCTGGCTGTATTCATTCAAGACAGACTCGTTCATTCTTCTGGTGGCCCATGGTAAATGCAATATTCTTTGCTAACACCATAGTTTAAATGCATCAGTTCTTCTTAGGTCTTCTTTATTCATTGCCCAGCTTTTGCATGCATATAAGGTGATTGAAAATACCATGGCATACATTAAGCACATGATGCAGCCTGAGAAATGGTGGTAGCTGGTGGCAGACTGAAACAATAGCTAGGCCAGGCCAGGAAGTGGGAGTGGAGTGGTCTGAAACAGCTAAGAGAGACAAATGTGTCTGTCAGTTTGTCATACTGTGGTAGCTTGTGTGTTGCTGTGAGGCTGGAGAGTATGCCACCAGTGTTTCAATACTAGGACAGTCACCCATGGTGGACAGGTTTCAGTGGAGTTTTCAGACTAAGACAGATTTGGAAGAAGGAAGAGGCCATCCACTTCTCAAAGAACTGGCCAGTGGAAATGTGATGAATAATGGTGAAATGTTGTTTGATACAGTGCCAGAAGATTAGCCCCTCAGGTTGGAAGACACTCAAAATACAACTGGGAAAGAGCTGCCTCCTCAGAGTAGAGCCAATCTTAATGATAGGATAGAGTGAAGATAGAGTAAAACTTTCAGGACCTCCATTGCTGATGTGGCATGACTTAAAATAAGAAGAAACAGCTACAAACATCCATTACTAATTGGAACACAGAATGTACGAAGTATGAATCTAGGAAAATTGGAAGTTGTCAAAAAGGAAATGAAATGCGTAAAGATTGAGATATTCCAGGTATTGTTGTTGTTGTTGTTATGTGCCATTGAGTCAGCCCCCACTCATAGCGACCCCTCCTTGGGTTTCCGAGGCAGTATCACTACGGAAGTAGGATTGCCCAACCTTCCTTCCGAGGAGTGGCTGGTGGGTTTGAACCGCCAGCCTTCTGGTTAGCAGTCAAGTGCTTTAGGCACTATGCTACCAGAGCTCCTATTCCAGGCATTAGTGAGCTGAAATGGACTGGTTTTGGCCATTTTGAATTAGACAACAATATGATCTCCTATGCTGGGAATGACAAATTGAAGAGGAATGGCATGGCATTCATCATCACAAAGAATCTTTCAAGATCTATCCCGAAGTACAATGCTGTCAGTGCTAAGATAATAGCTATATGCTTGTAAGGAAGGCCAGTTAATACTACTATTACTCAGATTTACACACAAACCACCAAAGCCAAGATAAGGAAATTGAGGATTTTTACCAACTTCTGCAGTCTAAAATTGACCAAACATGCAATCAAGATGTGTGGATTATCACTGGTGATTGGAATGCAAAAGTTGTAAACAAAGAAGAATCACCTGTAGTTGGAAAATTTGGCCTTGGTGATAGAAATGACACTGGAGATAGCATGACAGAATTTTGCATAACCAATGACTTATTCGTTGCAAATACCTTTTTTTCTCAACAACACAAATGGTGACTATACACATGGACTTCACCAGATAAACTACACAGGAATCAGACTGACTACATCTATGGAAAGAGGTGACAGAGATACTCAGAATCTTTAGCCAAAACAAGTACAGGAGCTGACTGTGGAACAGACCATCAACTGCTCATATGCAAGTTCAAGTGGAAGCTGAAGACAATTAAAACAAATCCACAAGAGCTAAAATATGACCTTGATTCTAACCCTCTTGAATTTAGAGACCATCTAAAGAATAGATTTGATGCACTGAACACCAATGGCCAAAAAACAGATGAATTGTGGGATGACATCAAGAGTATCATCCATGAAGAAAGCAAAAGGTCATTAAAAAGGCAGGAAAGGAAGAAAAGACCAAAATGGCTGTTAGAAGAGAATCTGAATCTTGATGTTGAACAGAGAATAGCTAAAGCAAATGGAAGAAATGACAAGATAAAAGAGCAGAGCAGAAGATATCAAAGAGCAGCTCAAGAAGACAAAGTCAATTATTAAAATGAAATGTACAAAGACCTGGAGTTAGAAAACCAAAAGGGAAGAAAATGCCTTGCATTTCTTAAGCTGAAAGAATTAAAGAAAAAATTCAAGCTTAGAGATGTAATATTGAAAGATTCTATGGGCAAAATATTGAATGAGGTAGGAAACATAAAAAAAAAGATGGAAGGAATACACAGAGTTACTGTATCAAAAAGAATTGGTCAATGTTCATTCATTTTAGGACATGGCATAAGATCAAGAACCAATGGTACTGAAGGAAGAAGTCAAAGTTGCACTGAAGGAATTGGTGTAAAACAAGGCTCCAGGAATTGACAGAATGCTCATTGAGATGTTTCCACAAATGGATGCCGTGCTAGAGGCACTCAACCGGGCTATGCTGAGAGATTTGGAAGACAGCTACCTGGCCCACTGACTGAAAGAGATCCATATTTGTACCCATTTCAAAGAAAGGTGATCTCATAGAATGTGGAAATTATCAAACAATGTCATTAATATCACACACAAGTAAAATCTTAAAAGTAGTGTATTGACAGCTTTCAGAAATGCAAGGTGGATTCAGAAGAGGATGTGGAATGAGGGATATCATCGCTGATGTCAGATGGATCTTGGCTGAAAGCAAAGAATACCACAAAGATGTTTATTTGTGTTTTATTGACTATACAAAATCATTTGATTGTGTGGATCATAACAAATTATGGATAACATTGAGAAGAATGGGAATTCCAGAACACTTAACTGTACTCATGAGGAACCTGTACATAGACCAGGAGGCTGCTGTTCAAAGAGAACAAGGGGATACTGTGTGGTTTAAAATCAGGAAGGGAATGCACCAGGGTTGCTTCCTTTCACCATACTTATTCAATCTGCATGCTGAGCAAATAATCTGAGAAGTTAGACTATATGAAGAAGAACATGGCATCAGGATTGGAGGAAGACTCATTAACAACCTGACATATGCAGAAGACACAATTTTCCTTGCTGAAAGTGAAGATGACTTGAAGCACTTACTGATGAAAATTAAAAACTATAGTCTGCAGTATGGATTACACTTCAATATAAAGAAAATAAAAATCTTCACAACTAGACCAATAAGTAGCATCACAATAAATGAAGAAAAGATACACATTGTCAAGACTTCATATTACTTGATTCTACAATCAACATCAATGGAAGTAACAGTCAAGACATAAGACAATATATCGCATTGGGCAAATCTGCTGCCAAAGACCTCTTTAAAGTGCTGAAGAGCAAAAATGTCTACTTGAAGACTATGGTGCACCTAACCCAAGGCATGGTGTTTTCAGTCACCTCATATGCATGTGAGAGCTGGACAATGAATAAAGAAGACTGAAGAAGAGTCAATTCTTTTGAGTTGTGGTGTTTGCAAAGAATACTGAAAGTACCACAGATTGCTAAAAGAACCAACAAATCTGTCATGGAAGATGTGCAGCCAGAACGCTCCTTGGAAGCAAGAATGGCCAGACTTTGTCTCACCTACTTTGGTCATGTTGTCAGAAGGGACTATTTCCTGGAGAAGGATATCATGCTTGGTAAAGTAGAGGGTCTGTGAAAAGGGGGAAGGCCCTCAATGGAATGGATTGACACAGTGACTGCAACAATGGACTCAAGTATAGCAAGCATTGTGAGGCTGGTGCAGGACCAGGTATTCTTTCCTTCTGTTGTACATAGGGTTGCTATTAGTTGGAGACGACTCAATGGCACTTAACAACAACAACAGTCTTGTATATATTATCCCTGTTTCACAGATAAAAATATAGTATCAACAGCAATAATAAGTACTGTAAGGAGCCCTGGTGGCACAGTGTTAAGTACATGACTGCTAACCAAAATGTCAGTGGTTTGAACCCACTAGCCACTCTGTGGGAGAAAGATGTGGTAATGTGCTTCTGTAAAGAGTGTTGTTGTTTGGTGCTGTTGAGTCTGTTTTGAGTCATAACAATCTTATGCACAATAGAATGAAATACTGCCTGGTCCTGCACCATCCTCATAATTGTTACCAAGTTTGAGCTCATCACAGCCGCTTTGCCAATCCATCTTTTGAGAGTCTTCCTCTTTTTCACTGTCTACTTCACCCAGCATGGCATTCTTCTCCAGTGACTGGTGCCTTCTGACATCATGCCCAAAGTATGAGAGAGGAAGTCTGGCCATTCTCGCTTCTAAAGAATATTCTGGCTGTACTTTCTCCAAGACAGATTTGTTCATTCTTCTAGCAATCCATGGTACATTCAATATTCTTTGCCAACATGACAATTCAAATGCACCAATTCTTCCACAATCTTCCTTATTCATTGTCCAGGTCTCAAATGTATGTGAGGCTATTGAAAATCCAATGGCTTGGGTCAGGTGCACCTTAGTCTTCAAAGTAACATCCTTGCTTTTAAACAAATTGCCCAATACAAATCTGTAAAGTTGACAGTTTGGAAATGCAATCAGGTAGTTCTACCCTGTCCTACAAGGTCAATATGAGTTGGAATTGACCCGATGGAAATGAATTTGGTTAGTTATTGAGTGATAAGTTCCAACACAGGAGCTCTGGTGGTGCAGTGGTTAAGCATTCTGCTGCTAATAGAAAGGTCTGAAGTTCAAATCTACCAACTGCTCAGTGGGAGAAGAAACAATCTGCTTCTATAAAAATTGCAGCCTGGGAAATCTTATGGGGAACTCTATTCTGTCACACAGAGTTGCCATAGTCAGAATCGATTTGACAGCACACAACAAAACTACAGCATGTTCCAATATTATGTATAATTCTATATTATTTACTACAACCAATTATCTGAGAGGTGGAGATTATAATCAATATTTTATAGAGGATGAAAGTGAGGCTTGGGAAGGTTAATTAAATCATTCCTGATTACACAGGACAAAATCTATTCTCAGAACTGTTTGGAGGCCAAGCTTGATATATGACATCTCTTCATTAGTAGGCTTGTGGTAGGGCTGACTGGGGAGATATTTTGAGATAAGGAGGGCCTCTCAGCATGTCTGATATTGGAAGGGGTGGTACAGTCAAAAGGAATAGGTTGTGTATGGTGTTGACCCTGAGTTACCAATCTCAGGCAGTGGGCTAGTGACCACAACTTTAGTTAGAAAATTTGGTCAGATTAACTTGTTGAACAAGATCTAAAGGAACTCTCTATCCAAGTCTTTATAAAGATAATAAGTAGAAATAATTAAAAACACAGTGTAGGGAAAATTAAGTACAGCTTTGATGCAGCTTATATAATATAAAATAAACCCATATAGGTCCTAAACATACTAGAAGCTCCTTATATCTGAGAATCTGGTGTTACTTACAGTTGGTGAAATGTGGAGCTGGCTGGGATTAGTGGGGTGTTTGCCAGGCCCTAGTAGGAATTCTTGCCTGCCAGGCAGGAGGCTGGGTTCATTTCCTGGCCCATGCAGCCCACTGTAAAGGAGATCTGGTGGTGTAGTGAATAAGGCATTTGTTTGCTAACCAGAAGGTCAGTGGTTCAAATCCACCAGCTGCTCTGTGGAAGGAATATGGGGCAATATACTTCTGCAAAGATTTACAGCCTCAGAAACCCAATGGGGGTTGCTATGAGTTGGAATCGACTCAATGGCAGTTAGTTTGGTGTTTTTTTAAATTGGGATTCTCTCCTTACATTATGCTGGTCCTGGGTATTCTGTTGATCACTTCAGTGTTCATGGTTCCACACCAGCCTAGTGTCTTCTTCCTGAGTCAGAGTCAATAGCCAAGGTACAAAGGGTTCTCCATCCTTTAGACTGCAACTATTTAGAGTTCAGTCCTTAAGATTTATCAGTTGCGTTTCAGTCTTATACCTACTCATGGTTGTGACACATATGGTAGGCTGAATAATGGTCCTGCAATAATGTCCACATCTTAATCCCCAGAATCCATTACCTTACATGGTAAAGGGCTTTGAAGATGTGATCAAGTTAAGATCTTGAGATGTAGAGATTATCCTGGACTATCTGGGAGGGCCCAGTGTAATTACAGGGTCCTTATAAGAAGCTCTAGATGCTTACAGCATCTGACTGCTAACCAGAAGGTTGGTGGTTCAAACCCACCAACCACTCTGTGGAAGCAAGACTGGGCAATCTACTCCCATAAAGATTTACTGCCTTGGAAACTCAATGGGGCTCACTATGAGTCAGAATCAACTTGATGGCAGTGGGTTTGTGTTTTCGGTTTTGGTTTATAAGAGGGAGGCAGGAGGATCAGAGTCAGTGGTAGGAGGTGAAACAATGGAAGCAAGAGATTGGTGTGATGTGAGGAAGGAATCACAAACCAAAGAATGCAGGCAACCTCTAGAAGCTTACAAAGGTAAAGAAAGGGATTGCCCCTTAGAGCCTCTACAAGGAACCAGCCTTGTGGACAGCTTGACTTTAGGCTAGGAGGACTGATTTCTGACTTTCAAGAATGTAAGATAATAAATTAACATTCATGTGTTACTTAATATTAATAAAAATTAATAAATAAAAAGATTTTAAAAATTAAGCAATAATTTATTACAGTAGCAAAAGGACACTCGTACAAAGCTCCATGCCAAAGCTCAGATGCTAGGAGAAATTTTTTCCCCTTCAGCAAAACCCTTCTTCAAACACCAATCACATGGTATTTTTGTAACATGTAAGTGAAGATGTATAAATGACTTCTCCTGTTCCATCTGTGTAGATTTTATGGCTCTCTCTGGATGTGCAGGGAGAATGAATAGCTTTTGGTTTGTATGCATCCTCTACAGTAACTCTTCCTGTTTATTTAGAAGGCCCCTACTCTCCACCTGCCTTCTGTGTTTCACTAGAAATCACTTTTCTGGTCATAGCAGCTGCCAGTTAAAACTGTCCACTTGCTCTTCCATTGGATTTTACTGTGATTGAAGAGTCCTTATCAGTTAACTAATACAAAGTTAACCATTTAGTTCACACTTAAATGTTGTACTTTGAAGAGAGCCTTGAGGGTAGTGAATTCATTAAGGGGTAGGGGTGGGGTTCCTGACAATGAGGACTGGAGGGTAAGTTGACTTGGAATCTGACTTAAGTATTGCTGAAGCCAATGAAACTCAGGAGAACTGATGATTATACAGGATTTTATAGATTTGCAATTGGGCATATTTAATGCCGTGACTTATATTTATACTTGCCATTTGGGAGCCTTCTTCCCTCTAATAGGGAAGATGAATTACCATCAAAAGATTGCTTGGTAGCTATGAAGTTAGAGTAAAGGGAACTATTAATATATAAGAGAGTATTGGGGGATATTTAATTCAGAACAGCTGGTTTCAAATAAAGGCACTTTTTATTATTTATTTATTTAATTAATTAAATGTTCAGTGAAGTATGTAGAAGGTATGAAGGGAGAATTTTTCTGGATGCATTGGGGTGGGGGAGTTCCAGAACACAGCTGCTGGGTTCCTCATCGAGAACACACTCTTAAAGCCCTTCTGGGAGCCACCATGGCTCCAGCACCTGGCCAGGGCAGAATGTCTCTCTTTGGTGACATACTCAGTATCTCACATTAAGACTAAACTGGATGAGTTCTATCAAAGATGGGATCTAGGATGTCTCCTTTTTTGTGTGCTCCAGACCAGCTACTTCTTGTGTCCTATCATCCGGGTATAAAACAATTGATTAGAATTTAGAGCTCTGCTGGCGTAGTCCCTAAGGCATTTGACTGCTAACCAGAAGGCTGGTGGTTCAAACTCACCAGCCAGTTCTTGGAAGGAAGGTTGGGCAATCTACTTCCATAGTGATACTGCCTCAGAAACCCAAAGAGGGGTCGCTTTGAGTCGGATCTGACTCTATGACTGTGAGATACAATTATAGTTCAGTTTGTTTCTTAGTAATTACACCCTGGACCCCTTGATCAGAGTTTTGAATGTTCTCAGTCTCTTCAGTCACATATTTAAAATCTTCTGGTTGATTTCCACAGATGGCTGGACTCATGAATTATGTATGGCTTTTACTGGTGATGTCTCTGCGGGCAAATTTATTTTGGGTTGCTTGATGGGTATCATGGTCACGCCTATGTTCTAGCCACATGTATGTCAGTCTCACCCTTGACTGGGGCTGCCTTCTTCTCTTGTAGGAAATCCACCCATTAGCATAGCAAGGATGTGTGCGTGTGTCTAGGGGGGGCACATGCTTTCATGTCTTCCCCCAAATTCTCAAAGGAGGAGAAAATTTGAATTATTGAAATTGGATTAAAACTGTCAAGAGCATAAAAGCTCAGTTTCAGAACTTGAGAAAGACAGGTCATGGTTCTCTTTGTTCTGCAACAGTGCAAAATCCTCATGTTTTTCATCAGTGTAGAACAGAAAAACAGAGACAATATGGACACTCTGGTATGATTCAACTGACCATGACAGATCAGCCATAGCATCTCCATCTTCAATATGACCATTCTAGCTTGGCCTTGTTTAGCAATAACCCTCATATTCTATACTCTCCTTCATAATTGCTATTTCAGCAGTGTTTGGTTGTGACTTCTTTCTTGTAATTGTGTTTAATTAAAAGTGATGTCAAAACAATTGTTTTCATTCCTCCTAGCATCCTGCAGGGCTTGTGCCTCTGGTCTCCTCTCTGCTTCCTCTCCTCTCTCACCACCACCAGCTCCTTCCTAACTGGGTTCAGATTTCTGGGGAGAGGTTGAAGAGGAATCATTCGTCACCCAGAAGGAGGAGGAACAACTACACTGGTGGACAGAAATCATGCTTCCCTCTTCCTCCCCCTCAACATTTTAGTCTTACAACATATGGTTCAAACTATTGTTCTGTCTCCCAGAGCATCAGTAGTTGTTCAAAGAGCCTCTTGCTTAGCCCTCTCCCCACAGAGGGGTCTCTGTTATCTTATGCAGCTGTGCTACCTGCCTTCAGCACTTGAACTTGACCTCTAATGCTGCCTTCCAGAAGATTAGCCCAGTGTGGAGATGCATCAAGGGGCTAATTACATATGAGGGAGGAAACTTTACCCTTCAGAGCAAGAATTCTTTTGAGGTTAAAGCCACCATAAGTGCTTGTGAAATGCTGATGCCTAGAGCTCTGGTAGCATAGTGGCTAAGGCACTTGACTGCTAACCAGAAGGCTGGCGGTTCAAACCCACCAGCCACTCCCCGGAAGGAAGGTTGGGCAATCCTACTTCCGTAGTGATACTGCCTCGGAAACCCAAGGAGGGGTCGCTATGAGTCAGGGCTGACTCGACGGCACATAACAACAACAACAAGAGTGAAA
Source organism: Orycteropus afer afer (assembly GCF_000298275.1). Taxonomy (NCBI): domain Eukaryota; kingdom Metazoa; phylum Chordata; class Mammalia; order Tubulidentata; family Orycteropodidae; genus Orycteropus; species Orycteropus afer. The sequence continues at coordinate 1,423,198 of NW_006921950.1, forward strand.
GAGCTAATATTCCCCTGTTGTTTCTTGGCAGCCTGAGAAAGACAAGTCTAGTGGGTGTTAGAAGGAGGAGCTGTCACAGTAACAAGTGTGATGACTAGAGGTCATCTTAATTGAGCTGCTAAATGAGTGGTATGTTTATTTATTTTTTTTCTTTTTAATGTGGATGGGTCACTGTTTTATGGTGTACTTGTTTCATCTTTCTTATAACTAGCTTGGCTTATTGGCTCAGTCGGGTGCTATGGACTGAAAATTTCTAGGAGTGTTTATTTATTTTTCTTCAAAATGGAAACTTTTTCCTATTTAATCCTAGGTTATATGTCAAGAATACTTAGTATAAACTGACTGATGGTAGGTGAGTGAATGAATTGGATTGGCTTGCAGCTTCTTAGCACATGTTTCTTAAAATGCTAGCATCTATAAACTGCCTAGCAGGGATTTGGCACACTCATGGACCAACACTTTCATGGAGGGAAAAAAACCACAATTTTTTAAATAATAAAATTAAAACTGTATTCAAAATGAAAATTGTAATTGTTTTGTCCCAGTAAGAGAAATGACATATGGTTTACAGTTCTTCACCAACCTATCAATAACCTGCTCAGCAGTGGGGAGCTTGAGCTTCTTTATCCAGTCCATCACTTTTCTTAGTTTGTATTTTTCTTAAATTTGAAATTTCTAACTCATAATAATAAGCCTTTGGTAATGGAGGCACATGCGGGGTGACTCTATCAGATAGTTTTGGATACCTGAATAGAACATTAACCCAGAATGGCACAGGCATTTCTCACTCTGGTTTTGGTGTCCCTCAGTCCCTATGTCAATTAGTATGTTCTACTGTGGAGATCTGGATTTTTCAACAAGGAAGATGATAATGAATGGGTTCTACATTGACTCTTTCTTGGCATTTGAATCCAATGAGTTTTCGTCATATTCTATCATTACATTTAGGTGGGTCTTAACTTTTAAAAAGCAGACACTTCCAGGGGTAGAGTTTTCTGCACCACCATTTGTTCTAAAAAATCCTGAAGCCTTTCCCTCAAATTAAAAATATGGTATTCCAGCTCTGAAGGGCTTCAGATTATTCAAGACACTGAATACACAACTGTGGTACATCACTTGAGCAACATGAGCAACTAAGAAAAGTGACGGACTGCGTAGAGGAGCTCAAGCTCTCCATTCCTGAGCACAGTTGAAATGGGCTATAGAAATAGTCTCTAATGGCATCCAGAGGCACAAAGTCAAAAATATTAAGTGTTATCACCCATTTTTTAAAAAATTCTGTGAACCCCTTTTCCCTTGACAGAGCATTTCAGTGAATCAAAGCCCAGAAGACCCACCACCCATTCTTTACCCAGCACACTGAAAACTCAATACTCAGTGGCCACAATTTGTTTTGATGTGCATCTTTTGAATGTTAAATCAAGATCATGGCTTAAATGCCATCTATATGCCAGTGACTCTATGAAAGAAAATGCCTAGGCTAGACTGGTGATCTTAGAGAAGGATGAGAGATAGGTGGAAAAGGGCTTCCTTCACTGGGACTGCCTTTGTGCAATCCAGGCTGGGTCAGGGGACCCTTAAATTACTCACAGATGCATAAGTTAAATAAACACTTGCTGCTTTGTGTTGCTGAGATTTTGTAGTTGTTACGGAACAGTAGCTAACCAAAATACCTATTTCTACCCTCCCTTCCTGGAGTCCATTTTTAAAACAGTAGCTGGAGTGACCCTTTGAGAAGTCAGGTGTCAGTTATTGTTGCCCTGTGATTGGCTGCAACTGCTTCCCATTTCATTAAGGGTAAAAGCAAAGTCCTTACAAGAACTTACAGGGACTGTCTCATTTCTCCTTCTATCTCCTCTTTAACCTCATCTTTCAAACTCTGCCCCTGCTCTCTCTGCCCTAGCCATACTTGTTTCCTTGCTCTCCTTGCATGCCCGACAAGACTGGAACATTCTCCCTGCAGATATTTCCATGGTTCACTTCTTCACCTGTCCTTTGCTCACATGTCATCTTTTCACAGAAGCATAGCTTGGTCATCCTATTTGAAATTTCAGCCTCCACACTACTCCCCACCTTACATTCTCAACTTCTCTTAACAAAAACAAAAACAAAAATCAACAAACCAGTTCCTGTAGAGTGAACTCCGACTCATGGCAACCCCATGTATGTCAGAGTAGAACTGTGCTTCATAGGGTTTTCAATGGCTGATTTTTTTGGAGGTAAATTTCCAGCCTTTCTTGCAAGGTGCCTCTGTGCATATTCAAACCTCCAACCTTTCAGTCAGTAGCTGAAGTCATGAACTGTGCACTACCTAGGGACTCCAGACTTCTTTTACTCTGCTCTATTTCTATTCTCCCCCTAACCTGTTCTTCAGTGGTACTATCACTTGTTAATTGATCTTCTTTGTCAAAGTCTGTCTTCTGGTCGAATGGAAGCTTTATATTCTAAATTTTGCAAAAATCTTTGTTTCGTTCAGTGTTGCATCCCAAGCTCCTAGAACACTACTTGGCACATTATCTGCTTTCATTAAATATTTGTCAAATAAAGGTCAAGAGGTATGTTGTGACTGCTGAGGATTTCTCTGAATAAAGCCATGTGTGGATAGCCTTTTTTTTTTTTTTTGACCAGCAAAGACCTTCCTGGCCACCCTACCAGTATTTTGTCAGTATGCTTCTAACACACCTGCTCTGGTCTACATGTGAGGTCATAAAAATAATCATTTTCAAAATGGAAAGTCTTTTCTGAAACAACAGCTTTCAGTAACAAAAAGAACAAAAGTTTTAACAGGTTTACTTCATTTATTTATTACACGTAAGCCCAGAGATGATTATACTCTATTCATTGGTGGTATTGTCCCTGAAAAGTGAAATATCAGCTAGCAAACACACATAATGACATAAACTTTCACCTTGAAAATTGTGTCCTGAAGCTCATTTCAATTTTCTCTGTGAATCTAATATTTATAATTATAGTGGCTTAACAAACGTTTTGGCAAAAGTCGCACTTGACATGTCTTCACTTGTGGGCATACAACTTTGAATGATACTGCTGTGGCTTGTGATTCTTCCTTAACTTTGGGACAAATTTATCAGTTCTGTACTGGAAAATATAATTTTGTGATTGTTCTGGAGAAATTCAAAGATTTTACCAGAGAAGACTCTGAAGAAGTTGAAGTTAAAACTTTACTGACTTCATGCCTCCCTCTGACAAGTGTCATAATAGATGCAGATAGCAGTAAGAAGGGTGAATAGATAACCGCCTTGTTTTCAAATACTTTTATGGCTGCTTGTGTGCAGTCCTGACCCTTATGGAGATATAGTTACCTGGCCCACCAGAAACACAGCTTGTGCCCAGTGGCACTGGGGTCTTGTTTGTTACCTCCAAGTGAAACATTCTGAACTGTTGTATTCCCATTACTACCATGACTATTTTTATGCTCTAATGAACTACTTTTGAGGCACTGACCCACCTTTATGAATTGTCATGACATAATACTAATAATGAGAACGCATATTTGACAAATGTAAGGAATAATGGCCAAAGAAGGTGAAAATACATTAATTAAGAGGAGCTGTGCAAGGTTGTCTGGAGATTTGTTGTTGTTGTTAGGTGCCATTGAGTCTGTTCTGACACATAGCAACACTATGTACAACACAACAAAACATTGCCCAGTCTTGTGCCATCCTCACAATCTTTGCTGTACTTCCAGCCACTGTGCCAGTCCATCTTGTTGAGGGTCTTCCCCTTTTTCCCTGACTCTACCAAGCATATCTTTCTCCAGGGAATGGTCCCTTCTGAGAACATGACCAAAGTAGGTGAGACAAAGTCTGGCCATTCTTACTTCCAAGGAGCATTCTGGCTGCACATCTTCCAGGACAGATTTGTTAGTTCTTCTGAAAGTCCATGGTACTTTCAGTATTTTTTGATGACACTATACTTTAAGGGAGCTCTGGTAGTATAGTGGCTAAGTCACTTGACTGCTAACCAGAAGGCTGGTGGTTCAAACCCACCAGTCACTCCTCAGAAGGAAGATGGGGCAATCTACTTCTGTAGTGATACTGCCTCGGAAACCCAAGGAGGGGTCACTATGAGTCGGGTCCGATTTGACGGCACATAACAACAACAACAACAAAATACTTCAAGGTAATGACTCTTCTTCTGTCTCCTTTATTCATTGTCCTGGTTTCACATGCATATGAGGCAATTGAAAATACCATGCCTTGGGTTGGGCACACCTTAGTCTTCAAAGTGACATCTTTGCTTTTCAAAACCTTTAAAGAAGTTTTTCTTTTTTCCCAGCAGATTTTCCCAGTGCAAGATGATGTCTCATTTCTTGACTGCTGCTTCCATGGATGTTGATTGTGGATCCAAGTAAAACAAAATCTTTGACAACTTCAATCTTTTCTCCATTTATCATACTGTTGCTTATTGGTCAAGTTGTGAGGATTTTTGTTTTCTTTATGGTGGGATATACTCCATACTGAAGACTATAGTCTTTGATCTTCATCAGTAAATGCTTCAAGTCTTCTTCACTTTCAGCAAACAAAGTAGAGTCAATGAATCTTCTTTTAATCCTGATGTCATGTTCTTCTTCATAGTGTCCAGCTTCTCAGATTTTTCCCAGCATGCAGATTGAATAAGTATGGTGAAAGGATACAACCCTGACACAGTCTTTCTGATTTTAAATGATGCAGTATCCCCTTGTTCTGTTCGAACAACAACAGGCTCTCAGTCTATGTCCAGGTTTCTCATGATCATAATTAAGTGTCCTAGAATTCCCACTCTTCATAAAGTTATCCATGATTTTTTATGATACACATAGTTGAATGCCTTTCCACAGTCAATAAAACATAAGTAAACATCTTTCTGGTATTCTTTGCTTTCAGCCAAGATCCATCTGACATCAGTAATGACATTCCTTGTTCCACATCCTCTTGTGAATCCAGCTTGCATTTCTGGAGGTTTGCTGTCAATGATGCAACTATTTTTTTTTTTAATTTGTATGTTATTTGGGTGAAAGTTTACAGAGCAAATTCATCTTCCATACAGCAGCTCACATATACTCTATCTCATGATATTGACAGCAATTTCCCACAATGCAACAGCTCCCTTCCTACTTCCTCCCTAGTTATCTCTTCCCTCCCATGCACTCCTGCCCCCAAAGCTGTCTCCCTATGCATACACAGTCTTTCTATTCTCCCATGATTTATCTCTCCAAGGAGAGTCTCTACCTGAGGTAAATGTTCAGCTCATATGCCTGTCTTTTGTTTGGCCAGCACCCACAGGAGTGTGTTCAATTCCAGACCTGAAGGGCAGCTAGGGGCCATAGTCTCAGGGGTTCCACCAGGCTCTATCAGACCAGCAAACATGACTCCCCCCCCCCTTTTTTTAAATGATTTTGAGTTTTGTTCCACATTGTTCTTCCATTCTATCCATGATCTCCTACATAGATCTCCCTCTGAGTGGTGGCAGTGGTAGCCAGGCACCATCTAGTTCTTCTGGTCTCATTGTCATATAGGCTGAGGATTGCATGGTGTATCAGTTGCTTGGACTAATTGTTTTCATGCATCTTTGGTTTTCTTCATTCTTCTTTGCACCTGATGAGGAGAGACCCATCGTTGCATCTAGATGGCTGCTTGGAAGTTTTTAAGATCCCAGTCGCTACTCACCAAAGTAGGATGTGGAACAATGTTTTTGTGTAGTATGTTATGCCAATTGAGCTTGATGTTCCCTGAGACGATGGTCCAGAGCCCATAGGTCTAACTACTCACTTCCTCTGGGTAGATGTCTGTGGCCAAGAAGTGACTATAGCCTTGTCCCCTGTCAGCTCTACTATATACCTGGGAATTCTTACAGAACATACACATACACTTGTAGAAATACTGTCTGCCAGCCCTATACATGGTCATGGGCACACTCCCTCCTGCATAGACATACTAATTGTTCAACCTATCCATCCATAAATCAATGTTTGCCTTCACTGACAATACAGTACTGTATGTGCAAAAGGGTTCATCTTTGTTGTCTGTACCTCCCATACACATTTCTATGTCTTCCTCAATACCACCATGTGATGCAACCATTTAAAAATTATTTTCAGGAAAATTTTACTTGCATGTGATATTAATGACATTGCTCTATACTTTCCACACTCTGTTGGATCACCTTTCTTTGAAATGGATACAAATATCAATCTCTTCCAGTCACTTGGCTAGGTAGCCATATTCCAAATTATTTGGCATGGATGAGTAAGTGCCTCCAGTGCTGCATCTGTTTGTTGACACACCTTAGTGGGTACTCTGTCAATTCCTAGAGCCTTGTTTTTCCTCCAAACCTTCAGTGCAGCTTCAACTTCTTCCATTGATACCATTGGTTCTTGATCATATGCAACTTTCTGAAATAGTTAAAACATCAACCAATTGTTTTTTGAAGTTACTCTGTGCATTCCTTCCATATTTTTTGATGATCCTTGCATTATTCAATATTTTGCCCAGAGAATCTTTCAATATTACAACTCGAGGCTTGAATTTTTTCTTTAGTTCTTTCAGCTTCAGAAATGCTGAGCATGTTCTTCCCTTTTGGTTTTCTAACTCCTCAAGGTCTTTGCACATTTCATTGTAATAATTGACTTTGTCTTCTCAAGCTGGTTCTTGAAATCTTCTGTTCAGCTCTTTTATCTTGTTATTTCTTTCATTTGTTTTAGCTACTTTCCATTCAAAAGCAATAGCTACTTTCCATTCAAAAGCAAGTTTCAGAGTCTCTTCTGACATCCATTTTGGTCTTGTCTTCTTTTCCTTTCTTTTTAATGACCTTTTACTTTCTTCATGGATGATGTTCTTGATGGCATTCCACAATTCTAGTTTTCAGTCATTGGTCTTCAATGCATCAAATCAACTCTTTAGATGGTCTCTAAATTCAGGTGGAACATTATCAAGGTAATATTTTGGCTCTTATGGACTTATTTGAATCATCTTCAGCTTCAACTGGACTTGCATATGAGCAATTGATGGTCTGTTCCACAGTCAGCTCCTGACTTTGTTTTGGATGAAGACATTGAGCTTCTACATAGCCTCTTTCCACAGATGTAGATGATCTGATTCCTGTGTATTCCTTCTGGCAAGGTCCACATGTATAGCCACAGTTTATGTTGTTGGAAAAAGGTATTTGCAATGAACAAGTCATTGGTCTTGCAAAATTCTATTGTGCGATCTCTGGCATCATTTCTATCACCAAGGCCATATTTTCCAACTACTGATGATTCTTCTTTGTTTCCAACTTTTGCATTCCAATCACCAGTAATAATCAATACATCCTCATTGCATGTTTGGTCAATTTTAGGCTGCAGAAATTGGTAAAAATCTTTAATCTCCTAGTCTTTGGCTTTGGTGGTTGGTGTGTAAATTTGAGTACTAGTAGTATTAACTGGTGTTCCTAGTAGGCATATAGATATTATTCTGTCATTGATAGCATTGTACTTCAGGATAGATCTTGAAACATCCTTTGTGACTATGAATGCCATACCATTCCTCTTCAATTTGTCATTCCTGGCATAGTAAACCATATGATTGTTTGATTCAAAATGGCTAAAACTAGTCACTATTAGTTTCAGCTCACTACTGCCTAGGATATTGATATTTATGTATTCTGTTTCATTTTTGATAACTTCCAGTTTTCCTAGATTCATGCTTCTTACATCCGATACTCTGATTATTAACTGATGTTTGAAGCTTTTTCTTCTCATTTTGAGTCATGCCTTATCAGCAAATGGAGGTCCTGAAAGTTTACTCCATCCACTTCATTAAGGTCAACTCTGCTCTGAGGAGGCAGCTCTTCTCTGGTCATATTTTGAGTGTCTTCTAACCTGAGGGGCTCATCTTTCAGCCCTATATAAGACAATGCTTTAGGGATATCCATAGAGTTTTCCAGTAATACACCAGAAACTGTTTCCCTGCTATTCATAAGGTTTTCACTGGCGTTTTCTCACAAGCGAATGGCCCCACTTGTCTTCCCAGTCTGTCTTAGCCTGTAAGCTCCACTGAAATCTGTGTACCATGGGTGATCCTCCAGGTATTTGAAGTACCAGTGGCATAGCCTCCAGCTTCACAGCAACACTCAAGCCACCACAGTACGACAAATTGTCTGGAAATTACCTAGGGCAAACTGACCCATCCTATCCTTGTCATACGTGGATAGACTTCAAAAATAGAAGGATTTCTGTGACTACCACAGTTACTATTACATTTCAAGTATGTAAGATGTCTGTGAATAAAATGATTTTCTCACTATCACTGCTAAACTAGCTGTAGACCCCTTAACCATCCCAAACCTGAGAAACACTGCTTTGGATCCTTGGTATTCAAAGTGTGGTCCAGAGACCAGCAGATCTGCATCACCTGGGAGCTGTGTAGAAATGCAGAACCTGAGGCCTCAGCCCAGACCTTCTGACTCTGCATCTGCATTTTAACAAGATCTTCGGGGATTCAAATGCACATTAAATTTTGAGAAACACTGATCTAGGCATTCTTTGCTGACTAAGTTGGCTATCAGAGAGCTACTTGTCTTAATAAAGAATAGTGGCAATGCAGTGCTTTTTTTTTTTTTTTTTTTAAATAATTTTTTATTGTGATTTGGGTGAAAATTTAAAGGGCAAATTCATTTTACATTGAATAGTTCATGCACATTTTGTTTTGTGTTGTTGATTGCAATCCCCAGCATGTAATTCTCTGTGGTTACCATTTCCCTTTGTCCTTCTTTCCTGTCCATTCCTGTCTTCTGAGCTTTATGGGCAAATGCTGCCCTTTCGATCTGCTGTAGTTGATTGTTCTAAGGAGTGCATAACTCCCTGGTATTATTGCTCACCTTATAGACCTGTCTATTGTTTGGTTGAAAGTTGAGTCATGGGAGTAAGTGCAGTTCTAGGCTTGAAGGGTGATGAAGGGCCATAAGGGTTCCACCAGTCTTTGTCAAATCAGTAAGCCTGGTCACTTTTTTTTTTTTTTTTATGATTTTGAATTTTGCTCCACATTTTCTCCCACTTTATCCATGATCTCCTAATGTGATCCCTTTCAGAATCATTGACAATGTAGGCAGAACCACCCCGTTTTTCTGGTCTCAGGGCCATGGAGGCTGAGGTTCACATGGCCTACTAGTCCTTTGGACTAATTGCTTCCACGTGTCTTTGATTTTCTTCACTCTTTGCTCCAGATGAGCCAAGACCAATAGTTATACCATAGATGGCTGCTTGCAAGTTTTTATGATGCCAGCCCCTACTCACCAAATTGGGATGTAGAACAATGTCTTTGTGCACTATGTTAGTGCAGTCATTCAAGATGGCAAGTAAGCCCACTTACTTAACTGGCAACCCCCAACTTAATCAATATGCATCATCTCCCCATTTGCTGATCAGACTGTGCATAGGAGTCAGGGAGAAGATGGCTATAGGTTAAGGTTTCACCAGGAAAAGCATGCACTTAGAACTTATCACCAAGATTCTGAGCCAAGTTGGGCCAGATTCTGATGCATGCTTGGATCCGATGTTATGAAAAGGAGACAATTTGAAGTGATTTGGCGGATGACGTGTGGTCATGGGGGCTTGAAGGGAGCAGTTATTTTTTCTTCTTTTGTTCAGGCAGCAGCTGTGGCTCCCTATAAATGATATCCCAAATGTGTTGCATGCCAAGGACTCAAAACTTGATGATTCACAGGTTTTGCAAGTTGGTGTTGGCAATAGTTACAGCCCGAAGCTCAGAATTAGAACATAAATGATAGTACTACTCATCACCTTGCTGCTCCATTTAGCCTGTATGGTTCTCATTGCCCAAGCAAACAGGACAACATTTGTTCTCCAACAGGCTTACTCACTTTCTTTCCTTTTCCTGGACTGTCCTCTCAGCTTTTGAAATCTTTCACAATCCATCCCAAGTCAGTTCCTCTGGAAGCTTTTGATGATTTCCTTTAGGCAGATGACATTTCTCCCTCCTGGAAAGTCCCTGTAATCCAGTGGTTTCAACTTTGCCTGTCCATTGAATTACCTGGGGATCTTAAGAAAAGTCCTAATGTTCAGGCCATAGCCCAAACCAAGCAAATCAATCTTTGGGGGTGAAGCTCTCGAGATGACTCTGATGAGATGCCAGGGTGGAGAACCAATACCCTCATCATTTTTCTCTCAAGGTTCCCCTTAAGCCAAACTCTGCTATAGATAACATAATAGACCACTGTTTTTCTTTTGTCTCTATTCCAGATGGTAAATTCCAAGAAGTCAGGGAAAATGTTTTCTCACTTCTGTATCTCCCTCACTGGAGACCCTGGGTGATGCAAATGATTAATATGCTCAGCTGTTAACTGAAAGGTTAGAAGTTTGAGTCTTCCCAGTGGTGCCTCAGAAGAAAGGCCTGGTGATCTACTTCTGAAAAATCAGCCAGTGAAAACCCTATGGAGCACAGTTCTACTCCAGCACATGTGGGTTCACCATGAGTCGGAATCAAATCGATGACAATTAGCTTTTTAACTGACATCCTACAGCTAGCTAGTGTATTTGCAGCGTTTTTCCTTCCACCCTGCTGTTGGGCCCTTGGATAACACTGACCCTGATCAAAGGAGATGTGTGGTATGGCTGGTATTGCTGCCACAATCACCTCCATTTCTAGGTTCAGGCACTGGGGGTCTATATTGGCAGATATGTATGTGCTGAGACTAGGAGAGCTGAAAGCTCTGGTATTATAGGGCCTTTATCATCGAGCAAATGATTCCGCCCTGCTGAAGAAGGAGGCTAGAGATTATTCCCTGGAGAAGGATAACATGCTTGGTAAAGTGGAGGGTCAATGAAAAAGGGGAAGGCCTTCAATGAGATGGATTGACACAGTGGCTGCAAGGATGAGCTCAGGTATAACAAGGATTGTGAGGCTGGCACAGGATCAGGCAGTGTTTCATTCTGTTGTACACAGGGTCACTATGAGTTGGAGATGACTTGACAGCACCTAACAACAACAACAACAACAACAACAACAACAACAACAACAACAGAGAAGGTATGCTTAAGGATATAGATGGCTGCTGTTGTTGTTGTTGTTGCAGACATCTTATTTTTGTCTGTTTAGGAAAATTTCCTTTGCAAAGCTATATTAATTGTCAATTGCTATGTAAAGGCCCTGGTGGTGCACAGTTAAAGCACTTTGCTTCTGTGATGACTAAGGTTATGTCAACTTGGCTGGGCCATGATTCTCAGTGGTTTGGCAGTTATGGTGTAGTCATACCCCATGATAAAATCTGATGGAATGTAATCACTTCCTTGATGAGCAGCCAATCAGTTGTAAAAGAGTTGCCTTGGAGATGGGGCCTGCTTCCAATATATATGGACTTTCTAGCACAGCTCCCTGGCTTTTTGCTTGATCTGGATCCTGCATCTGGCTCATCATCATTTGACCTCTGGTTCTTGGATCTGAACCAGTGGCCTGTATGCTAATCTTGGGATTGTTGCCTTTGCATTGTTACCTGATGATCTTGGATATGTCAGCTTCTGAAGCCAGCAGCCTGCTGTATCACCTGCTGATTTTAGGCTCATCAGCCCCTGCAGCTATATGAATCAGGAGAAGCCTCTAGCCTGACGTTCTGACCCACGGAGTTGGGACTTGCCAGACTCTATGACCATGTAAGTCATTTCCTTGAGATAAATCTCTCTAAATAAATAAATAAGCTTCACTGTTTTTGCTTCTTATGATAGTTGGAGCTGTGTGTCAATTTGGCTGGACCACAATTGTGTGTGGTTTAAGCAATTGTGATGTGGGTTGTTCCCATGATGGGATCAGATGTATGAAAGAGAGTTTCCCTAGGGGTATGGCCTGCTTCCAGTATATTTATGGACATCCTGGGAAAAGAGACACTCTTCTGTGGATCGGGATCCTGTTGTGCTGCCAACAACTGTCTGTGAGCGAACAATCCACCATTCGGCCTGGAGATCTTGGATTTGTCACTCGTTGGAGTCAATAGCCTGCCAACCTTGAGCTTGTCAGTCCCTGCAGCTGCATGAGTTGGGAAAAGCCTCCAGCTTGACATTTGATCCAAGAACTTGGGACTTGGCAGATTCTATAAGTGTGTGAGCCATTTTCCTAAGATAAATCTCTCTCTCTCTACAAGCTTTACTGGTTTTGCTTCTCTAGAGAACCCAATCTAACACACTTCTCTAGAGTACCCATCCTAAGACATTTGGTACCAAGAGTGGTTCTAGAGAAACAATAAAGATGTGTTTTCTAAATTGATTCTCCAGGCTGAGTAGTCTTAAAAGTGCTGATGATTCTGCGTCTGTTAGTAAAGAGGTGTGAGGTGGCAATATTAATATGCAAAATATCACTGCCAGTAGATCAAGTATTGATGAGAAATGAGTCTCTGGGTGATTGCATGTTTGATATTTTTCTGCAATTTTGTCAGAATGATAAGTATAAGGAAGCTGGTTGGTTGGTCCTACATAAGCTAGACAAAGTGATAAAAGAAAGAGATGAGCTCAGGCCTTTGTAGTCATAGCTTAAGCAAGAAGGAGCCCTAGGGTGCAGTGCTTAAATTGCTTGGCTACTAACCAAAAGGTTAGTGGTTCAAACCCACCAGCTGCTCCATGGAAGAAAGATGTGCCAGTCTGCTTCTGTAAAGATTTACAGCCTTAGAAACCCTATGAATTAGTTCTACCCTGTCCCATAGGATTGCTATGAGTTGGAATAGACTTTATGGAAGTGTTGTTTTTGTTTTGTTTTGGTATTGCTATATAACAAATTACTCCAAAACTTGTTGTTGTTGTTGTTGTTATTTGCCGTTGAGTCGGCCCCGACTCATAGCGACCCCTCCTTGGGTTTCCGAGGCAGTATCACTATGGAAGTAGGATTGCCCAACCTTCCTTCCGAGGAGTGGCTGGTGGGTTTGAACCGCCAGCCTTCTGGTGAGCAGTCAAGTGCCTTAGCCACTATGCTACCAGAGCTCTTAGTGACTTAAAATAACACTAAATATCTCTTATCTCACAATTTTTGTAGATTAGGAGTTTGGGAGCCTAGCTAGATGCTCTGTCTCACTGTCTCACATGAAGTTTCAATCAACTTCTCAACTAGGGCTGCCATTATCTGAAGGCCTAAAGGGGTTAGAGGATTCGCTTCCAGTGTATGGTACATTCATATGGCTAACAAGTTGGTGCTGGCTGTCAGCAAGATGTCTTGCCATGAAAAATTGGGGAACATTCTCTTGGTTCCCTACCTTAATCCTGGGGCATGGGAGATTCTTAGTGCATTATGGTAGACTTGTGCCAAAGCTGCCTGCAATGTCGTACAGTGAGAAAAATAATATCATGATCTCTGGAGCTATAGTCCTGAGTTCAAAACTCCTCTCTGGCATTAATCATCAGTGTGCTTGGGCTAAGAGTTTAGTATCTCTTTCTCTCCAGGTTCTGTGTACATAAAGCTTGCACTATGAGGCTTCTAGCATTGTCAGGAGAATAAAATATAAATGGAAAAGTGGGACCCATATCAAAGAGTCAAATAATTTTTTTTTCTTCCTCCTTTTGTCGTTTTTCCTTTTCCTCTGCAGAAATGATGTTAGGTTCAACCAAGCTCTATCTAGCAGGATTTAATTAAATTCAACTTAATAAACATATCTTAAATACTTGCCATCTGCAAGATGATGAGTGGATAATAGGATTTCAGGAAGGAAACTTGATAATTTTGCTTTACTGAGGGCTGCCATTAAGCTAAGCAGGGGGAGTGGTGAGTTGTGTAGTATGATTCTGCCTTGCTTTAGGCCACATTATGAAGTAGGAGGCATTTGAATCCAATTCCTCTCATTAGGTCCTACTGAAGTGCTCGCCTCCTACTGAACAGTGCTCAGGTGGTGGGGCACAGAGGAGGATGCTGACATGCAGAGGAATCAGCCACTGCAGTGTTGCAGTTCATCTGGTCTACTCTCTGCTTTCACCTGCAAACTGGTTGTTGGAGTGCATCTCTTCTCACCCTCTGTACAAACTAGTCAATTTTTGTGATGAGGTGGGCCAGAACATCACATTAATGTACTTTCTGGTCTGTATTATCGCAACTTCTGTCCCATCTCTATCTATCCCATTGGCAATTCTTAACCTTGATTATGAACCAATACATGGTAAGGATTTAATAAATGTTTGTTGAACTGAATAAATGCCAAGTTGATGGACAATATTTGGGAAGCATACAAAATCTTCCCTGTTAAATAGATAAGCCTCTTAGTCTCCCTAACGTCCCCCACATCTACCCTAACAGCTGCTCTGCCCTGAATAACAAGTGCACCTGGACACTTACTAATCTGACAAGTACTTCGGAATGTTGCTTCAAGGCCATCCTTATAAGCATCAGTTAGCCTTGGATTGTGCTGTAGATGGAGAAGAGGTAGGAGAATATATCAACACCATGAGAAAATCAGGGCATAGCATGGAGTGCGGTTTTAAGACACAAATCCCTGAAGTGGACCTCTCAAATACATTTTAATTTATCAAATAATCTACTGATTTCATTTCTTTCTTGAGAACACTTCTCTTCTAGCCTTCATCCTGTTGTTCCTATCTGGCTGGTTGTTCTTTCCTCCCGCTGCTGAGCTCTCAGCCTGTCATGGTCATTATGCCAGGACTCTGCTTTGTCTCTTTACCCCTTTCCTGGGTCCCTTTTCTTGGATCTCTCGTCCTCTCCTTGTTTGTCTTCTTCCCATTTTTGATGAGGCATAGTTTTGAAAACATCCTGAGAAAGATACATGTGGTATAAACATTTTGAGTTCATACTTGTCTGTAAGTATCTTTGCTCCACTTTCATACTGAGTTGATAGTTGTACTAGATGTAGCATTCTAGGTTGGAAATCATTTTTCCTCAGAAAATGGGAGGCATTGCTGCAATGCTTTCATGCTTCCAGCATTATTAAGAAATTTGATGTTATTCTCATGCCTAGTCCTTTATACATGACAGTCTCCTTCTTCCCCATGAAAATTCTTTTACTGTCTCTTTGTTAATCCCCAGAGATCTAAAATTTTATAGTGATCTCTTTGGAGTGCTTCTTAATTGTGCTGGATAATTTTTGTTTTTTCTTTCTGAGACATTAATATTCTGATATTAAATCTCCTAGTGTGATCCTCTAATTTTCCCTCTTTATTTTCGATATTCTATTCTCTGGTGGTATAGTGCCTAAGGCTAACCAGAAGGCTGGCAGTTCAAACCCACCAGCCACTCTTTGGAAGAAAGACTGGGCAATCTACTTCCATAAATATACCACCTCAGAAATCCAAGGAGGAGTTGCTATGAGTCGAATTGACTTGATTGCAGTGAGTTGTTTTTTTTTTTTTTTCACTCTTTTAAAATCTTTGTGGGATATTTTCTCAACTTTCTTCTCCAGCCTTTTTATTATATTTCTAGATTTTTGGTATAATTTTGAAGTATTTTTGTTTGTTTAAATGTTTGATAGCAACATGCTCTTATTTCATGGATGCAATATCTTTCTTATCTCTTTGAGAATACTAATTATAAGTTTTTAAGTATTTCTTTTGCACCTATGTTTCTTCTGAGTTTAAGAAATATTTAAGTGTTCGTTTTAATCTCTGTTTCTCACATGAGGCTTTCCATAAGTCTCCATTGACACTTTGCTGTTTATTTATATTCAAGAATGAAGCAGTAAAAAGTTAATTGGAAGCTTTTCAAATGGAAGCAATCTCTTTAGGGTAACAGGCAAGTGCCTAGCTATTTTATGGTGGGAGTGTCAATGGCTGATGCTTGTAGGTCTTTTGAACGGATCAGTTTTCCACAGTGTAATTCTCCAGTTTCTTACCAGTCTTTTCTAAACTGTCAGAGTAGGCGTCTGGTGGTGTTCCCATTCATTGTATAGACTTTCACTTACTCCCCCTCTTGTCAGTTTTGCAACTCCTGACTCCATAATGTCTTTGGTTCAGTGCTTTGCTAGGCAAACCTTCAGCCTTAGCCAAGATGGAGGAGGGGTAAATATCTAAATGTGTGGGGTCTATGAGGTGGGCCGTGACTCTGTTTCTGATATATGGACTTTAAACAAATCTCCTGTTTTTCAGCACTACCCAGACTCTCAGCTTCAAAAATTCAAGGTATCTCAAATTCCTGAGCTGTTCTGCTATTCTACAGAATAAATCAACTTGTTTGTTATTGACATTCTCCATCTGCAGGCACTTAACTTCTTTTTTTTTTTTTAATTAGTTTGCTAAATTAGTTACCACTAGTTCACTTTCAAGGAGCTCTGGTGGCGTACTGCCTAAGGCACTTGACTGCTAACCAGAAGGCTGGTGGTTTAAACCCACCAGCCACCCCTCAGAAGGAGGACTGGGTAATCTACTTCTGTAGAGATAAATCCACTGCTGTGGAGTCAGATCCCACTCATAGTGACCCCTCCTTGGGTTTCTGAGGCAGTATCACTATGGATACTGCCGGAGCAGTATAATATATCCTATGAATAATAGGAGCCACCAGAGCTCCTATTACTATCTCAGAAATCCAAGGGGGGGGGGTTGGTA
Source organism: Orycteropus afer afer (assembly GCF_000298275.1). NCBI lineage: Eukaryota > Metazoa > Chordata > Mammalia > Tubulidentata > Orycteropodidae > Orycteropus > Orycteropus afer. Next base: position 1,439,714 of record NW_006921950.1, read on the forward strand.
TGAGTGGTAATTCACTCAATGGCAGTGAGCTTGAGTTCACTTTCAAAATATTGTTGGTCAGTTTGCTGTCATCTCCTTTTCTGTCCTTGTGGGTTTATTCCATTTTTGTCCCTTTACTATAATTTCGGAACTCTGATGGAGTAGTGCCTAAGGCATTTGACTGCTAACCAGAAGACTGATGGTTCAAATCCAACAGCCACTCCTCTGAAGGATGACTGGGAAATCTATTTCCATAGTGATACTGCCTCAGAAACCCAAGGATGGGTTGCTATGGGTCGGATCTGATGCCACAGCAGTGAGTTTGGTTTTGTTTAGACTATAATTTCAGTTGGGCTTCAGGATGCAGCAGTGACAAGCATGTTTGTTACATCTGACAGATTTATGAGGTGTCATTACAGGAACATCCAATGTCTAAGTAACATAAATATTCCTCAGGCTCCAAAAGCTTGGTGGAGGTAGGCTGGCGTATCAGACAGGGTTACACCGGAGAAACAGAAAATATATATCCACACAATGGGCCATGCTAGCCACTTTGTTATTAAAATCATCTTCTGCTAAAGGTCATCCTTTGGTGACATTAACATGGGACATGCTTTTTGCCCATTCAGACAAGTCTATCAACATACCTCCTCCTCATACCTCCTTGTCATAAATTTTTAATGTTGTTTCCAAGTCCTTGACCATCAAGCCAAACAATTGGCCATAGTCCATGAATTGGTAAAGACTTATAGTCTAGCCATTTCTCCTGCTGAGCAAAATGAATAACCAGGTACACTGCTTGAAATTTTGTCCAGTGTGGGATTTCTTCCCTTCACTACTATTCTTCATAGGAGTTCTGATGATGCTGTGCCTAAGGCATTTGATTACTAACCAGAAGGTTGGCAGTTCAAACCCACCAGCCACTCCACAAAAGGATGATGGGGCAATCTACTTTCATAAAGATTTACCGCCTTGGAAACCCAAAGGGGGTTACTATGAGCAGAACTGACTGACAGTGAGTTTTTTTTTGTTTGTTTGTTTATTATCTTTCAAGGATGTCCTGGAAATGAGCTGAAGTGTTGCACTGCTCACTTTTGGGTGGTACCTGCATATCATGTAGACTCATCTGTAAACCAGGCCCACATTTCTCTTCCTCAGTCAACTATAGAGAATTCCTCATTAAGCCATAGGTGTCGGCTGGGAGAGAGAAAGTAATGTAGTAAGAGTGGAGACTATGAGTATTTAGTCCACTTCTTTATATAACTTATTTGTGCCTGATCTTATATATACCATTCCATTTAATGATAAAGTACAAATGTACACACCAAGTCTATGGCTTGGTGGGTTAGATAACACCCAATTCATGATGAGCAGCTCAGGTGGCACAATATCGTGGTGGCCCATGGTTAAGTGTTCAATCTCTATTCCAGTCCAGTAACAAGTCAAACGCTGTTTCTGAAAAGGGGAGTAGTTATCCACAGAGGATGACCACAGAGTTACAAAAAGTAGTGATCCACAGGGGCTTTGCTTCAAAATCCTAAGGGTCTGCTGTGATTCACCAATAGTGGCCTGCCAAAGGCTCCAAACAGCATGTCCACCTACCACTTCCTGTACCATTGGATCTGCTGGATTATGCGGCCCAAGTGGCAGAAGAGCTTGTATGGCAGCCTGGACTTGTTGTAGTATCTTCTCTTGTTCTGAGTCCCACTCAAAACTAGCAGCAATTTCATTTAATAGGTGTTCCAGATAACCAAATCCAAAGAGGCCTGCTAGTATGCCTCTTTTTAAAAGAGTAGTGCCTTTTGAAAACAAATATGCTTGTCTTCTCAGTGAGTCTGGCATGTGGAGAGGGCATATCATAATCATGGGGCAGAAAGATAAAGGTGAGGAGGGTCACGTGGCTTTTGAAAACTCTTCAGTGAATCTGTGATGCACATCTAACTCCCTAAAATATATATTTCCAGCCCAGATCTTTCATCTAAACTTCAGATAAATGTAGACAACGTATCCATGTGGATATCGCACAGGAACCTCAGCGTCAACATATCCCAAACTGAATTTATCTGTCCCTACCCCCAGCCTCCCAAGCCTCCACTCAACTCCTTATCTGCCAGCCTTCTGGTTAGCAGTCAAATGCTTTAGGTACTACGCCACCAGAGCTCCCTAGTGAATGACACTATCAACCAATCATCTTGTACATCTTAAACTTAAGATCATCCTGTGCTCCTTCAGCATTTTCAAATTGCATATGCAACAGTTACTAACTCCTGTAAGTTCTACCTCTGAAATGTACGTATTCCATGGCATCCTCTCCATTCTTCCTGATTCTTTCTTAGTTGTGCCTCTCACCATCTCCCTCCTGGGTTATTTGAAATAGCATCCTAACTGTGCTATTGCCCAACTTCATAATTGCACTCCCTCCTCTCACATCCATTTAATTATCTTCTCTGATTAAACTATGTCAGTTGCTCTGTATTCTCACAGGATCATGGCCTGATGACTTAGTTTGATCTATGCCTCCAGGGTTGTCTCTTATTCTTCCATTTCCCCACCCTCAAATGCCTAAATACCCTTTACTGCAGCCTTGTGGAGTAACACATAGTTTCTTTAAAAGGCTGCCTTACATCCCTTTGTCTTTGTCCAGGCTGTTACCTTCAAATGAAATGCCTTTGCCATATTCTAGTTGTCCAGCTCCACCTCCTACCACGTGGGCCAGCACCAATCATGTCTGCTTGGTAAAACTGTCTCAACTTTGAAGATCTCACTTAAATGTAACTTCTTGAAAGGTCATTGTTCTCTTCTCTCTCCCCCATCTTGAAACCAGGACCACCCTCAAAACTGTATGCCCCTCTTTATCTCAGACAGAATTCAAAGATGGGGTCTATACTCCTTTACTCGTTTGTATTTCTTATAATTTTAAATCGTAACTTAATATGCAAGATACACATGTATATAGTATCACTGTAAAAATTAAAAACAATACAGATAAACCAAAAGGTCCTCGTGAGCCAGCCCTCCTTGTCCTATTTCTTTTTATCAGTTGACTGTACATCCTTCTAGACTCTTTTTTCACTAACAATGTACCTTGGAAATATTCATGGGAGTGTATATAGACTCACTTCAGGCTTTACAATTGCTGCAAAGTATTCCCTAGCATGGACATACTGTCATATAATGAACTCTTCTGCTATTAATGGGTATTTTGGTTATTTCCAATATTTTGCAATAAAAAACAGTTGTTGCTGTTGTTAGGTGCTGTCATGCTGGCTGTACACAGGGTCACTTTGAGTTGGAGCCAACATGACATATCCTTGCTATGCCTGAACCTATCATTGCTGCCACTGTGTCAATCCATCTTGTTGAGGGCCTTCCTCTTTTTTGTTGACCCTTGCTTGACTCCTTGTTCTGTTCAAACAACAGCCTCCTGGTCTATGTACATTTCCTCATGAGCACAATTAAGTGTTCTGCAATTCCCATTCTTCTCAATGTTATCCACAAGTTGTTATGATTCACACAGTCAAATGTTTTTGCATAGTCAATGAGTAAATTGAGTAAATATCTTTCTAGTATTTTTGCTTTCAGCCAAGATCCATCTGATATCAGCAATGACATCCCTCATCCCACGTCCTTTTCTGAATCTAGCTTGCACCTTTGGAAGTTCCCTGTCAATATACTGCTGCAACCGTTTTTGAATTATCTTCAGCAAGATTTTACTTGTGTGTGATATTAATGATATTGTTCGATAATTCCCACATTCGCTGGGGTAATTTTTTTGGGAATGGGTACATATATCCTCCAATCAGTTGGCCAGGTAGCTATCTTCCAAATTTCTTGGCATAGCCAAGTAAGTGCCTCCAGCACGGTATCCATTTGTAGAAACATCTCAATGGGTATTCCATCAATTCTTGGAATCTTGTTTTTTGCCAATTCCTTAAATGCAGCTTCAACTTCTTCCTTCAATGCCATTGGTTCTTGATCATATGCCACCTCCTGAAATAAATGAACTTGGACAAATTCTTTTTGATGCAGTGACTCCGTGTATTCTTTCTATCTTCTTTTGATGTTTCCTGCATCAGTCAATATTTTGCCCACAGAATCTTTCAATATTGCAACTCGAGGCTTGAATTTTTCCTTCAGTTCTTTCAACTTGAGAAATACTGAACGTGTTCTTCCCTTTTGGTTTTCTAACTACAGGTCTTTGCACATTGCATTATAATAAATAATAATAATAATAAAAACAGTGCCATACTGAATATGTTTTTCATACTTCTGTATGCACATATGCCAAGTTACTTACTTTCTACAGATACACCTAAGAGTGTAAGTTCTGGATACCAAAAACCACCAAACTCACTGCTGTTAAGTAGGGTCCGACTCATAGTGACCCCTCCTTGTGTTTCCGAGGCAGTATCACTTAGGAAATAGATTGCCCAACCTTCCTTCCGAGGAGTGGCTAGTGAGTTTGAATTGCCAGCCTTCTGGTTAGCAGTCAAATGCCTTAGGCACTACGTCACTGAGCTCTTAAGTTCTGGATAGAAGGTATTTATTTTTGATTCTTCATATTCTTTGCACATTTTTCTATTTGATAGCTTATTTTTCCTTTTTTCATGCATCTGTAAGAGTTCTTTATATGTTCTGAAGAATGACCTTTATTCTGACGCACACACACACATAAATAAGTATGTTTCATCTCCCAGTTTGTTTCTTGTTTTTAAATTTGGGTTATTGTGTCTTTTATCATAAGAGGTTTCATATTTTTATGTAGTCAAATTTATCATTCTTCTCTTTTGTTTGTGTCTTTCTCAGAAAGATTTTTCATACTCCAAAGTTTATATATATATATATATATTCTCTTTTATCTTTTCTTGTTATTTCTAATTTTTTTTTAATGTTTAGCTGTTTAAATTACTTGGAATTTAGTTGTGTGTATGTGAAAGGGTGTTACTTAATTTTCTTTCTTTTTCCAAATGGCAAGTCAATTGGTAAACACCAATTCTTCCAATTATCAAATTATTCATGTGTCTAAATATGTTCAAGTGTCTGTTTATACTAAGCTTTCTTTGATGTCTTTGCTTATTTCTGTGTCAAAACCATGCTGTTTTGGTTACTATAGCATTATCATATGCTTTGGTATCTAATAATAGGAAATATATTTGTTTCTTTAGATATTTATGGATAAGATGGAGTCATATTTGTCTTGGAATTCCAAAGACCTGTTTGTATCCATGTTTGTTGAATGATACAAATGAGTACATTCAGAAGCTAATAATGCTTCTTCTTCTCAATGTAGAAATTGTTAGAACATCTTGTATTCTCAAGGGCTCAAAAAGATCACAGTGAAAACTAACATTTTTTTTTTTTCTGTTTTCTGTTCTACCTTATATTATATTCTAGTACTTGGAATGAGTTATTCCATAGGAGTCTTACTTTTCAAAAATGAGTAATGCTTGTAATTTTGGCACATAACAACATACAACAAATGCTTGTAAAATGCACTAAACTCAAAAAGTCCAAAAGTGAAAAGCCAAGTCTCCTCCTAGTTCTTGAGAGGCTACCACATTACCAGTTTTACCTATAATCTTCCAGAATGGTAGCACACCATGCAAGGTCCTGCCCCTTGCTGTTTCCATTCAGCAACATATCTTAGAGCTCATTCCATATCCATGCATGTGATGCTGTTTCATGAGATGACTGTGCCAAAATTCATTCTACCAAAATGGCAATTCAGCTATTTTAACAAATATCCTTTTGTTATTTCTGAAATATCTAGAATGAAGGTCTTGCACATACAATTAGAGGGTCAAAGGGCTTTGAAATTTTCAGTTTTGATTTATATTGTGAAATTGTCCTCTAAGAAATTTCTAGAATGAAGACCCTCATGGTACTGGCCACCAGTCTTCAGACTTGCTCCAACATGCCCAAGTACAACATAGAGGCTCTAACTAGGACCCAGATAGTGAGTGGAATTGTATGTGTGCATATTTGTGTGTGTACACACGGCAAGAAGTTCAAGGAAGATCATAAGTCAATTAATTAATTGGAGCCCTGTTGAAAGCTCTAATAATGACTGGAAACATTAGTAGTTTGAAAAAAAAGCTCTTTTGCCTTTATTATTTATTAGAAACTGGCAGTAAATAATAGGTTTGCATTTCATAGTCTTGATGCTGCTAATCAAAGCACAGGACATTTCTTAAGATAATAAATTATTATCCTTCACAACAGGAGCATAAAGGGAATTTGGCTTTATGAATTGCTAACTGGGACACTAGCCTTTGTCTGGGTCTGGGGCTGATTCAGAGAAAAGGAGACTGGTAATTCCATCTTGAACTGGAACACTCTTATAGATTGGGCAGGACAGTTTCCTCACTCTCACAATATTGTACTTACCTGGTGTCAACTGGGTCAAGTGGCCCAGGCTAGCTTAAAAAGTGCCCCCCCTCCCAACTGTTTTGGTAGCATTAGTTCAAGATGGTTACCTGGAAAGGGATTTTTTCCTAAACTAGGGGAAGACTTTGATAGTGGGCCAGAAGGGTATTTTTACTATTCCCTCTTAGTGAATTGGTGTTCTTTTCAGATTGTGTGTCCTTCCCTTCAACCTCATCTCATTTCCTTCCAGTATGTCATAATTATCTTCCTTCTCTCCACTCCTGGCTCCCCTGGTGTTTGCCTTTTGAAGGGATGGGGGGAGATCCTCTTTTTCCCTGAGGTATCTTTCTCCATCAAAAGGAAAGAAAGAAAACACCAAGGTCTCATCTCTTCCCTTCACAAAGATAGGGACAGAGGTAATAGGAGCCCTTTTGCCTTTCTTTCCCTTTCCCCCTTGTATCTATTTCCCTTACATTTGAAGCTGTTCAGTGATTTCTGGTCACCTGCAGTGTGAAAGGAGGAGGATGTTTCATTCCGGTTGAGTCAGGTGTCCCTTCTCTGGCATGTCCTCGCAGTCCAATGCTGTTGTCTTCATCCCTTTTAACAACTTGGCCTGCCAACCCTATGGATATTCCTTGGCAACAGGACCCTTGGATCATATTTCATTCACTTCAGTGCCTGTTTTCACCCAGCACACTGAGTATGGGGACTTAAAACTGCCAACTAGCAACAACAGAGCAAATAGCTTTAGATACAGCATTGGCCAACACAATCATACTTTATAACAAAATTTTATTAGGATTAAGTCAAATTAGAAAACTTCATGCTTCACCACCATTATTAACCTGGAATGACCAGATTAAACACAGTTGAGTACAAAACATGTTGTGTCCCTGGAGTGTACAGTTTGGAAAGCAAGAAGATGGAAGCATGGAGCAGTATGCCTGGCACCACCATAGTTTCTCTTTAAGGCCTAGCAAGTGGTCAGCAAAGCTTTGGGCCAAGGAAGATGTCATTCCCAACCTCCCTCCTTCAAAAGCAGACTCATCGTAACCCAGACGCCAAAGACTGAAGCCTATTTTTCGGAGACTAGTATTTTAACATCAGTTATTTCAAGGGAAGCCAGGCTTGAGGTATCTTTATGGCTTAAAAGGCACAAGTCATGCAGCTGATTGGAAAGTTGTGTGCCATTTTCTTGAGTGTGAGCTGTGAGCCATGTCTTCTAAAGGGGCCCTGATGCTCTGTGTCTGACCCCTCAGTATGGCTTCTGTGTCATTGGTTCTGTTTCTCTCCCCCAGCCCCTGTGTGCTTACTAGGTGTGAGTGCTGGAACCACAGTGTAGGCGGCTGGTCAGGGGTTCCATCAATTGACTTGATGGCAACCAGTTTTGGTTTCTTGCCTTGTGGAGAGCAATCTGTGCTGCAGAACCTCATGACCCAGGACACAGAGGGGAACATACCTTCGAGTCAAGAAGGGACTCAAATGCAAGCAAAAACAGGGAGGATCACTCTTCAGGTACAACATAGTAAAAGGAAAAGAAATCTGCTCTTCCTGGAAGGGGTTCTATCAGCTGGAAAGTGGCACTGCACATAGCACAGAACACACCATCTGCAACCAAGCTCTTTGACAAAAGGGAGCAGCACCTTGTAAGGGATGTTAATAAGGACAGGGGTTCCCCCAATGCCATGTGGGTCTTGTTAGGCATCAACAGCAGATATTGAGCCCTTATCTGGCTCTGCAAATAGTCCTGGTGGGGCAATGGTTAATTGCTCTGGTCGATGTTTTGAACCCACCAGTCACTCCATGGGAGAAAGATATGGCATTCTGCTTCCGTAGATATTACAGCCTTGGAAACCTTATAGGGCAGTACTATTCGGTCCCATAGAACCAATCAATATCAATTCGAATTGACTTGATGGGAACCAGTTTTGGTTTAGTTAATCAAAGGAATAAAATCCATAATCTAAGTGAAAGGCATGGGGAGCTGAGCACAGAGAAGAAAACACTCTGCAGACAAAAAAGCATCTGTTTCATTCTTACAGCAGCTAGACTTTTGACCCTCTCCATCCCACCCAATTCATTAATAAAAATGGCTACTGTCAAAAGTTGAATAATATAGAGGGATGATCATATGTTTTCATTTCTTCAGGTACCAGAGGATAGATGTAACAAGGTTTGATTCTCTCCAATCTACACTCTTAAAAACTTTTCCAGTCTCTCCCCTCACTGCCTCATTAGCTTGGCTTGCATTCCTTGGTGAACCTTGCATTTTTTGTGATTATATTCGCACTGCTCAGGCCAATTAATTCAGTGGGGATTGACCAGGAGTTTGCTCAAGCTTGAGTTCATAGCCTCCCAGGCCGAGGTCCCCCTCATAAATGTTTTCCTTGCTTGGAGTCTGGGGTGAAGTGTCTGGGTCCAGCCCTGACCTTATGGGAGGACTGCAGGGTGAGGAAGCTTGCTCCTGGTAACTCATGGCTAGTTCATCCTGATTGACAATGCATTCCAAATCATCCTCTTTTGGATGTTCCTAGATTTTGAAAAGAGAGAAAGAGAGAGGTCACTTCATGATGAAGACAGAAAACCTAGCAGTTCTAGACTGCAAGAAAATAGGGTATGTGTGTTTTCCCTTTCATAACCGCCCTAGGATTGTCTTGGTTGTAGTTTCCACCTAGGTCAGAAACCACTTTTTTCAATCAGTGGGCAGAGAGAAGCATGTCAACAAGTCAGCATTAAAGATCTGACACACAACACAATCCTAACGGATCTCTAAGGAACCCTGGTGATGCAACAGTTAAGCAGTTGACTGCTAACTGAAAGTTTGGTGATTTAAACATATGCAGCAGCTCTCTGGGAGAAAGAGCTGACGATCTACTACTATACGGATTACAGCCTAGAAAACCCTATGGAGCAGTTCTACCCTAACATGGGATTGTCATGAGTCAAAATCCATTCTAAGGCATCTATCAACAATAATAACAGTAAGGGATCTTAAAACCTACAGGAAGAGTCATTAGAGACCATGTGTTAATGGTCTCCTTGCGTTAAAAAAAAAGAAAAAAAAGTTGCCCTCCAGTTGATTTGACTCCCGAGGACCTCATATGTATTGTCAGGGTACATTTGTGCTCCATATGGTTTTCAATGGCTAATGTTTTGGAAGTCGATTGGCATACTTTCTTTTGTGGTGCCTCTGTGTGCACTCTTTTAGTTAGCAGCTAAGCATGGGAACTGTTTGCACACCCAGGGGTTGCCTTCCTTGTGTTAAGAGAGTTAAAATAGAATTCAATGACTATTTCTTCCACTGGTTGAGGAGTTGAGGGGAGTTAGAGGTCAACAGAATTCTGTGATCTCAAGAGTAGGCAGTGATTCTCAGTGTTGGTTCTGTAACAGTCCTGCACAACATCATAAAGTTCTCAAAATGCAGTTTCTGTTATCTTTACTTTAGAAATGCATCCTCATGGCATGTTTCTTGGGATGGGTGTCACAGTGCTAAAGACAGTTGGAAATCACCAAGGTGAATAATGGCTGAAACTAACTGGATCTGGCCAGTACAGCTTTCCTCAGACAAAGGTTCCCTTGAAGCAAAGAATTAAAGTCTCCATTTTTCTTCCACTGGCTTTGGGAAAGCCACACACAATTATTTGTAGAATGAGCCCTGTTTAAGTGATCTCAGGCCAAAGGCTCCAAGCTTCAGCATGCATCAGAATCTCTAGTTGTTGTTGCTGTTAGTTGCTATTGAGTCTATTCTGACTCATAGCAACTGCACATAACAGAGTAGAACTGCCCCGCAGGGTTTCCTAGGCTGCCATCTTTATGGGAGCAGATCACCAGGTCTTTTCTCTCATGGAACAGCTGGTGGATTCCAACACTGATCTTTCAGTTAGCAGTCAAGGGCCAGGGCTTCTTTTTTTAATCAACTAGAGGGCTTGTTAAAAAACAGATTGCTCAAAATCTCTGATGTGAGGACTGAGAATCTGCAGTTCTAGCAAGTTTCCAAGTGATGCTGAGGCTTCCGGTCTGGGGCTCTCCTTTGAGAACCAGTGCCTTAGGCTCTTGTGCCCTGAACCTATCTAGATCTGCTTTTCTATGTTTACACAAGGTGGTGACCAGCTGGGCAACCTCTAAGGGCTCTTCAAATTGGAAGATTCTGCTTTTCTCCAATCCCTGACACTCTGATTTGCTGATAATGATTCTAATTGCTTCTCAGCACTTTTTATTCCACTCCCTTGAGCTATAAAGCACAGGCCTAATATCCAAAAAACCTCAACACACAGCCCTTGTGAGGACATATTACTTCTTTTACATTTTTGAAGTTCATTTTATGGTTAAAAATATTGGTAACAATAAAAAAGTTACATTTGTAAAAGGAGAATAAGCCAACATCAGCAACAACTGAAAAGAGAAGACAAAAATGCTTTTTGGTGTAGCAAGTTTTAAAAATGCTTCCTCCTTAAGCTGGGAAATAATAGCCTGAGGTTCCCAGGCTCATCAATATTCTCCGAGGCCATCCCATGTGGGATGTTTACTCACCCCGTAGGCCTGTGGACTGGTAAGCAGCCTGGAAATTGGACTGCACCATTCTGGTAACGTGGTGGTCAGTGGAGGCCCAGAATGTGTTAAAATTGGTTTCAGGTATCTGCAAGGCCTGTTAAGGAATGCTTGTCCAAAAGTAGTTAGGATTAACTGGTTAGTTTCTCACATAGCACAAACTTCTGCATTTAACGAAGGAGATAATACATTAACCTTTAAATTCCTTACTCTGTCATTTAGGTAGCAATTCAGCAAGCCAAAATTGCTGTTTAGAATCTTTGCTCCACAGACCTTTGCAGCCCTCCTGTTAGCCTTTAATCATGAAAAAATGGCGAATGGCCCATGAAACAGCAGCAAGAGGTGTGCGTGGTCCTCTGCCCATCCCATCCTCCACTCAATGTCTCATCAGCTTAGAAAAAGCATTCTTAAGAATTACCTTAATCAATAGCATAAAAAATTGTATTTTCTCAAAACTGCACACTGCTTGTTGTTGTTGTTGTTGTTGTTGTGTGCCGTTGAGTCGGCCCCGACTCATAGCGACCCCTCCTTGGGTTTCCGAGGCAGTATCACTACGGAAGTAGGATTGCCCAACCTTAGCTACCAGTAATTTTCACAAAGAAGCAAGAGGTATTTCATAAAATGTTCAGTAATTTTAAGGTGGGGTAGTGTATATGGATTATTTTCCAAAATTCTTTATTTTCACTATTCAACCCAGTCACTTTATACTTCATACATCAATGCATCGCTATACAAAATTATGTAAATAAGCTGGTGCCAGGTTTATTCCATTGTCTAGCACCTGTCTTTCTCATCTTTTCATCCCAAAGTGCTCTAACAAGTTAAAAGAAAAACCTGTTCATCTAGAGCCATTATGTTTTCCTCCAATCTATCAATAATGAAATCCCCAGTGGCTGCCTCAGGTTGTCTTATTTATTTATTTATTTTTATTTTTTCCTCAAAGAAAAGCAGTGGAATTATTTCACCATTCTATCAGAAATGACTTTTAAGCTTTATATTATTTCCTCTTGTGGAGAATATTTCACCTCCTCAATTTTCTGAAAAGCTATAATAAATAGGGAATGGGAAAAAATGGAAAGCAGTTAACACTGGTTGGCTTGTGGAGATCCGCAGTCCCCCACCAGGCACTCAGGATGTGAGAAGATCTTGGCAATGACTCCACTGGGGCCTGTCTACAGCTGGACAACACCACTCTGTCATCGTCATGATGCTCTGACTGTGTGGGAACAGGCAGTGGATGCAGCCCAGAGGGACCAGGAATCTGCTTCACTTTGGAAAGTCACTCCCCACCACAGAAGTAACAAATGGGATGCTCACAAACACAGCTAGTTCTGATGCAAGAGAGCCAACACAAAGATAGCTAAAAGAGTCTAAAATTCCAGCTGCCAAAGGAAAATTTGTCTCCTCCTTTCAGATAGGCAGCTCTTGTGCCCAGTTTAGGACCAGGGAATATATTAAAGTTCAGAGCTTGGCATTTGCTGTAACATCTTGTAATTATATCTACACATCTGAAAAGCCCTTGATGATCTTCCATTAATTTTCATTACCGATGGTTATTTCCTTCATTTTATGGATGAAAGAACTGAGGCCTAGAGAAATAATGATTTTAAATAATCCCAAAGCTCCCTTTGCTATTTGAATCCACCCTCATCATCCCTAACAGAAAAGAATGATCAGGGCAGAGGAATGCATTGTAACCAGCTGGGTTCTGCAGAGTAAAGCACACAAACTTTGTCTCAGCATGTGGTCAATGGATTTTTCTTTTTCAATTTTTACATATTTAATTTATACATTTGAAAATAGTCTTATTTCAATGTCCAGAATTAATTTAGACCTTTAATCACCTCAGATAAACAAATGAACAAGCACTGGCTGAGGTTGGTTAAGTCATCCTGTCCACTTGGTTCTTTGGTGTCTCTTCTGCAGTGGCTGCTTTTTGACAGAGGTTAACATTTGATGCTAAGATCCTCACACTCTGTGCCCATTCTCTTACGTATATCCATATGTCTCTTCCCCAGAAATCCTTATCCATGCTTTTTCAATCTTTCTCCTTCCAAATGTTTAATCAAGTAGCCATCTTATGATGACTTGATGCTGGGCTCACTTGACTTATGCCTTAGTGATCTTGACAGTCCAACACTTGATGGGAAGTTCCGGTTGGTATAGGAAAATATTCAAGGGCGGTATGAGTATGGGTCAGGGCATTGGTAGAATTCTTATCTTCCACATGGGAGATCTGCTTTGATTCCTGGACAACACAACTCAAGCACAGCCACCACCCCTCTGTCAGTGGATGCTTTGTGTTTCTACGATGCTGAATAGATTTGAGTGGAACTTCCAGACTGAAATAGAAAGCCCTGGCGATATTCTTCTAAAAATGAGCCAATGAAAACACTATGGATCACAACTAATTGATCCCTTGTGCATGGGGTTGCTACGAGTCCTGGGCCAACTCAGCAGCAGCTAACAACAACATGAGTAATGGAATAAGATCTGAGCACTGAGCCAGAGAAGAATGAAGAAGGCAGATTATAGTTGATAAATTATGTTTGCCTGAGAATAAGAGATTGTAAACTCTGTCAAAACTAACTCAAAATGGTTCAAAGACATAAATATAAAACCTAGAACTATAACATTCTTGGAAGAAAACCTACAGATAAGGCTATGGGATTTAATTTTCTAAAAAAAAATAGCAAACATAATTATAAATGCACAGGAAGCATAGACAAATTATATAACTGGGATCTCATAAAAATTAAGTACTTATGCTTATCAAAGACTCAATAAAAATAGTAAAAAGACAAAAAATCTTCAAAAATGACATATCCAGTAAGAGTCTAATCTCTAACATACGTAGAATTCTTCAATAACTCAATAACAAAAAGACAAACAAACCAATTTAAAAATGAGCAGAAAACATGAACAGACACTTCATCAAAGCAGATATTTAAGCCACCAACAAACACAAGAAAAAATAATCATGATCATTAGCCATTAGAGAAATGCAAATCAAAACTACAATGAGATACATTCTCTCCCTTATTACAATGGCTGATAAAACAAAACAGCGAAACACCAGAAAACAACAAATGCTGGTGAGGATGTGGTGAGATTGGAACCCTAATCCATTGCTGTTGGAACTGTAAAATAGTATAACTATTACAAAAGGCATGGCACTTTCTGAAAAAGCTGGAAATAAAATGACTTTATAATCTAGCAATCTCACTCCTATTTATATACCCTAGAGATCTAAAGACAGAGACATAAAATAGACATATGAACACCCATGTTAATTGCAGCAATTTTCACAATAGCAAAAAAGATGGAAACAACCTAAGTGCCAATGGATCAATGGATGGACGGATAACAAAATGTGGTTCATACATACAATGGAATATTATGCAGCCATAAAAAATAATTATGAGTCTTCAAAACAATGATGAATCTGAAGGATATTACACTGAGTGATATAAACCAATCACAAAAGGATAAGTATTATATGACCTTGTATTTATAAAAAGACAAAAATGGGTATATGCACAGAAACCAACCAGAGATGGGAGAGAGAGATAGGAGAAATCATTCTCTAAATAGTAGACATTAGTTATTTTTGGTGATTTGATAGGTAATGCTGAATGTGAGTGAAGTGTGCACATCTTGACTAAGGTAAACGATGTCACTAAGAAGGTACAGAAGATTAAGGGACTTTTAAAATAAGTGCTATAGCATATAGGATTTTGCAACAACAACCAAAAAATATATGTGTGGTTGCTTATGTAGGTATGTATTTATACATGTGTATACGTAGGAATATATGTGTATGCATGTTTGGGTGCATCAATATGTATATACATATATGTGTAAACATGCATATGTATTCATATATACAATTAAGCACATAGGGACATAGTTACAGATGCTTCATAGACATAAGCAATCGCCTCATGGGGGTGAGTTACTGGGTGTGAAGGCTGAGGACCATAGTCTCAAGGGACAGTTCAGTCAATTGGCATAATATAATTTTAAAGCCTGTGTTCTATGATTTAATTTGGTGAGTAGTGTCTGGGGTATTAAAAGCTTGAGAGCAGCCATTTATAATAAAACTATTGGTTTCTACTCATCTGGAGAAAAAGAGAAAGAAGATAACCAAAGACTAATAGCCTACACTATATGAAGAAGAACATGGCATCAGGATTGGAGGAAGAATCATTAACAACCTGCAATACACTAATGATACAACTTTGCTTGCTGAAAGTGAGGATGATTTGAGGCACTTACTGATGAAGATTGAAGAATACAGTCTGTGGTATGGATTACATCTCAATATAAAGAAAGCAAAAATCCTCACAACTGGACCTATAAGCAGCATCATGATAAAAGAAGAAAAGATTTATGTTGTCAAAGACTTCACATTGCTTGGTTCTGCAATTAATGCCAATGGAAGCAGCAGTCAGGACATCAGATGATGTATAACACTGGGCAAGTTGGCTGCAAAGGACCTCTTACAAGTGCTGAGAAGCAAGATGTCTCCTTGAGGACCAAGGTGCACCTGACACAAGCCATGATATTTCCAATCGCCTTGTATGCATGTGAGAGCTGGACAAAGAATAAGGAAGACCGAAGTAGAGTCGATGCTTTTGAGTTGTGGTGCTGGCGAAGAATGCTGAAAGGACCATGGACTGCTAAAAGAACTAAAAAATATGTCCTGGAGGAAGTGCAACCAGAATACTCCTTGGAAGCAAGAAAGGCCAGACTTTGTTTCATCTACTTTGGTCATGTTGTCAGAAGGGACCATTCCCTGCAGAAGGATGTCATGCATGGTAAGGTGGAGGGTCAACAAAAGAGGGGAAACCCTTCAATGAAATGGATTGACATGGTGGCTGCAACGATGGGCTTAAGTATAGCAAGGATCATGGAGCTGGAGCTTGATCAGGCGGTGTTTCATTCTGCTGTGCATAGGTTTGCTATGAGTCAGAAATGACTCGATGGCACCTAACAACAAATAGCCTACATTAACAATGGCCTCATCTACCCAGAGACCAGGAGGTCTGATGCCCAGCTACCATTAGTGATTGTTCTGATCAGGGTCATAAGTGGATGGATCTTGATAGAATGGGGAAAAAAAGTGTAGAATAGAAGTCAAATTCTTAAAATGTCCAGTCTTCCTGGAACAGTTGAGAGTAGAGGATCTCTCCTCTCCCCGACCCCGAGCCTGTCACCCTGAGATACCTTTTAAACTTTGAACTGCAACTACTCCTGGAGATCACCTTTCAGCTAAATAACAGATTGGCTCATAAAATAAAGAATATCATCCATGAGTACTATAATCCTTTAAAGAATCATCCATAGGAGACTAGATAGTCAATATTTACTCCAAAGCAAAGATGAGAAGTAAGGGAGACAGGAAAACCAGATTACTGAAACAGAACTAGAACAGAAACAATGAGAATGTTGACATATTGTGAAAAACGTAAGCAATGTCACTGAGCGATTTGTTTAGAAAGTGTTAAATGGGTACTTAACTTTCTCTGTATACTATCACTGAAACACAATTGTGTGTGTGTGTGTGTATATATATATATATATATATATATATATATATATATATATATAGTTGTTGTTATGTGCCATGGAGTCAGACCCGACTCATAGTGACCCCTCCTTGGGTTTCCGAGGTGGTATATCTATGGAAGTAGATTGCCCAACCTTCCTTCTGACGAGTGGCTGGTGGGTTTGAACCACCAGCCTTCTGGTTAGCAGTGCCTTAGGCACTACACTATATATATGTGTGTGTGTGTGTGTGTGTATAAATAAAAAAGATGGAACACTTAGGTTTGAGTTATAGGGCAAAAGGGACTATGAAAAGGGAGGTAACCACAGAAAATAAAGGTGGTTAAAAATAATCTATTTGCTTCATTCACTCATTCATTTGTTCCCTCATTCACTCACTTTTTTTTTTTTTTTCCCTAATGTGTCAGACTAGTGAGTGACAGAGAACTGGCATTGACATTAGGGAATTAACAATTATATTACAGAATGGAAAGCTCCATTTCTCTGTAGTGTGATCTCCTTGAGGGCAGGGCTGTACCCTCTACTGGGATAAGTACTTGGCCCATTT
This sequence comes from Orycteropus afer afer, assembly GCF_000298275.1. Taxonomy (NCBI): domain Eukaryota; kingdom Metazoa; phylum Chordata; class Mammalia; order Tubulidentata; family Orycteropodidae; genus Orycteropus; species Orycteropus afer. The sequence goes on from NW_006921950.1 coordinate 1,456,725, forward strand.
TAGGTGCTCAAAAATAGTTGTTAAATTAATAAAGACAGCAGGCTCAGACAGGGTAAGTAAATTGCTCAGTGCAACCCAGCCAGTTAGTGGAAGAGTTGGGCCTGAGACCAGGGACTCTTCCACCACACCAGGCTTCCTTATGTTACAGAGACCCTGAGTAGCAAGACTTGCCCAGTTGGATAACTGATTTGGAATTGGGTAATCAGTGCTTTCTGAGTTCTTCCTTGTTGAGCAATCTCTGGAAAGTGGCTGGATCTTCAGGGTTATCTGAATTAATACAAAGGAAGAAAACTCTTTTGATGTAAAACAAAAACAAAAACAGACCTCAACTGCAGATTTTGCAAAATGTGTTATTTTTCTCATCAGGTCCTAGTGTATGTTTGGAGAAGGAGAATTCCTTTTGGATATTTTTTTTTGTACAGTAAATTTTGCTTTTCTAATCAGCTATAAGTGCATTGAGACAAAATATTAAACTCTGGGGGATGGGCAATGACTTTACTCATCTTTAAACAGAATAAATTTGGGAATTGTAATTTGGTTCAGAAGAAGTAAGTAAAAGATGGAACTCCACCCAGAATTCAACATGGGTGAAATAGAAAAGACAATTAGCAGATGTACTGTCTCCTTTGACTTGAGCTAACAGCAGGCCCCAAACTAAATGCAGTGCTTAACTGAACTCTAACATCCAAAATACCTGGTATTTGATTTCTCTCTCATTTATTTTAGTTTTGTCTTTATTTATTTAGTTTTTGTTTACATCATTTTAAACCATCATATTTTGTTCATTTAAGTTGTCAACAGCAGTGGGTGTGCAGCTTGCTCCTGCCTGTACCTCATATGACGAGGCTCTGCATCTGTAGGATGGTGAGAAGCAAGAACCCCCAGTAAAGGTCCAGCTCCACAAATGAACACACCTGACCCTTCCAGAGGACAGAGCTCCATTGGCCCCCCCCCTCTCTCTTTGAAAGTTTTGATTTGAGAGCCTCGTGGAGCTATATTCTATGTTGGCATTCTCTAAACTTACCCCATAATGAAGCTCATTTCTGGCATTTGTTTAAAATACCAATTTACAAGTCCCTTTCTCGAGATTGTGACTCAGCAAGCTTGTGAAGTGACCTGGGTTCTGTATTATTAGCAAGTGTCCTTGGTGATTCAGATGATTAGACAAGTTTAAATATATTTAAACTCTTATTAAGGAATTAACAATTACATTAGAGAATGGAAAGCTCCTTGTCTCTGGCATATGATCTTGAGGGCAGGGCTGTCCCCTCTACCGGGACATAGTACTTGACCCATTTTAGGTGCTCAAGAAATAGCTGTTAAATTAATAAAGACAACAGGCTCAGACAGGGTAAGTAAATTGCTCAGTGCAACCCAGCCAGTTTGTGGAAGAGCTGGGCCTGAGACCAGGGACTCTTCTACCACACCATGCTTCCTTCTGTTATAGAGACCCTGAGTAGCAAGACATGCCCAACTGGATAACTGATTTGGAATTGTGTAATCAGTGTTTTCTGAGTCCTTCAGATGATGTGGATGGAGTAAAGCTTTTGGGACCTCTATTTGCTGATGAGGCACAACTCAAAATGAGAAGGAACAGCTGCAAACATCCATAAATAATCAGAACGTGGAATGTACGAAGTATGAATTTAGGAAAATTGGAAGCTGTCAAAAATGAAATGGAATGGATAAAGATCAATATCTAGGCATTAGTGAGCTGAAATGGACTGGTTTGGGCCATTCTGAATCAGACAACCATGTGATCATCTACTATGTCAGGAATGAGAAATTGAAGAGGAATGGCATGGCATTCATCATCACAAAGAATGTTTCAAGATCTACTGTGAAGTACAATGGTGTCAGTATTAGGATAATATCCATACACCTACAAGGAAGACCAGTTACTACTACTACTATTCAAATTTACTCACCAACTACCAAAGCCAAAGATGAGGAAATTGAAGATTTTTCCAACTTCTGCAGTCTGAAATTGACCAAACAAACAATCAAGATGTATTGATTATCACTGGTGATTGGAATGCAAAAGTTGGAAATAAAGAATCATCAGTAGTTAGAAAATATGCCTTTGGTGATAGAAATGATGCCAGAGATCACATGATAGAATTTTGCAAGACCAAGGATTAATTCATTATAAATACCTTTTCCCAATAAAATAAACAGCAGCTATACATGTGGACCTCACCAGATGGAGGACACAGGAATCAGATCGACTACATCTGTGGAAAGAGGTGGTAGAGAAGCTCAGTATCTTCAGCCAAAACAAGGCCAGGAGCCGAGTGTGGAACAGATCATCAACTGCTCATATGCAAGTTCAAGTAGAAGCTGAACACAATTAAAGTAAGTCTATGAGAGCCAAAATATGACTTTGATTCTATCCCTCTTGAATTTAGAGACCATTTAAAGAATAGATTTGATGCACTGAAAACCAATGACTGAAAACCAGAAGAACTGGGGGATGACATCAAGAACGTCATCCATGAAGAAAGCAAAATGTCATTAAAAACACAAGAAAGGAAGAAAAGACCAAAATGGATGTCAGAAGAGACCCTCCGACTTGCCCTTGAATGGAGAGTAGCTAAAGCAAATGGAAGAAACAACAAGATAAAAGAGCCAAACAGATTTCAAAGAGCAGCTCAAGAAGACAAAGTCAAATTATTATAATGAAATGTGCAAAGACCTGGAGTAGGAAACCAAAAGGAAAGAACATGCTTAGCATTTCTCAAGCTGAAAGAACTGAAGAAAAAATTGAAGATGGAAGGAACACACAGAGTCACTGTACAAAAAAGAATTGGTTGATGTTCATCCATTTCAGGAGGTGGCACATAATCAAGAACCAATGGTAAAGAAGGAAGACGTCAAAGCTGCACTTAATGAATTGGCAAAGAACAAGGCTCCAGGAATTGACAGAATACCCATTGAGATGTTTCAACAAACAGATGCTGCACTGGAAGCACTCACTTATCTATGCCAAGAGATTTGGAAGATAGCTACCTGGCCAACTGACTGGAAGAGATCCATATTTATACCCATTCCAAAGATAGGTAATCCCACAGAATGTGGAAATTATCAAACAATATCACACACAAGTAAAATCTTACTGAAGATAATTAAAAAATGATTGCAGCAGTATATTGATGGAGAACTTCCAGAAACACAAGCTGGATTCAGAAGAGGATGTGGAAGGAGGAATATCATTGCTGATGTCAGATAGATCTTGGCTCAAAGCAAAGAATACCAGAAAGATGTTTACTTGTGTTTTATTGACTATGCAAAAGTATTGGATTGTGTGGATCATAACAAATTATGGATAACATTGAGAGGAATGGGAATACCAGAACACTTAATTGTGCTCACGAGGAACCTATACATAGAACAGGGGGTTGTTGTTCAAACAGAAGAGGGGGCTATTGCATAGTTTAAAATCAGGGAAGGAGTGTGTCTTGGTTGTATTCTTTCACCATACTTATTCAATCTGTATGCTGATCAAATAATCTGAGAAGCTGGACTATATGAAGAAGAATGTGGCATTAGCTTTAGAGGACTCATTAACAACCTGTGATATGCAGATGGAACAACTTTGCTTGCAGAAAGTGAGGATGGCTTGAAGCACTTACTGATGAAGATTGAAGACTTCAGTTTGCAATATGGATTACATCTCAACATAAAGAAAATGATAACCATCACAACTGGACCAATAAGCAGCATCACAATAAATGGAGAAAGGATTGGAGTTGTCAAAGATTTCATATTATATGGTTCCACAATCAACACCAATGGAAGCAGCAGTCAAGACATCAGATAATGTACTGCACTGGGCAAATCTGTTGCAAAAGAGCTCTATAAAGTGTTGGAGAGCAAAGATGTCACTTTGAAGACTAAGGTGCACCTAACTGAAGCTCTTTAGGAGCTCTGGTAGCATAGTGCCTAAGGCACTTGACTGCTCACCAGAAGGCTGGCGGTTCAAACCCACCAGCCACTCCTCGGAAGGAAGATTGGGCAATCCTACTTCCGTAGTGATACTGCCTCGGAAACCCAAGGAGGGGTCGCTATGAGTCGGGCCGACTTGACAGCAAACAACAACAACTGAAGCCTTATTTTCAATTGCTTCATATACATATGAAAGCTAAATAATGAATAAGGAAGCAAACCAAACCAAACTCACTGCCATTGAATTGATTTAGACTCACAGTGACCCCTCTTTGGGTTTATGAGATGATATCACTAAGGAAGTCTGCCCAACCTTCCTTCCAAGGAGTGGCTGGTGGGTTTGAACAGCCAGCCTTCTGGTTAGCACTCAAACGCCTTAGGCACTATGCCGCCAGAGCTCCTGAATAAGGAAGAGGGAAGAATAACTAATGCCTTTGAATTACGGTGTTGGTGAAGAATACTGAAAATACCATGGACTGCCAGAAAAAAATGAACAAATCTATCCTGGAAGAAGTGCAGCCAGAATGCTCCTTAGATGTGAGAATAACACAGACTTTGTCTCATGTAGTTTGGTCATGTTGTCAGAAGGGACCAATCCTTGAAGAAAGAGATCATGGTTGGTAAAGTAGAGGGTCAGAGAAAAAGGGGATGACTCTCAGACATAGACTGATAGAGTGGCTGCAATGATGATGGGCTTAAACATAGCAGGATTATGAGGATAATGCAGGACCGGGCAGCTTTTCATTCTGTTGTACATGGGGTCGCTACGAGTCAGAATCAACTTGATGGCACCTAACAATAACAATGCTAACAACAAGGTATAAAGTAAGGTCATTTGGCTTAAAACCCAGACCTATTTAATGGCCTCTGCGACTGTTTCATCTCATTTAGCAGATGGGTAAGATTCTCAAGCTCAAGGAAGATTTAATAATATTACACCTGGGAGTGGATTAATGAAGAACACACTTCAGTTTATGTAGGAAGACTTTGTGTCTATTGGGAGCATTTGTACATGTTTGTATACATAGACTTGATAAATCATCTTGTTACAAGGATAAAATGCTTGTCAATACACAGCTGTGTCAAGACAGCACATGTATCTCTGTATAAGGTTTTCTGGAATACTTCTCCCTCCTCCGTCTTTTCATTTATATAGTATTTTCATACATCTTATCTTTATAACCACAGAGTGGGTACTGTATTCCCATTTTATAGATTAAAAAATGTGTAAACTGATTGCATTTCAGTTCTCTTTTCATCTATTCTTACCTCTGTTTCCAGAGTGCTTTTCAGCTTCCACCAGGGAAGTCAAGGATAAATCCTAAGTGTGAGGGTAGGAAGGCAAGTACATCCTTGGAGTGGAAACCAACCTTGCCCTCCAGCCCCTCCAGTCAACCTTACTGGGACCCTTCTCTCACTCCTCTTAGAGAAGACATACTTCACTTACCCACAACCCTAATCTCAGTTTCAAGTGTATTTTTCAAATTGACCCAGGGAATGTTGCTAGCTGTCATTGAGTTGACTCTGACTCATTGTGACGTTATGGACAACAGAACAAAACATTGCCTGGTCCTGTTCATCTTCATAATTTTCAGCACATGTTTGAGTCCATAGTCATGGCTACTGTGTCAATCCATCTTACTAGTGTCTCCTACAACCTTGTTGACCCTCTGCTTCACTGAACCTGATGTCTTTCTCTAGTGAGTGATCCCTCCTGATGATATGTTCAAAGCAAGGAAGTCAATGTTCTGTTGTAATCCACAGAATTTTTACTAGCTAATTGTCAGATTTCAGCCTCCAGACCTTTCTTCCAAGTCTGCATTAGTCTGGAAGTTCTGCTGAGACCTGTCCACCACAGGTGACCCTGCTAATATTTGAAATACCAGTTGCATAGCTTCCAGCATCATAGCAATGCCAAAGTCACCGAAGTATGGCAAACTGGCAGACGGATGGGAGACTCAGGGAAAATCAAACCAACCTACTATTATTGGGTCAATTCTGACTCATAGCAACCCATGTTTGTCAAAGTAGCACAGCAGTCTTTAGAGTTCTCAATGAGTATAAGCTTACAAAAGTAGGTTGCCGGTTCTTTTTTTTGTGGTGCCGTTGGGTAGAATTGAACCACCAACCTTTTTGTTAGTAGCCTAGCACAAACAATTTGCACCACCCAGGGACCTTGCACAGGAAATTCTATTGGCTGTTAGACCCAAGGTCTTCTATCCTGAGGTCCATCAGACACTACCCAGTTGGTTTGTTTTTCTCTCTCCACAGACACTTATGCTATTGGTGATTTGTCTTCACCTACATGTAATAAGGAGTTTGTGAGGATGTCTTGTCCCTAGTTTTGGTGTAAATGTGTCCATGGGTTTTTGGTTTTGTTATCTACTTGCTATGCCTGTTTTTACATAGATATTTGGAGAAATTGAAAGACTGTTGTTGACACCACTGCTGTCTCCAGAATCTCCCAGGAGCTATATTTTATTTGATCTTCTGCTCTTGGTGATTAGTAAGTGTCTAGCACATTACTAAGAAATAGGAATGTGGTCTAGTTAGATTTTTAAATTGCACTCTTTTTGTGAGCTGCCTATGCTGGCTAGGAACTGTCCATCACTCAAACAATGTGGCTTAGAATTAGAAAAATGAACTTACTATACCACAGCCAGCATGCCAGGTGAGTCTGAGGAGATCTGGAGCCACTGTTCTTAACCTTTGTTGGCCATGGACTTGACTCACATCTCAGCAAAAATGTCCTTGTGCCCATCATTTTGATACAATTTTGCACGGCATTTCAGAGAGTTTCCAGATGCCTTGAAGCCTACTCATGCTCCTCTAGAGGTGCCAAGTTAGGAAACTCTGGTCAGGAGTGATTAAATATTAAGAATGAGGGCAGACTAAAAGCTGATAAAGTGGTATGTTTGCTATCCAGTTTGTATTGGGAGTTGATACTTATCAGGGCCAGCTACAGGATCTACCTATCAAGTGTTGAGATAATTCTAAGTATTAGGCTTCTTGGATCCAGACAGATAATCCAGGGACAGAGAAAGGTCAGTGAAGTTTGTCGGAAAGGTTAAAGGAAAGAAGGCAGTTGTACGATACCAAAGCAACTGACTTAAGTAGGGCAACAAGATAAATAGGAGGACACCTTGGAATCATGAGGCTGTAGGAAACCTGAGGGTTCATCTGATCCACAGCCTCTTATCTTAATGCAGAAGAAAGTCTAAAGCCAATTTTTTCCAAGTGTGGTCACCTGACCACCTAATGCTGTTGTTGTTGTTATGTGCCGTTGAGTTGAACCCAACTCATAGTGACACCTCCTTGTTTCTGAGGTGGTTTCACTATGGGTAGTAGATTGCCCAACCTTCCTTCCAAGGAGTGGCTGGTGGGTTTGAACCACCAGCCTTCTGGTTAGCAGTCAAGTGCCTTAGGTACTATGCTACCAGAGCTCCTTGACCACCTACAGATTGTTAAAATGAAGATTCTTGGTCCTTATAGCCTTGAACTTGATCCTCCTTGAGATGTGGCCTGGTAATCTGCATTTAAAAAATCCCCCTGCAAACCACTAATCTAAATGATGTAGAGCAGAATGGTCTTTGGTTTGAAGACTCTGGGTGTGGCAGAGCCACATCAGTGAGCTGCACCGTCTAATAACAATAATAATAACACCAATAATCTTCTCTTCCTCTTCTTTTTCCTCCTGTTCCTACTACTGTGTGTTTTAAGGTTTTCCCTTTGGGCACATGATGGGATCAATAGATTTCCACCAGATGTAGCTGAAATGTCTTTGGGTCATAAAGAAAGTGACACCAGCCTTGTTATTTTGAGAGAAAATAATCTTGGAGAAAAATGGTGCTGCCATTTACGTGGAGTTGACTTTGACCTTTTGTGACCTCTTCCTACTAGAAGAAGTATTGCCAGCCCCCCATTGTTAGCTTCTGGTGATTCTGACATCAAGCCTTTGTGTGTGACCTCTTTGGCGGAGAACCAGAAAATGGCGCTCTGAGAAGTAATTCTGCTTAGAGTTCATTTTTCCACATTTCAGCTCTGGTTTTTGGGAAAAGTTAATACTGAATGAATGTGGTCTTGTGAGTGTTGGTGCCTCAGCCAGCTACTCCAGAATTCACATTTCAGATGGAGATGACAGCAGTGCCCAAGCCCAAGCCCTCTTGGGTTCTTTCCAGTACTTGGTAGAACTGGGTCCTTCCCCTTGACTCACAGAATGGAGTGTGTGCCTGAAAAGGAACCAGTCATCTGGGTGTGGATGGGCAGGGACCCCATGGGGATGCATAATTAAAATGGGAATGGTCGATTCTGCACTGACAACTCCAGCATGGACCCCATGGGTCAGGATTTTCAGAGCATGGCATTAAAGAGGAAACTACCTTCAATGTTTTCACAGAGAGGGAGAGAGTAAATGCCAAACACAGATGCCTAAGGGTTTAGCTTCTGTGACTGGCTCTCAATTTGTGCAAAAATCTCAAACTTTTTATGCCTTGATTTTTTCTAAGGAGATACATGATGCTGCTAGATCTGGTTAGGTAATTATTTGGAGATTGTAATTATCCTGCTACTGTTAATAATCCCATGTCTTCTGTTTATCTTTTCACAGTGGTTAAGAAGACATCCTGCAGTTTGAATCCTAGCTCTGCTGCTTATTATCTATGAGACCTTGGACATATTTTGCAGCTTCTTTGAGCCTCATTTTTATCATCCATAAAATGAAAATAACTTACAATATTGACCTCATAGAGGAGAGGATAAATTGAGATAAAACAGATTCTTCTTCTTCTTCTTTTTTTTTTTTTTTAGCACAATTCCAGGCACATCATAAGCACTCAGTAAGTGTTAACTAATATTATTATTTTTTCACTGTGTCCCTTGAGGAGTTATAAGTATTAGAAATATATTTCAAATATCCTTGAGTCAATGTACTTATGTCCACCCACCACATGCCCTGCAGAGTTCATAATATTTCTTCTGCTGGAACTCTGAGAAAGATATTGCAGTTTCTCCCAGAAGGTTTCCCTGTAATTTTTGGAGCACTGCATGGAGGTACCAAGGGAGGCACTGCCCACTGTTTCATGACTAATTTTACAGTCTCACAGAAGGATTTCAGTGAATAAAAGGGTCATCACAGGAATGATCTGTGTCTCCACAGAAATGAGGCGCTTTCTCAGAAGATGAGTATTTCCAAATTGGGCATCAGGTTTTAGTGTCACCTTAGAGCAGCCCTTTCTGGCTATCAGGTTTGTTTCTCAAGGTCCTAGTTGTCCTTGAGGCTGCCCTTTAACTTTTCCAAAGTCTACGGGCACCCTTCTCTTCCTGACTACTTATTGAACAACTTCGTAATGCATGACCTGAGGCTATTTGAGGAAAACAAACATGAATTTAGGGGTGCGTGCATATGCACAAGCACAACCCACTGAGTTTTTTATAGCAAACAAGGTATGTGCCATTGGGTTATTTTTGAGTTATGGAGTGAGGCCTGTTCAGGAGACATTAGAAAATATTTTTTCTTTAAGAAGACACAGAGGATAACCCTTTGTTGTTACAGGGTCATATGTCACAAATAATCTCATTTTCCTCTTTAGGAACATTTTTCTCTCAGATGTAAGCACTTTCAAATTCATTTTTCACTTCCAACACCTAGCTAGAAATCCATTTCACAATTGTTACTCAGTACATTCTCATACGCATACACATACGCATATAAAACTGAAAACAAACTTTTTTAAATATATAATTGGATCTATTCTATTCTATCCTATCCCATCCCATCTCCATCCGATTCTGTTTATATTAGACATTGCTGATATTCACCAATATCCAGTCCTCCTTCAGGTGCATGGGAGACTCCATTTCTCAGCATCCTTGGTAGGCTAGTAGATTAAGTATATGACTAATTATGGCTAATGGACTGTGGTCAAAAGTGACTAGGGTCACTCTTACAGTAAAGCATAGGAAACCAGCAGGCAGCCCTCTAGCTGAATATTTCCTCCTATGGGACCCAAGGATGTCTCAAGTTGAGATACAGGAACCATAAGATCAAAGCTGCTAGATCACTGACTTGACATATGGAAAACTGTTGCTGTAAAGAGTCATTCTTAGCAACCTTCATGTGAGAGAGAAATAAAACTTTGATGAGCCACTGAGGTTTTGGAAATGTTCATTACCACAGCTTAGCTTGTCCTATTCTGATGGGTAGAGTTTTCTATTCTCTTTCATTTTTAAAAAATGCTGATCCTGAGTTACTGAAATGATTTCATGACCCTATCAAATCATTTCTCCAAAGCATCTGCCACAAATGTAGCCCTGGAATGGACAGGAAGAGCTCTATAGAGGGGAGAGAGCAAATACTAGCACTGTCTTTCCTCAGGATGCTGGCTTTCTGGGATGAGTTGACTATAGAGGATTAAGTGGTTATGTAACTAGAAAAGCAGTGAGTTAGAATGCAATTGCTTTGGTAGAGGAAGTACCAGGGATAAATTCCAAAATTGTAGTGGAATTATTCTTTCTGTGTAATTTTACCTCTGAAATGTATATGGATCTAGATTTAAGCCTTATGTGTCTTGTGATTTTTTCAATAGACCTAAGTGCATTGAGAACCTAGGTTACAAAGTGTACCTGTGTATTATTAACGGAAACTGTACTGTAAAGTGCTGTGATCAGAAGCCTACATCATGGAAGCATCCTTGGCTCAGAATACTTGAACTTCATTGCCCTGCATGGATCTGGCCCCACTTATCTTTTCATCTTTATCTCCTTACTCTTTCATAAGTCTTAGTTTCATAGCAATGGAATTAGGCACCAGCCCTGATTTCTGTTTATGTTTCACTGTGCCTAAGGCATCTGACTGCTAATCAGAAGGCTGGCCGTTCAAACCCACCAGCCACTCCTTGGAAGGAAGGTTGGGCAATCTACTTCCATAGTGATATCGCCTCAGAAACCCAAGGAGGGGTCGCTATGAGTCTGATCCAACTCAACAGCAGTGTGTTTGGTTTTGGTCTACCTGGGCCTTTGCTTATGCTGTTCCTTCCACTTGAACAGCCTTTCCCTTTGCTTTGACACTTGGAAATTGTAAATCTATTCAGATACAGCTTAATTTCTATTGCTCTGAATTCCATTGATCTTTCATTAAGCACTCTCCTGGGTCTTGCCCATCTCTCCTTGTATTATAATTATCAAAATACATTTCTTTTCCTCCTTTCCCATCTTGAACAAGAGCTGCTTCTCTTGCAGCTTTTTGAGTTTGGAATTCTATAGCAAATTCCACCCAAATAAGCAGCAGCAGCAGCAAAATGACAGCCCATACCCAAAAGTTAGAAAATCCAGTGACATAACAGAGAAAGATGGATTTACTAATGTTGACACATAAAGCATTTCTAAGCCATTTTCATAGACTTTGTGTCTTTGCCCACTTAGATTCTGCTACCTGAATTGTCTTTCTGGAGAGAGATATTCTTTCAAGCCAGTGGCATCAATTGTTATTTGCCTACTCATATCTAGTCTCCCTTTCCTCCTTACAATAGAAGCTCTAGTCTTTTGGGCTGTTTTATTTCCTCGGCAGATTGAGGTGGCTAATGGTTCAAACCCACCAGCCACTCCTCGAAAGGAAGGTTGGGCAATCCTACTTCCGTAGTGATACTGCCTCAGAAACCCAAGGAGGGGTCGCTATGAGTTGGGGCCGACTCGACGGCACATAACAACAACAATGAAATGGAAGTTGTTGGATATGACTTCCAGAAGAACTTTTTCAAGAGAGCATGCATTTTGCCCCTTATCTTTACCTGCCTGGAACTTGAATGAGCTACCTGGAACTCCAGCAGCCATTTTGAGGTCATGCAGTGAATTTGAGGATCAAAGCCATATGCTAAGAATGACAGAGGAGAAAGATAGAAGGACCATGGGGATACTAAACATATTGTGGAGCTCCATTACCAGCCATAGGTGGCCTACCACCAGACTTATTTTATGTGAGATAACTATCTCTAACCATCTCTGTTTTGATTAAGCAGCTGTTACACCCTCCCCCCCAGTATAGACAGCTAAACATAATCCTAATGGATACATGGGCCAATTCAAATAGTACCTTTTCTTTGCAGCTTTTCCTGTTTACCAACTAGATGAATTTCTTCCCTGGAACTCTAATAGGTCTTCATTTAGACCTTTCTGATTAAATTTATCATAACACATCAGAATTATTGATTATACATCTCCCTTACTATTGGACTGTGAGTTCCTTGAGGTAAAAACATTGCCTCATTCCCCTTTGTCTCTGCAGTGCATAAAGCCCAGTAGCCAGAATTGAGTCCTCTCAATCCATGTTTGTTTTATTGAATTGAGACTTGAAAGGGGTTTTAGGGTTTGCTGTTAATGTGCAAATTCTTTCAAGAAGGGTATTATCTGAAACCTGCACCTTATTTGGGATTTAGTTGGCAGGCAATAAAGTCTTGAGAAATGACACTGGATGACAGGGGTGTGAGAGATGGGTGGGGGCTGCACCAGCCAGTGGAAGGAAAGGTGGGAAAGACTGCAACCATGGATTTCAGCCTGTGTGGATTCCCTAGGGTGGCTCTTGTGTACTGTTATGTTTTCTGGTACACAAAACCTCACTCCCCCTAGAAAGTCCTGAGAAGAGACTGACTTCATTAGTAATGCTTTACATTGCTCCTGCCTCTCTAAGAGGCAAAGCTTATCTCCCGAGACTGAGTATCACAGATAACTGGCTCCTTGGGCACACCTGTGAGTCCCTCCTGTTCACCCCAACCCTGGTCCCTTCTATCCCCCAAAACCACTTTGGAACGATCCATCACTCTTGAGTTGCAAGATTAAATGAATGCATGTTTGGATAAGATGCTTTTGGGCCCAGGATCAAAGTCTTCACTGCTCAGGGTCCAGACCCCTTTCAGAGTGAGTATGAAAGCTGCCTTCCCTTGGAATGAATTATAGGCATAAAAGAAGAGGACATACTGCCCACATCTACCTATCAACACATTTCCTCAATAGTGGAGCTCAGGTAGCTTCCACAGAAAGCAGTGTGCTCAGAAAATGGAAAGATGTACTTTGTATTAAAACCACTCAAAAATTTTATTGGCATGAACAAATATGATCCTTTGGCTAAATAAAACCACTAGGCAGCAAATTAAACCATGCCTCATGATATGATTGTTCTCTTCTTGTAAAAATAATAAAAAAATGTTCTGGTAGGTTTGCTGTGTGTTTATGTTTCCACTTTAATAAACAGTTCCAGGCCTTTTTTTTGTCAGTTGTAGATCTAAAATACATTTCCTACCAGTGGCAAGTCCCTCTTGTCACAGAAAAGAAAGAGAAAGCACTGAGTCGTTTACAATTTCACTCTCCTAAATCAAACCTTACATTTGCCACGATTATTTACCATTGCTTTGTAATTGTGAGCAGACAGCTGAGTGGAGCTGGAAGTCTATTCATTCTTTAAAGTGACATAAAGTGGCACTTGGATTCCCAAATGATAATTGTTCTTTTCTCCTTGTTAATATCCAACTGCTGCTAGTAGTTCTGTGAAAGAAGATTCATTTAATGCCAGCTCCAGAAATTTCTGTGGGATTTAGCTCCTGGCCTCTTTTTGAAACCCAATTTGAAATCACCCTCAGGAATTAGGAAAGCTGAATTGATTGTGACCTTCAGTCAGAATTCTTCTCTAAATATTTTAGCAGGATGGAGAACTTCCCTCATCTGTTTACTACACAATAGAAGTCATAGATGAAAACTATTGGCAGTTTCTCAGAAATATGATTAGAGAACATTTGCAATTCAACCTGAATCATAGGAAACTAGAACTTGATAAAAAAAAACAAACTGGATCTTAGGAGATTTACACTTGAACCAAATAGGACCTTGGCACCTAGACAATCTCTTAATCATTTAAAAACTACATTAAAACAAAACAAACAAACAAAACAACCCAAAGCCTATGGGAACCACTCTGTAAATGTAGGAAGGTCCTTGCTCTTCAGCTGTGCTCTGAGGAGCTTCCCCCACCACCAACCATGTTGAGGTGATCATTTATGGACAATATGTCAAGACCAGGAAAACGTTCTGCTGACAAAATAAATGATGCAGACTGCAGCATCCTTTGGACCTCCATGAAATTTCAAAATTCCTTGGAATTCCTGTTTATCAACTACTCCTATTCTATTACCTTCCCTCTCCCAGTCTGTACCTATGGCCTGATAGGGAGTTCCTTATGATCATTTGACTGAGGAAAAGAAAACTCATGTCTGTTTTACAGATGATTCTGAACAATATTCAGGCACCACTTAAAAAGCAATGCAGCTCCTTTCTAGGAACTTCCTGAAGGACCGTGGTGAAGGAAAATCCTCCCAGAACTTTGAGTAGTTCACCTGGTTGTTCATTTTTCTTGGAAGGAGAGATGGTCAGATGTGTGATTCATGAGCTGTGGCCAATGGTTTGGCTGGATGGTTAGAAACTTGGATTGGAAATTTGATGGCAAGGAGGTGTGGAGAAGAAGTATGTGGATAGACCTCTTTGAATGGGCCAAAGAAGTAAAGATATTTGTGTTTCATATGAATGCTTACTAAAGGGGGATCTTGGCAGAGGAGGATTTTTACAAACAAGTTGATAGGATGACAAGTTCTGTGGATATCAGTCATCTTCTTTCCCCAGCCATGCCTCTCATCACACAATGGACTCATAAACAAAGTGCCTACTGTGGCAGGGATGGAGATCATGTACCTTTTGGCTATTGTGATCAGTGTTGCAATGAACTTTGGTATGTAAGTACTGTTCATGTTTAAAGGAGACTATGGTAGTTAAGTTTGGCTGGGCTTGGTTGAGTGGCTGGGCAGCTGGATGTAGTGTTCCCCATGATGAGACTGGTAATAAACTCCATGGTGAAATCTACTGTGAGCAGCTGAGTAGCTGCCTTTGGGTATGTGGTCTGCTTCCTGTATAGAAGGAGAAGCCTTGGGGAATGGTCTCTAGCTTATGGCACACTTGAACCCTGCATGTTGCCATGTTGTTGTCCAGCAGCTTGCCATGCTCTGCAGACCTTGGGACTTTCAATGGACTTGAATCAACGGCCTGCTGTATGGTTCATTAACATGGGGACTGTGCCATTTTATCTGTGGACCTTGGCCTTTTAGCCTCAGCAGCTAGTAGCTGCCTGAGTGAAGAGATGCCTCTAGCTTCAGTGGGCCAGGATCGAGAGGCAGAGCTGAAACCCAAGGTTGAGGGGCTTTCACACAGCCCCTAGAGCCTCCAGAACTGTAAGAGAATAAACTTCTGTTTGTTCAAGCCATCCCATTTGTGGTATTTTCTTGTCGGAGCAACACTAGATAACCAGAACAGAAACTATTTATGTAAAGTGCTTAGCACAGAACTTGAAATATAACTAGTATTTAATAAATGTTGGGCACCATTAATATTGTGATTGTGAAATACAGGATCAGAGAGACATGAGGCTGCTGCTTTGGATTCTAACCTAGGTCAGAAAGTGAATGATGCAGCATGAAATTTGAAACTAGGGTTCAAGAATAGCAGGATCTCATCCATAGTGTGGGAAGCATAATTGATACTAGCACATATTTACCTTCTTCATGTTTTTTGTGGTTGACCAACAAAGATTTCAAGGGGATTTGAAAACTCATGCAGTTTCAAAGGGTGATGCTGTTATTCATTTTGTCAATAGAAAGTTTTGCTGGTCTTGGCAGATTTTCCATAAAAGATCACCTCAATATGGTGGGTTGAGGGTGGGGGGAAACCCTTGAGAGGACAGCTGAAAAGCAAGGACCCTCCTACCTTTTCAAAAGGAGAGTAGGCTTTGCTTCAAAATCCTAAAGGTCTGTGCTGTGATTCACCAATAGGAGCCTGCCAAAGACTTCAAGCAGCATCTCTATCTGCACCATCACTTCAAGCACATTATATCAGCTGGATCAGATGGCCCAAATGGCAGACCAGCTTGCACAGCAGCCTGAACCTGTTGAAGAGCCTTCTCTTTTTCTGGGCCCCATTCAAAACTAGAATGTCTCAGGATAGGCTCTCTAGAGGAGCAAAAGTAGTGAAGCATATACATATATAAATATATAGAGAGAGATTTATTTCAAGGAAATGGTTCATGAAGTTAGAGAGGCTGGCAAATGCCAAATTTGTGGGTCAAGTGTCAGGCTGAAAACTTCTCTGGACTCAGATTGTTGCAGGGGCTGACAAAATTGGCTAGTCAGATGGCAGACTGCTGGCTCCCATCCTATGTACTAGAGTCAGAGGATGACAAATCTGATGCAGAACTGAGGGAGAGAGAGAGAGAGAGAGAGAGAGAGAGTAAGTTTTGCCAGAATATTCATATATATTGGACGTAGGCCACATCCCCAAGGAAATTGACTGGCTTTCAACCAACTGGCTGCTCACATTAGATCACAAAATGGAGGATGATTACATTACATTATATTATGGAAGAGCAGTCAGTACATTGTCTGCCAAACCACTGAGAATCATAGTTAGCCAAGGCAATACATAACATAAACCATCACAATGTTCATCAACAGGTGAATAGATAAACAACATGTGGTAAAACATATAATGAAATATTACTCAGCCATAAAGAGAAATGAAGTACTGATATATGCTAACCTTGAAAACATTATGCCAAGTGGAATAAGTCAATCACAAAAGTGTATGACTTCACTTACATGAAATATCAAGAATAAGCAAATGTTCAGAGACCAAGGTTTATTAGTGGTTACCAGGGGCAAGTGGGAAGAAGAGAGAAAAGAGGACTCACTGCTTAGGTAATGCTGAACTTCTATTAAGGATGATGGAATAATTTGAAGATGGATGGTGGTGATGGTTGAATAACATGATGAATGTACTCAATGTCTCTATATTGCACTGCAAAAAATGTTGATCACTTAGTCTGCATTCTCTGAGGCTGCTTGGGTATCATTCACACCTGCAGTCATCGACTCAAGAGGTGAGTATAAGCCAGCAGCTTTGTGGCATGATTCATGGGACATGGGCTGGGAGCAGAAGTAGCCAGTGTTTGGTATGAAATTATTTGCCACAGGAAGTTTACTGGAAAAGTCCACTTGCAATGATGGGAGGTTTAATATTTTGTCCCACATGTCCCCTACCTCCTTGAAGAAAAAAAAGTAGATGAGGAGATCTCTTATTCTTTCCTTTCTCTCTTTTAAAAATTTGAAAGAGAGCTGTGGTTTTTTGGACTTTATAGAAACTGAACACATACTTGAGGAAGTAGGAAATGTGGCTTATAATGCAGAAACCAAGAGAAGTCAGAATCTAGAGGTTAGTAATGTACCCAGAACTAAATGCTTCTCTTTCAACCAACACAAGAGAGGTAAAAGACATGCATAAGTTGGTAATTTTGGCTGCTGGAATGATCATATTCCACATACTATTTGCAGACTTAATTTGTTGTTGTTGTTGTTATGTGCCGTCTTAATATTAAACCAAAAACCAAACTCACTGCCATTGAGTTGGATCTGACTTATAGCGACCCCTCCTTGGGTTTCCGAGGTGGTATCTCTACAGAAGTAGACTGCCCAATCTTCCTTCTGAGGAGTGGCTTGGTGGGTTTGAACCACCAGCCTTCTGGTTAGCAGTCAAATGCCTTAGGCACTATGCCACCAGAGCTCCTTAGTTGTTATACTTTTCTCCTAAATGAGCTTTTTCTCCTCTATTACTGGCTTTAAAATTCTTTGCAAAGGAGTGTGTATATGCATTGGATATGGTAATGGTAGGGAAGGTGTGGTAGTCTTGATAACCTTTCTCAGGACCTACCTGAGAGCTACAGCAAGGTGCAGGGCCCACATAGACAACACTGGTGGACACAGAGGCTCTATAAACTTCCTGAAGATGTGAAGAAGGACAAACCAAGCATGCCAGAACTCCTCTTGTTGGCTTCTGCAGGACCTCAGGGCTTCTTAATGCCAAGTCATTCTCAGTACAAATGGTGACCAAGGACCCCACTGATCACTGTCTTTACTGCCTTTCAGTTTCAAGGTTTCTTTCAGTTAGGTCTCAGGGAGTGTTCTTGTTCAGGCTCAGCCTGCACCATATTGACTATAGAAGGTTGGGTAATCTACTTCCATAGAGATACCACCTCAGAAACCCAAGGAGGGGTCACTGTGGGTTGGATTTGACTCAAAGGCAGTGATTTTGTTTTTTGTTTGGGAATTCTTGCCAGTTGAGGGGATACAGTGCTGGATCTAAATGGATCTGGAAAAGTTTCAATGACTGATAACCATAAGAATGGTTCCTTGAGTATTCCCCCTAAGAAGCAAATAACTCAGATTAACTTTGAACTCTTTAGAATAATGTTTTATAGTGTATGACAGACTGTGAAAACTGATGCTAATGCAGGGCATCTCAGTCACTGCAGCCCATGTCATTAGACATCTTAAAGGAAAATGAGGCTTCTCTATCTTTGGGCACCATCATGTGTGTGTCAGCAGAATTTCCCATTTCCCAGTACTTCTCTTTCCCAGTACCTGGGCTAATGTGGGCTGGAAGATGACTGTTGGTGAGCAGAGGGAGCCCAAGAGTGTCCTGTAAGGCAGCTGTGGATGGACAGTTAGCATTGGCTGAGAGGAGATGGGAAAGCTGACAGTATTTTGCATTCTGTGCTTGACTTTTGGCTTAGCCAGCTCATATTTTGAACAAAAATGCTTGGTTTGTCAATTTAGAAACTCGTTAATAAACTGATTTATTGATATCTTGAATAGCCTTTTAAGGAAGCAGGCATCAAAAAGGTGTTGCAAGCTAGAAAGAAAAAAAAGTTAAAATTCCTTTACCCCTTCTTTATACTCTGGAAGCTTCCTTACCAGTGCTTTCCATTGGTAGCATCTCTTGTGATCTAGTGTCTCATTTCTATGATTCACAGCTTCCTGAAGTTGGAAGATGAAGTCTGAGCAGAATGTCCATTGTCTTGAGTTATCCTTGCAAATTCTCTCTTTCTTTGCCCACACAATGAAAGAGCTGACTGTATAGCTATTCCCTCAGGGTTTAGATTGATTCCCTTTGCCGCTATGCATGCAGGCCCGTACAATCATTTTCCTGTTTTCTGCTCAGCACCTTGCCCTTCACTGGTAATGGAATAATAAGGATTTGGTTTGTAGAGTCATTGTACCTGTAGACCTTTGCAGTTTAATTAGGAATGGCTTGGTAAAGAGGAGTATTCACATGAAGTGAACTCCAAAGAGGATTTTAGAGATTTACGAAAATGTCCTAGAGATAAGCTATTTGACTTTTCTGGAAGGTTTCTACAATTGCACCAAGTGCTGATTTTTAAGTATAACCAGAATGGCGTTCTCCAGGAGATTCTGGTCTATACCACAAAAATGTCTTCCTGGAAAAAAAAAAAAAATAGAAAAAGAAAAAAATAGGCTTTTGATCAATTTGTTTTTATTCAGAAAAGCTGGAATGGAATTAATTTTATATGAGGAGAACTGGTCATTGCTTCTCTTGCTGACAGAACTACAATAGGAAAGAGTGGAATATTTCCCTCTGAACAGAATTGTAATGAATTGAGAACTAAAGAGCTTATGGAAAATAGCTTTCAAATGATTATTTTTGTTTGCTTAACTGCTTGATTATGATGATTGTAATTCCAGCTATACACAAAGAGAACATGGGGAAAGAAAGCTAAGCTTGGGCTCCCATTATAACAAAAACTAAAGAACACATCATACTTTATAAAATCTAAATGCCCTTAGGTTTCTTGGGACTGCTAAGTGAAAAAATAAATATATAGACCAGGTTCCACTTGTTTGCATCTTTAGAGCCCAAAGTCTCTTTTTCAGTTTTCTCTAAAAGACTTAATTTGGCTCTGGGTCACTATTAATAACATATGAAATAAAACTTGAATATGGAATATTCTTGCTTTCCATGCAAAGGTTGGCCCTCTTGATTATCACAAGAAGCCTTTGGGGGTGGGATGAACAATATATCTGCAATGGCCTGCAGAAGACATTGAACTCATACTGGTCACTGTGGATACTCTGATTGCATCAATGTTGTAAGGGGACACCTACTGCTACAGCACCATCTACCAGGCAGAGCCGTATTGATGGCAGTATTCCACAAAAGTGATTTTTTCTTGCTTTTCCTCTTGGAAAGAGCAGGGTCATTTAATTTCTCAGACCATGATCAAGATGGAGAGTATCAATAAACATTAAATCCAAGAACTTAAAGCCAAAAATGCTCAGACCAAGCAGAGTCCTTAGAAGATCCAAAGGCTACTTTGGCAAGTTAAATCTCCAAACCTCTTTGACCAAAAGCTAAACACATTCCCCTGTCTCCTGCCCTCTTCCAACCTGTAGGATGACCCAGGGATATTTAATACACAGGGAAGAAGCAGCAAGTGAATGGACCCTGCTGGTCGAAGGCTTAGGGGCTGGTGAGTGACCATTGATAACTGCTGGCCCCCTTAGCCCTGCTGTCAGTGGTAGCACAGGCTGGAAGCAGAGGACTCTGTGTTCAGGGTGGGTGGGGAGAGAAGCTTACAGAGTCTTTGTCTACACCGCTCTGTTGTGTAGCTCAACAGAGGAGCTTGGCATTGGAGGCTCAATTCACTGCCTCCCGAACAACAGCAGCCAGTGATATGTTGTGCCAGTAACAAGGCTGCTCCAGTACATACTGACTTGGCTTTTTGTTTCATTAAGTTTAAGAATGTTTCTGAATCTTTCGTTTTAATGTCCCTTTGTGGTAATTTACCCTTTAAGTCACAAAGTTCTATGAAAAAGGCCAAGGACTTCAAATTTGTCCTGATCGAAATTGAAATAATTGTCTCTTCCTGTCCCCAGACTTGTTCTTCACCTTCTGCTACCTGTGTCATGGAAGGTGCCATCATCCACTTTCTTGCTTAAGCTAGAACCCTGGATGTGACCTTCAACTCCCTTGTCTCCTTCCCCTACTGCAGCCAATCAATCACCAGGTTTTGTTGATTTCATATGCCTAAGACCTCCTGATACATCCATCCACTTTCCTCCAACACACAGCTACTGCCCTCACCCAAGTTGCCAATACTTCTCCTCAAGGGGGCTGCAACAGCCTCCTCCAGTGTTTTAGAGGCTCTCCTGCCCCACTCCAACTCACTGCTTCACCTCCACTCAGCCAGAGTGGTTCTTCCACAGTGTAGACCTGATCATGGCCTGTCCCTGTGTACAACCTGTCAAAAGCTTCCTGTGGCCCTCAAGAGTCTAAACTCCTTAGTCTGGTACAACTGGACTTTGTGACCTGTCTCCTCCCTACTTCAATATAGTTACATGTGCTGCTTCTTCTCTTCTCCCATTCTTTGCACCTTCTATTTCCTCTGCCTGAGTGCTGACCCCAGCACTGTCCCTCCTACCTCCTCCTTAGTTACTCAAGACCCCCAGATCTTCTTCTGATCTTTCCTTCTCTGGATTTCCACAGCCAGAACTTGTTACAACTAAGAGAACCATGTCAATTTTGAACACTTATGAGAGTGAAAAAGGCACTTTAAATATTATGCATGGACAACAGGTGTAAACCTGGATTGTCCCAGGTAAACAAGGATTTATGGTCACCCTAATCATGGCATTTATCACACCCTTGAAATTTTTGTTAACTGTCCTGTCCTCCCCCTTTCCTGCCCCTGGGAAACCTTAAGTTCCTTGATGAGAGAAAATGTCTATGTTTTAATGTAGCTACTACCATAGTAGGTGCTCAATAAGTATTTGTCAAATAAATAAATGATGAATATGACTGGAAAAAAGGAGCTCTGGTGGCATAATGCCTAAGGCATTTGAGTGCTAATCAGAAGGCTGGCAGTTCAATCCTACCAGCCACTCCTCGGAAGGAAGATTGGGCAATCTACTTCTGTACTGCCTCAGAAACCCAAGGAGAGGTCGCTATGAGTTGGATTTGACTTGACGGCAGTGAGTTTGGTTTGGTATGACTGGAAAAGGAAGGAATCCAGTAATATGGTCCCAGATTCCAGTGTCCAATGGGAAGCCATCTGTCCCCAAGCCTTTGTACAGATTTGATGGAGCTAGGTCTTTCAATGCCAGCCCTCAGTGATCACAAACAGCTAAGAAAAGGGAATGTACCATATTGCTTGGCTAACACTCTCAAATTCTGAATTCCAAAGCACATCTGGCTGAAATGAAGCACAGCAGTGGGTCCCAAAGTATGTTTCTTGGCAGACAAGCACCTTAGGAGGTTAACAGATGTTACATGATAAATGAATTATAGGTCCAAATAAATCATGAAAAATTAAGCATATTTTCTTATTGTTGAGACTTTTCTAAACATTGTAAAGTAAGCATTGGTTCTCAGTTGTGAGGGTCCATCTGCAAATCAAGGAATGCCGAGGAACACTAAGAGCTACTGTCAAGTAAGGACACTCCCCTGGAGCTGATGGCCTGATTTGGGCTTACAGCCTCCAAAATTGTGAGAAAATGAATTTCTGCTCTTTAAAGCTACCTGCTTGTGGTAAGGTATGGCAGCCCTAGGAAACTAAGACACTGTGCGTTCAGCAGAGGGCAGAAAACCTTGGGGTGGGAAAAGTCATGTAACCCTGCCAGGTCAGCACTGCAGGTGTCTTAGGAACAGGGAGCATCCTGACTTGCCTGGAAATGACATGGGAAAATGGTGAGGTTGTCTTTCACACCGTTCCCTCCTTTGGAGCAGTAACCTCCTTGATCTTCATACCCTGTTCCATCTCCACCTTCCCAGCATACACTCCCACAGGATTTTGCTGTCAGTGTTTGTTCACTGAAGTGGTGAGCTGATGAGGCTTAACCTTACCCAGTGGTGTTTGCCTGGGATGGTTCCTGCTGACGAATATCCCTTCTGGCCTCTGAGGAGAGCAACTTGAGTGGCAGAAGGCCAAGTGGCAGGGCTTATTTTGAGCAGGAGCCTGCCCACCGCTCCCTCACATCATACTCCTCTCTCCACTCACTTGTGAGACTGGCTCTCTTCATGTGCCAGAGCCAAATGTTCTCTCTATCCACCCATAGAGGAGGGTCAGGAGGTCTCACAGGGCAACATTCAGAGAGGAAGAGAATGAAGCTGGTTGGGCTTGGGACACTAGAAAAGGAAAGCACAAAGCCAACTTATAACCACTCAATAATGGAGGGGAGGGAAAAAAAGAGACAATCAGAACTAATTCCTGTTCCCTTAGAGCACTTTTAAAAGTCTTTAGGAATTTTTTGCAGTATTCCTTTGATTTTTTTTTTTCTGAGATATCATCCCTTCTTTCAGATTAATTATATATTGCAGATTGACAAAATTCTATGAAGCTACATGTTTTTTCTCTTTACTTTTTCTGGTTTATAAGGAAGAAAAATAAGTCAGAAAATGCCACAATGAGATTTTGCAGCTGCACCAATCCTGAGGGGAATCTCTCATACATTTTATTTGCTCCTACAAAGAAAAGCCATCTTCCTTCCTGGCTCCTTCCCAGTCTAACCTGCAGTCCAACTGGAGCAGCAGACATGAGCAAAAGCCCTCAGAAGCATCTGCACTCTATGTGGGATGGAAGACATAGAACCACACATCCCACATTTGGCTTAGAAGTCCCTCCACTGGACGTAAGTGTGGTGCTCAGCTACCATGAGTGTTATGGATTAGATTGTGTCCTCCTAAAATTTGTGTTGTAAACCCTAACCTCTAAACCTGTGTTATAATCCCATTTGGGAATGAGTTTTCTTTGTTATGTTACTGGGATATCAATGTCAGATGACCCAATAATCAAGGTAAGTACAGGTTTACTTGTGCTTACTTACTAATCTGTAGTGAACAATTTCACATTTTTTCACCACCACAAAGATTCTGCTTCTAAGTATGGCTGGCATCTGTCTCTCTCCCAACCCCACAGCATCATCCTACAGAAGCAAAGCCTCTCTTCAAATTTATAATCCCTGACAGGAATGGAGTACTCAGTAAGCAAGAAAAGCACAGGCTTACTTGTGCTTAGTTACTAATCTGTAGTGAACAGTTTTACATGTTTTTCAAGATGTAGTAAAAAAAAAAAATCATGTAAAACTATTCACTACAGATTAGTAACTAAGCACAAATAAACCCATACTTACCTTGCTTATTGGGTAACCCACCCCTGGGGGCAGTATTAATGTGTTGTTGTTATTATGTGCCGTCGAGTCGCCCCTGACTCATAGTGACCACTCCTTGGGTTTCCGAGGCAGATAACACCATGGAAGTAGGATTGCTTAACTTTCCTTCTGAGAAGTGGCTGGTGGGTTTGAACCACCAGCCTTCTGGTTAGCAGTCAAGTGCCTTAGGCACTATGCTACCAGAGCTCCTAGTATTAATGTAGTGTGTGCTTTAAGTTAATGCCTTCTGAGATATAAAAGAAGAGATTAACAAGCGGAGATGGGGGAAGAGAGATGCCAAGTCACATGAAGACTGCCTAGGAGCAGAAGCTCAAAGGGACAAGGACTTTGCTGCAGAGCCAATAGAGAGAGAAAGCCTTCCCCTAGAACTGGCATTCAGAATTCAGCATTTTAGCCTCCTAAACAGTGAGAAGATAAACTTCTGTTTGTTAAAAACACCTGGTTGTGGTATTTCTGTAATAGCAGTACTAGATATTAAAGACAGATAATAAAGAGGATGTGGAGCACACATTCAGGTCAGTGAGTTTCGTTCTGGTGGCATTTAATTAATTATTAAATCCTTTTGTTTTGCAGGCTGTTTGGGTGTTCAGATTACAGCTACTATTATTTCCATTATACAGTTGAGTAAACTGAAGATCAGAAGGTTAGGGAATTTGCTTCAGTTCATACATCTGAGATTTGAATCCAACTTTGCATAGTTCCAAAGCTCATGTTATTTCTTGTTGTTGCTGTTGTTATGTGCCATCGAGTCGGCCCCGACTCATAGCGACCTCTCCTTGGGTTTCCGAGGCAGTATCACTACAGAAGTAGGATTGCCCAACCTTCCTTCCGAGGAGTGGCTGGTGGGTTTGAACCACCAGCCTTCTGGTTAGCAGTCAAGTGCCTTAGGCACTATGCTACCAGAGCTTCTATGTTATTTCTACCACCATGTATCCGGCCACCTCCTGACCACACCAAAGTCTTCTTTCCTGTGTCTGCTGAGTAGCCCCTCTGGCTGGGGGGCATCCCTTAGCTGTATAATGAGGGGTGTGGATTAAGTGATCTTAAAAATCTCTTACTGTGCTGGCATTTCATGACTATAAACAAACTCATGTTTCACTGTCTAAAAAGGGGTCATAGCTGAGTGGACGCTTAGAAAGGGCAATCTGCCCTCCTTAGGATCTCTCTTCTAAAAGGCAAGACACCAGGTGCCTTTTGGACCAAGTGGCATTATATGAGTCCCTTGATTCCTCTGCGACCTGCTGACACTGCTCTGGCTGCAGCATAGGTGGTCTTAATGGAGACAGGAGCCTGGGGCTGGTTAATGCTACACTTGCTTGGAGACAAAATTAGTTCCCAGAGGTGTAATTAAAACTCTGATTCCTTTTCTTTTTAAATTTTGGGGAAGAGACCCTTTAAATAAAATGGGAATCTGAAATTGGACATGCAGTATAAATGTCTCATCCCACCTATCTTTATTTTGGAATATGTTTAAGTACACATATTATATGCATGCCTCTTCCAATATATCTCTATGGTTATATCAATTCATAAATAAAATATACAGCTGCTTGGCTAAAATGTATCACTTGTCTGTGAGATTACTCCTGCAGGTTAATGTCTCCTGCCAGGGGACCTGCCCTGGTTTGCATTGACTTTCAATGACCTACTTGTCTGCACTGTCTCAGGCAGGGTTTAACAAGGGGCCTGGCAGATATGTGCATTTGCCCGAATTCCTCATTCTTACATTATTTTAGTATTAGCCGGCTTCACTCTGATAAAAATCAATACTGTGTGCATGAACTTAGCTTGCAATCACCCTTTGAAATATTTTTGAGAATGGGCAGGGAGGGGATACTAATTAATGCAGCCTTTGTATGGTTGTTGTGTTATCGGGATAACTGACTGTTTTCCTTATGACTGACTTCCATATCCTCAGTGCCTTATAGGAGTGAAGACCTTCAACATGGAATCCTTCAACATGGGTGTCAATGTGCAAGTTACTTTTCTGTTGTCGAAAATGATCTGAGATTGAGGCTGGCAGCTCTGAGTTTTAGTGTGTTACTGTCAATCACAGGCACTTACCTGAGTCTTATTTGGCCCTGGAATTGGAAATTCCTGAACAATGTGACATTTGAGCATTGGGTAGTCTCAGAATCAGAAGCTGGCTTAATCACCATGATCAGATTTTAAAATATGATTCCTACAGTATTTACTAACCCTGGAGAATTCCATCTTTCAGCAAAAGCCAATGTTTTCAGTTCGTCTGTAACCCTTAGTATGAGTTATTAAAAACAAGCACTCAATTAGGCACCAGAGTGAAAAAAATAAAAAAAGAAAAGACAAATTTTATCCATCTCTTTTCTTACACATCTCTGTAAAAACAAATAGAATAAAT
The DNA here is from genome assembly GCF_000298275.1 of Orycteropus afer afer. Taxonomy (NCBI): domain Eukaryota; kingdom Metazoa; phylum Chordata; class Mammalia; order Tubulidentata; family Orycteropodidae; genus Orycteropus; species Orycteropus afer. The sequence continues at coordinate 1,483,149 of NW_006921950.1, forward strand.
AAGATGAGATGATGAAACATAAATTCATATAACACATTTTAGAATGTATTCAGCTGAGTCAAGTACTTGGTGCATTGAGAATAATTCTGCTTCTAGTAAAGTAAATTACAAAAAGTTAGATTAAAAAAAAAATCAATGGACTATTATTTATGTTCCATTTAATCTAGGTGCTTTAATAATGTCTATCTGGCCAAATATAGTATTGATTTTTCATTGCTGTGGGATTCACTTAACCTCAAATAAAACTAAACAAAACTAAACCCAAATCACCTACCCTCTCTTGCAATCATTGGTGTTAACGGTGGGAAAGGACACACTGAATAAAGGCAACTGAGGGAGGAAGGAGAAGGGATGCGGGGAGTTTGGTTTTCTGTTTGCTTTCAAGTGAAAACATCTGTAACAGGGAAAAGGGCTTGAATCTTTACTGCACATTTGCCAGTTTTGACAAGGCAAGGCTATTGCCAAACAAGACACCAGTAAGTGTGCAAGAAAAGCACAGAAATCTAGTAGAGAGCCAGCTGCAGACAAAATGAGAAGCTGAGGTTTCTATTATGCATTAAGTTTTTTAAGAAATGAGCTGGATCCTAAGTGGGCTATTTAAATAATGAAAGAAAAGAAATTCACAGGTAAGGGAGGGTGTAGGGGTTGGGGTAGACAGTGACAACCTCTGGGGCCTTGACCAAGATCCTCTCCAACAGGCCTTGTATATGATCACTTCTAATAATCGCCTCTTTTAAATCTCATCTTGACTTTTTTGTTCACATGTCAGTGTCACTAATGTGCAGATGAAGAAATGGGTTGCTCAGAGAGGTTAAATTACTTGCTTAAGGTCACACACAGCTACTGCATAGCAGGACTGGGATTTCAACCTAAGTGGTTAACACCAGGGTTCTTTCTACACAGAGTCCATGGAAAAAATAGACAAAATGTTTAAAGTAAAATTATCAGGAGGATTGATATTTACAATTTCAGTTAATGTCTATGAGTTATTATAAAATTTTCATCTGCAAAATGAAGAAGCTGATCAGAAGATATTTTTGATCCTGTCTATGATAAAATTTCATGATTTGGTACTATTGGTTTAGGAAAAGTAGAGGTTACATCTAGTAGTCCATGAGCTGATTTTGGTTTGCAGATAGGTTTTATTTGGCTTGTCTGATGGTTAAAATTATTTTGAGGCAACATAAAATGGGAAAAAATTATTTAAAAATCTGAACTTCCAGTTTCTTTGGAAAAATCAGCAGATTTGGCAACTGAGTATATATTATTAAAAGGTAACAGTTGGTTCTGAATAATAACTGTTTATATTAAATGGGATCTGCAGTCCTCCACTTTGCCATAGTCCCCACCAATCCCTAATGCTCCCTGACACTGAAGCCAAATGTCAATAGCTATTACTTGCTGTTGTTTTTTTCCCCTTAAACCTGGTAGCTCCCCTCATGTGCGCTGCCTTATACCACTCTGTATGAATTTTTAAAGTGGGTTTCTAATACATAGAGCAGTAGAAGCTACAAGACAAGAGACTTGCATTCAAGAACTTCCCATGTCAGTAGTTAGTTCTGTAATCTCTGGCTAGTCTATTAATCACTTTCAACTTGAATCTGAGGAATGATAGTGATAAATGGTTTGGGGAAGATTAAATAAAATAGTCTATGAGATGATACTCGGTAGATGCTAATTGACTCTAAGACATTTTTCAAAAACCTTTCTAAAAAGGTCACCAATCCACAGACAAGGTACCTAAAGCCATTCATATCACTTCTCACAGGTCAACTTTTGAATCATCTATACTCTCTTTAATTACTTTTGTACCCAAAGGAATCAGACCGTTTCCAACATTCCTGCAATTCCAAAGCAACAGCTTTTGATAATGTAACAGGTGACTAGAAACATGTGCAAGGGCTCCTGTCCTCCAACTCCCTCCACACCACTGCTCATAGCCCCCTCCTTTGCCCATTGTGTATGAGTATTTCTGGTATGTGGGTACCCCTGCCCATTATCATTTCTGTTTCAGGGACTTGTAATACTTAATAATATGGCATTGACTATGGAGCTCTGGTGGCATAGTGCCTAAGGCATTTGACTGCTAATCAGAAGACTGGTGGTTCAAACCCACCAGTCACACCTCAGAAGGAAGGTTGGGCAATCTACTTCCGTAGTGATACTGCCTCTGAAACCCAAGGAGGGGTTGCTATGAGTTGGATCTGACTCCATGGCAGTGGGTTTTTTTTTTGTTGTTTGTTTTTTATCATACCTGAATAACTGTTTTTGGCTTCAAGTGTCAGCCATGCTGGTGGTAGATGGATCTGAAAGGGGCAGTGGGAAGTGGAAATTGGAATCCCTATAGTGACAAGTAAATTGAAACCCTTGGATTGGATGTTTATGAGGATGTTTGTTGGAGGTTTATGTTTATGAGGTTTATGAGGAGGCCCAGCCCTGAGTCACCCTCAATTAAGAGGAAAGAATAATCCAAGAAGCCCTTATAGAAATAAACAAGCTGCATTTTAGCAGTAGTATAAAATTTAAACAAAATTATTCAGAACGGAGAACACCTTTATCTTTGTGTGAGTGAGAAAGGCAGAGGCAACATTTGTGTTTTGCCTGCTGAGATCTCTGTAAGTTTAGGCATTTGGACCTGAAGTTGGAAGGGCTTGCTCCATCTTGGGGTCCAGGTTAACCACTGTGGACCCATCCGGTGGATGAATGTGGTGATTGAGAATTAGGTATTCAGAGGTCGTGCTGATCAGGGGCTGGGGCAAGAAGACAGGAAAGGATACCAGTATTGATACACAACCCATGGTGGATCTTCAACCAGGGTCTATCTCTTTTTGTTCTCCTGGTTGGAGCATAGCTAAGAGCCTTCCTGCATTCAATGGCATGAACATGAGCTCTTAATGGGATGGTGAGGGGGGATATGACTCACTATCATTGTCTTCACGTCTCTTCCTTCTCTTGAGATTTCCTCTCCCTAGTTCTACAGCAGGGTGTTTGCAGTGCTAGACTTGCTGCCTTGGAATAGATGCTGCTGGTTAAGAATAGATTGGTAAGTGTTTAGGATACATAAGCACAGATAAAGTAGTTTGCCTTTTGTGGCTGGTCTATCCTGATGCTTTGAGAACAACTTTTATGCTGTAGCAGAATTCAGAGTACCTCACCACAGAGCCTTTCCCAGACACAAGACAGAGTTGTTGAGTTAGGCATTCCAGAGGTTTTGCATAGGCAGATCTGTTACGGGAGCTTGCCCTGGGACTTCTGGAATCCAGTCATTCCAGATACTGTGTATGGATTTGTGTGTCTTAAGCTCGTTTCCCTTCCTGCTGGAGGGCGAGGAGCACAGCAGTACAGGCTTTGGGACAAATTCTGGGGCAACCATTGCCATGCTGGTTCTGATGCAAGTCATCTCATTTCTCTGAGCCTCACTTTCCTCATTGGTCAAACAATGATCCTTGTTTTTAGTGAGAAGATGGGTGAGCAAGGTCCCAGCCTGATGCCTGGGACACAGTGAGTGCTTGAAAAATGTCAGCTCTCTTTTCCCTTTCCAACGTCCATGTGTTTACTGCTCCATCAGAAAGTGGGTTGGAAGCATGGACAGAGTGTTTAATATTTTATCTGTTATCTACCATTTATTTTCTTCTTTCTAAAGCATTTACAACTCTTTCTTGAGAGGTAAGGAAGGCCTTAAGAAGATTAATTCAGCATGTAAATTACAGTTTAGTTCAAAGCTAAGCACCTTAAGAAACCTTTATTTGCAAAGAAGCTTCAGGCTGTATAGGGGCTCAAGTGCAGGAGCTGGCTAAAGCACACAGAAGGGTCCACTAGGGGCTGCTTGCCCCAGAGTGTTGGTTCTCAAACTAGGGAATATCAGAATCACTTGGAAAGCTTGTTACAGTAGGCTTTGAGTCCCTGCTGAGAATTTGCCTTTCTACCCCATATATACTAAAGCAGAATCTACATTTCAACAAGATCCCCAGGTGAGTCTTAGGTCATGCCCTCAGCTCCCGGTCCTTGGTGTAAAGCTCTAAAGCAATTGCTCTCAAACTAAAGGTTGCAGATTAGAATCCTGGGAGGATCTTTTAAAAGTCCCGGGCCACACCCCAAACCAATTAAATCACAGTCTCTGGGGGTGGGATGGAAGCTCCTAGCTCATGCTCCCCAGGTGATTCCCATGTGTACACAAGCTGAGTACCACTGCTCTACAGTGCTGCTTCTCAAAGTTGGCTGCTTATTGGTGAGTTTTAAACCATAACAATGCTTGGGTATCACCCTCAGGGATTCTGATTTCATATGGGGTGTGGCCTGAGCCTCAAGGGTTTTAAAAGTTCCCCAGGAAATGAATGAAATGGGCAGCAACATTTGAAAACCACTGCACTATGGTTTTTGGGAAGTTCTACTCCATAGGGTGATTATAAATTGGGATCAACTCGAAGACAATGGAGTTTTTGGGGTTTGCACTAGAGTCCAGAGCACCATTTAGTAAGACACTCGCAGCAGTCAAACTGAATTGTGCTCTAAGAGCTTGAAGTAATTTCCCTTCACATGGAGCCCCTTTTCCCTAGATTTGCATGAAATATGGCCAAAATAAGAACATTTTTTTTACTCTTATTTTAAAGGCAAAAACCTGTTTAGCATTTGCATTCAGGCAGCTGTGTTGTCCAGTAGCTCAGAAATAGGCCCAAGAGAAAGAACATCGAGCTTCTAATCCTTCCATTACTGCCTTCAGTGTGACCTTGGGGAATCTTTTCTGTTTATGTTTCCATATTTCCTCTTTTGCAAAACTCGGCTAATCCTACAAAGTGACCACAGGACGGGTGTATGGCAGACATGGCTTAAAAAGACACTCCTGCCACCAGCCTCCTAAACTGTTCTGATTTGCTGACTAAATTTTGACATTTGTGCAAAATGCATAATTTGTGAATCTTGAAAATCTGTCACATTTAAACTATACTCTTCTCTCTCTTTCTCTCCCTCTCTCTCTCCCTCCTCTCTCTTTTAATGGTACCAATTACTTCCTGTTCTATTCACATGAAGTTATGCTTAATGCACCCCAGAGATGCAGAGAAATCAGCAAGAGGGCAGAAATGATTTTTAAAAGCTGTGGTGAGAAGACTTGCCTTTCAGAATTAGTCTTTTCTTGGCCCTCCAATGGAAAAGTCTGCCTACATTAAGACTGGAGGAGCTGAAGAAAAATTAAGCTGAGGATCCTGGGGACAAAAGGAGTTCAGTAGGTACAGCTGAGTGGATTGGGGTATTGGGGGCATCCCTGTCCAAGGAAGACAATCTAGGGACATGCCAGAGCATTGGTTCTTAAACCTTATGTGTATCAGAACCCCCTAGAGAGTACACAGAACCCAGGTTGTTAAAGTAGGATAGGGTGTGGCCTTTCGGTTTCTGTGAAGTTCTCTTGGTCATTCTGACACCAATCAAAGTATGAGAAGGTGCAAAATGTTAGTACTTGGCTCCTAACTGAAAGGCTGATGGTTCAAATCTACCTAGCAGCACTGTCGAATAAAAGCCTCACAATTTACTTTTCTATGATTGTCGCTGTTGTTGTGTGCTACTGAGTCAATTCCACATCATAGTGACCCTATATAATTGAGTAGAAGTGCCTCATAAAGTTCCCAAGGCTGTAAATCATTACAGGAGTGGATTGCCAGGGTTTTTCTTTCATGAAGCTACTAGTGGGGTCGACTGCTGGCCTTTCAGTTTAGCAGCCAAATGCTTAACCATCACATCACCAGGGCTCCTTTCCATAAGATTACAGCCTTTGAAAACCCTACTGCAATTCTCTTCTGAAACACATGGGATCACCATGAGTTAGAATCATCTCTACAGCGACAGGTTTTTTTGTTGGTCCTAGAGGCTGTATTTTCCTTGGTATTTCTCAGTTAAGGAAAAACTGGATTGACTTCTTTCTAGTGTGCAAAACACCAGTCTCTATTAATTTTCAAGCCACTCAGATCCTATGGGGGGAGGTATTAGGATAAAACTGGAAGAGGACAGTCCTTGCAGAGATGCAGAGAGAGGGAAATGAAAAAGTGGTTCAGAGTCCTCATTGTCTTAGCACCTCCTCTCTGAGAGGGATGACGCAGGGAGGGATTGCTGGCCACTGACCTAGAGTATTCCAGTGAGCCAGGGCGTGGGACAGTGAAAGCACAGGGCTCAGTCTTTAGTCTTCTCACCAAAATGTGACTTTAGTTAGTATCTCTGATTCTCAAGAGGCTGGAGATACAGCCAGGTTCCAATGTAGACTCCCTGCCGGGGCCTCTAAGGACAGTTTTGTGACCCAAAGGTGGCTAGGGCCCCTGGGAACTCTGGGTAGGGATGGAGAACATGAGGAGCAAGTTGCCTAGAGCTTTAGAGACATGTGTGGTGTGTGTGTGTGTGTGGGGGAGGGGATGAAGAAGAGGGGTGAAGCCTGGTAGCCCACGTTTCTGGATGACTGCCTATACTTTACCTTTTGAGAAACAACTCATATATCTTTGTTTCACTTGTGCTTGGCATACTACCAAGAATACAGTAGGCCCTTAAGAAATACCTGTCAAACAAATAAATGAATGAAATGATAGAAAGATGTAGAATCAGGTCGCATAGATGAGCCAAAGGATTCCAGAAAACAGAAAAGAAACTACATAGAAAAGAGGAAGGAGGTGAAAATAACATATTGATGTTAATAAATATTGAGGGGAATAAAGAAAAGGGCCAAAAAGCCTCAAAAAAGGAGATACAACAAAGGCCAGAAACGTCGAGAGAGTGAGGTTTGTGTGGGATAGGTAGGAAGAGAGGTCCTCAAACAGTAGGGACAAAGGGAACGTGAAAGGAGAGAAAGGAAGAAAGAAGGGCAGTGACAAGAGACAAAGGGAAAGTGAAGATTGAGGGAAAAGAGGAAAGAGCCAGTAAGGAGGAGGAGGAGAGGGAGAGAGGGAACACTGTTTAAAGGACAGGACCTCCAAAAGCCAGGAGGGCAGGTCTTACTGCTGACTGACGTCAGAGTTATTAGGCTCCTCAAGGGGTGACTCAGGCCTATGACAGTCAGAACTGGAGGAAAGAGCCAAACCAGTACTAATGAAGTGGGTCACTGTCAGGGCTAATCATGTTTTCTGGAATTGGAGGTTTTCACGTTGCATAATCCTCCTTGTTCTCAATTATCCTCCACAAAGGAGCAGAGTCCCTCCTACATTACAAATCCATCTCAGTTAAGTCCCAGACATGGATATCCACTAACACCACAGACGGTTTGGCAGCCCGCCCTGCCTTCCCTTTCCCACCCGCTACATCCGGCCCTTCCCTTGCAGAGGCACACACTGGATCTCCAGGCATTTCCCTTCCCGACTTCCAGGCACTTCCACTCAGTGTGACACACAGGTTCTCTGGGCCACCTTCCTGTCTCCACAGACTCTCGCCCTTCAGGGCTGCTGCCTATTCATAGCCTTTGTGCAATTAGAAAAAGGGCCATACACAGATGCATTAGAGAGAGGTGCAGGTGAGATAAGAACAAGATTAGTGTCACAGAGTCAGAGGGGCTATGAAGAAACCACATGTGTGTGTGGTGGGGATGAGGTGCCCAGAGGAACGTTCAGGCAAAGTTTCCCATGCAAAGTGGTATCTGAACTGGGTTTCAAAAGATGCGCAAATGTTTTTCCGGTTTCAGGTTTTTTTTTTTTTTTTGCAGGACAGAGAGTAATGAGAGGAGAGGTTGTCTAGGGAGGTGGAACAGCAAATGCAAAGCAGCAGAAGTGTAAAGTGGTATGTATCGATATTGCTGGAGCATGTTTGTATGTGAGTCAGTGAAAGGGGACCTAAAAGACAAGGTGAGGTTAGAATAAGTAGGAAAGGCCGGGTCATGAAAGAAGTTGTGTGCCAGACTCAGAACCCAGATTTTACTTTGTAGGAAATTGGGACTGTCTGGTTTTAAGCAGGAATGAGAACATAATGAGACTTGCATTTGAGAACAGTTACTTTGGAAAGGTATTATCTGTTGCTTGTTATACATGAGCAAACAAAGCTCAAAAGAAGGATTTGTAAATGATCTGCTTCATATGATACAGTGAACAGCAGAACCAGAACTCAAACCCTGTTGTGTTAAGATTGGGGCTCTTCACCCACATTTCAGGCCTAGGCAAGGTCTGTGAGATTTTCCTTGCAGAACTTTCTAGTCTTATCTCAGCTCCCTTAAATTCCAGAAAAGATTAGAGTCAGGGTAGTGTATGTATTGCCTCTTGGACCCCTAAAGAGATGACTGAGAACAGCTGGTTCCTCCATTACTTAGCCACCACCAGATGCCACTTGTTGTTGTTGTTGTTAGGTACCGTCCAGTCAGACCCGACTCATAGTGACCCCTCCTTGGATTTCTGAGGCAGTATCACTACGGAAGTAGATTGCCCCATCTTCCTTCTGAGGAATGTTTGGTGGGTTTGAACCGCCAGCCTTCTGGTTAGCAGTCAAATGCCTTAGGCACTATGCTACCAGAGCTCCCAGATGCCACTTAGTTGGCTCCAATTCATGGTACCCCCTTGCAAGTCAGAGTTGAACTGTGCTTCATAGGGTTTTCAATGGCAGATTTTTTTGGAAGTAGATCACCAGGCCTTTGTTCTGAGGTACATCTGTATGGACTCAAACTTCCAACATTTTGGTTAGCAGTCCAGTGCCTTAGCTGTTTGCACCACCCAGGGACACCCCATTCCTTAACAGAAAGACTTTATTCATTCCAGGTTAGTCTTTAGAAAGCTGAAACAAAATGTTCCATTGATGTTTTTAGTATTGATTTCCAGAAAACATTTATACTGACTTTCCACTAAATTGAAGGCATAAAGATACCGAGATCTCTTTAGACCTTCATGGGAAGATGGTAACTAAAGTCAGTTCTCAGTCTCCCACTAGAATGCTAGATGAGTAAGCCGGATTATATCCAATGGTCTTGGTCTGTTCCTTCAATGTTACTTTATACCAGGCCAGTTGATGGTAACAAAATGGAATTTCTTAAGCTTTTCTCTTCTTTTTCAATCTCTCTCTTACATATAAGGGCAGTTACTATCAAACAGGGAGATGGATTGAGGGCTTTGGAGATCCAGAACATGTGGCAATCTTCTGAATCACTGGTTGGCTGAGCCTTCCAGGAAACACCTAACTTAATGGCTGTGACTTGGAAGTGCTTTTGTTTAAATCCAGGAGCAACAAACAGAAAGTTAACAAGGTATGTGCCCATGTCTAAGACTTGGAATCTAGAGGAACTAAGAGTCTCTTAGTCATTTGGAGTTTTACAAGAGAGGTAGTTTGGGATAACAGAGGATGATTATGCCTTGTTTACACTTGGCTTCATTTTTGAGGCATTCAGGCCTTGAACAAGAACTCGGTTTCAAGTTGACAGCCTTGTTAAAAGTCCAGCCAAGGCTGGTTCATAAACGAGACCTCTAAGACCTATCTTCAGAGAAGACAATAAATTACTATTATTACTGCTGATAAGGCTGAGTCTCTTTGAAGTTTCAACAAAGATAATGTGAATAATAATGACTCTCCACAAAATGTTCCCTCAGACATTCAAAATTCAAAATCTATCTTCTCTTAATAATTTTCTTAGAAGATTGGTTTGACATTCTATCATCATTCTAGAGTATTCTTATTAAAATTTAAGTCTTTTTGCTGTTATGAGGTGCCATTGAATCAATATTGACTCATAATGACCCCATGTGACAGAGTAGAACTTCCCCACAGGGATTTCTAGGCTGTAATCTTTATGGACAGAGCTCTGGTGGTACAGTAGTAAAAGCATCAGCTGCTAACCAAAAGGTCAGTGGTTTAAACCCACCAGTTGCTCTGCAGGAGAAAGATGAGGCAGTCCTCTTCTGAAAAGAATTATAGCCTTGGAAACCCTATGGGACAGTTCTCCTCTGTCCTATTGGGTTGCTATGAGTTGGAACTGACTCAAAGGTAATGAGCTTTAATCTTTATGGAAACAGATTGCCAGGTCTTTCTTCCACGGAGCTGCTGGGTGGGTTTGAACTACTGATCTTTTACTTAACAACTGAGTGCTTAACCATTGCCACTAGGGCTGCCTTAAATCTAAGTCTAGTGGCGTTAAATGTCTGAGATTTACCATATACCTCTTTCTAAGTGTTGACTGTTTATCTGCGGACTCCTATAAGGAGCACCCCACCCTTAAGTTACCCCTTTCTCCCATCCCCTAAACACACTTTGCCAGCCTAAGTCCTCCTGCTAGTGACTGCTCAGCTCTGCTTGCAATTCAGGTTAAGCCATGTTATTTGAGTCTTTAGATAATATCTTATTTATTTATGAGATATATAAATATTTTAAACTTATGTTATCTGATCCTGGATCAGATATCAAAATTATAATAAGTTTGGGATGAAGAAAAATAGGCCTTTTCCCACTGTTCATGCAGCAATAAGGCCGGAAAAAAACAAAACAAAAAAGCCTTTATATCAATATTGATTTCCTCCAAAATCCTGAATGCCAACTGATGTTGCTATACAGGTAGGCTGGGAAAGGGAATATTGAGGACAACTTTTTAGGAAGCCCCATCAGGCATTTCTTTTGCTTCTTCCCATCATTAGTAGGTAACCTGTACTCCTGTTCCCTCTTCAACTCCTTACTGAAACACAATCATTTGGTTATGATGATGATGATAGGAACAGATGTACTACTGAGTATTAAGAATTGACCTCATTTATATTTCTTGACAACCATAGATGTTAGATAATACCATTTTATAGGTGAGAAACTGAGGCTCAGAGAAGTTAGGTAAATTTCCCAGTCATGCGTTCATACCAACACCCTACTGCCATCGATTTGACTCTGACTCACAGTGACCCTATAGGACTGAGTTGAACTGCCCCATAGCATTTCCAAGGCTATAAATCTTTACAGAAGCAGATTGCTTCATCTTTTTTCTGCAGAGTGCTGATGGGTTTAAACTACTGACCTTTTGGTTAGCAACTGTATGCTTTAACCTCTGTGCCACCAGAACTCCTTTGCAACCCAAAAAGGTTGGAAATCAGGACTACAACCTGGTCTGTCTGATCTTAAAGTCCCCAAGGCAATACTGTTACCTTGATAAAAGTTCACAACTACTTAGGTTTCAACCTCTTTGTGACAGGGATACTGGAAAGAAAGGAGTTGATAGGAAGAGAAGCTTGGGAAAAGGCTGCCTATGAAGACACAATAAATATATAATGTGAAATGCTCTCAAGGAAATTTTTTGGCAAATTTGACAGATCTAGTTAATGAAGGTCAATTCTGTTTATAGACTCTGATTAAAACTAACTTGCCATCACCTCATAAAAAAGGAATGATTAAAGATAAAAGAAATGTGCCTTTGACCAGACATGGGCTGGCAGAAAGTATGACTTGAGTCGCAGAACTGTCTCCTTGTTGTCTCTCCTGGATTGTCTCAATTTCTCAGCTGTCAAGGGGTAGAGAAGAAGGCTTCTTATTTGCCAACTTCATATTTGTTTGAGAACAGACAAGGCAGTCTAATAAAACCTCTTTTTGTGGTCTGTTCTAATGGGGAATTTAATCAGAGTATGAACATTTTTTCCCCTCAGATCATAAAAATGGAATTTCTTTTTTTTTTTTAATTCTATAATATGAGACTTGGACAGATATGGGTATCATTTTCCTCACTGCCCACTCTAGCCTTATTTTGCTTCTGAATGGATAAGATTCTAAAGCATCAGTGAGGTGGTGAGGCAACTGGAGCAGAGGCACTGGGCAGGAAGACAGGGGTTGGTTCGGAAAAGGTTGAGGGCTCTCAGAGGACCTGGCTCCTTCCTCTGTTACACCAGCATCCACACACCTTCCAATCCTCCCAGGTTCAACCACACAAGGCAGCTAAAACCCAAGGCAGACACCAGGTACCTGCATTGTAAACCTACCTGCTTCCAGTTTATTCCCTAATACCTCAAATGAGGGTCACATTTAAATCTGCTCTCTAGACTTGTTGTGTGTGGTGGTGGTGTTTGCCGTCGAGTCAGATCCGACTCATAGCGACCCCTTCTTGGGTTTCCGAGGCAGTATCACTATGGAAGTAGATTGCCCCATCTTCCTTCCGAGGAGTGGCTGGTGGGTTTGAACTGCCAGACTTCTGGTTAGCAGTCAAGTGCCTTAGACACTAAGCTACCAGAGCTCCTTCTCAATTTGTTATGAGAGTTAAATGAGATAATGCATATAAAGTGTTAAGTACTGAAGCTGGCATGCAATAGCACTGAGTTACCTTTAAAAATATTTCTCTACTTGCCTAAGCTCTGTGAAGGGTAGGCCAGTGTTCTATTTGGTGAGTTACTGGTGCTGAGCACAATGATTGAGTCTCCAAGCAGTGCAACCAATTAATGTGCTCAAACGCTAAACAAAAGATTGGTGGTTTGAATCCACCCAGAGGTGCCTTGGAAAAAAAGCTCAGGGGTCTACCTCTGAAAAATCAGCATTAAAATCTCTTGAGCACAATTTTCTTCTGACACACATGGTTGCCATGAGTCAGAACAGATGTAACAGCAATTGGAAACACAGTACTGAGTACATAGCATAAGCTCATTAAATACCAGTTAATCAACTATTTAAAACTACCACCCAGCCCAGGTCAGTAGCATCTCTTGCCTGGAATATTGCCATGGGCTGATCTCCATGCTTGCCCTCTTTCTCCCTCAACACATTCTCCACATTTCAGGTACAGTAATGGTTCTAAAAGGAGCTCTGGTAGGGTAGTGCCTAAGACATTTGAGTGGTAACCAGAAGGTTGGTGGTTCAAACCCACCAGCCACTCTGTGGAAGGAAGACAGGACAATCTACTTCCCTAAAGATTTACCGCCTTGGAAAACCAAAGGGGGTCGCTATGAGTCAGAATCGACTTAATGGCAGTGAGTTTTTTTTTTTTTTTCTTTTTTTAAATAGTTCTGGTAGCATAGTGGCTAAGACACTTGCTTGCTAACCAGATGGCTGGTGGTTCAAACCCACCAGCCACTCCTCGGAAGGAAGGTTGGGCAATCCTACTTCAGTAGTGATACTGCCTCGGAAACCCAAGGAGGGGTCGCTATGAGTCGGGGCCGACTCGACGGCACATAACAACAACAACAAAATATGAGTATCAATCCAATAGTTTCCTTAGGATAAAATCCAGTTTGGGAACATGGTGGACTTGCCTTCTGCGCTTATCTGTCTCTGTTTCTCCCCCTTCTTGTCTTTCTCTGGGCTTGGCCTCTCAAACATACTATATTCCTGCCTTCCTCTCTGGTTACCTTACCCTGGTTACATCTATGCATCCTTCAGGTCTCAGCAGAAATCCTTCTTCCTCAGGTAGGCCCACCCCACTCTCTCTGTCCAAAGTGATATTGACCTGTTTCTCCCTATCCTTTCTTTTCTAAAATACTTACCATGCTATAGATTAACTGTCTGTGCTTTGTAATAGAAAGTTAGCCTAGCTGGTACAGGTTCCCTAAGGTATGTAATATGGGTATCTTCCCAACTCTGAATTTAGCAACCTCATGTCGGTAGTTTGAATCAATCATGGTCGGAATATTTACACCATGGAAATCAGCAAACATTACGGTTTTTCCTTTTCTCCCAGAGAGCTGTTTATTAAACATTTATCAACACACCAATGGTTAGTCCCACGGAAACAGGGGATTTCTCGGCCCTTCCCATAAAGCCTGGCAAATAATATAATTCCATAAATATTTATATAGTGCCTTTCAGTGTGGTCATATTGAACTGTACACTTTGTGTATATTATCTCTTGTCTGGAGCATGAACCCTTGAGGTTAGTATTGCTCTCCTTACCTCTCAAATGAGGAAATTTAGGCTAAGCATAGTAAATGACTTGCCAAAGATCACAGAACAAACAAGCCGAAGACTCATTGGGCCTGTGTAGAGTGGCTGTGTTCCAATCTGTTGCCTTTCTGCTTCCCTTTTTGCTCCTGGCTATTCGCACCCACATTGTCTTTGGCTTGACTCTCTGAATGTGGTACTGAACTTGCCTGTTCCTAAGCTGATCCACATCCCTCTAGCCTCCAGCAGGCTCTGCCTCGCTTGGCTAGTCCCTGGTCTTATAGTGGCAGGCAACTTGGCCCTCTTCCCTCTGCCTCAGTCATGGTCTCCAGCCTGTCCAATGCTGGCCATGCCTGGATATGACCCATTGGACACAGGACATGGCACAACAGACGAGGACTGGGAAACCCTATGCCTATTACTGGGTAATAGGGTGATTAATTCACTCCAATTTGTCTAGAAACGTTCCCACTTTTACAACTGAAAGTCCCTCATCCTAGGCAATGGTGTCACTAGAGTTGGTGTCACCCAGTGTGGTAACTCATGGAGTCACTCCCCTCACCCCCAATAGAAGTCCTTCCATACAAGATCATACTGAATCCCTAGTAATGTTTATTATCAACTTTAATAGAATAATATGGGATAAATATAGTTGTAAATTTCTTAAATGTATTATATGACTACTAATAACAAAAGTGGTTTGTAAAATATTTCTACATTGAATTATAACATTATTAGTTACATTATTAGTAACTGAGCAGAAACCTCAATTTAATTACTACTTCCCTCAAAAAAGTTATTGATATAGGTTCCTAAATATTAATTACCACAACATTGTAGCTAAAACACCAACAATTTGACATCAGTGACTATAAAGACACAGGCAGTGAGGAAAACAACAGTAAATGCTTGTAGACATGCTGACGAAACCATGTGACTGGAAGTGTCATTGTGATTAGGTAATAATGACTGGACTGCATTAAAAGGTTCAAAAAGTAAATTAGCATAGAAATTACCCTTGCAGGTAGTATATTGATACATATTAGCTGGGCTTATAGAAAATGCTTTTGTTGTTACAAAAAACTACAGGGATAGTTATATCTATCTAACTATCTATCTATAAAAGGCTTCTGCTGAAACACTGTACAAAAATTTTATAGACAGTTATTTTGGTGTCACCCCTTCTGACAGTATCACTTGGTACAGTCCAACACCCCCCCCCCCTCAGTGACTAGCACTGGTCCTGGGAATCCTAGCAGTCCGGGAAAACTGGGAACAGTTAGTCAACCTACTTGGCAGCATGACTGCTGAGCACAGAGAGACCAGAGACCATCAAGGAAGGGAAGTTCCACAAGGGCTCTGAAAGCACAGTATGCACGTAGCTACTCCCTTACTTAGGTCAGCAGTGTGACTGCCTCCCACCTTCACACTGCTGCCTGACTGCGTGTCTGTGTCTCCACCTTCATGAGTGGCTGGGATCAAGACCAAATCACTTAATTTCCCTAAACCTCTGTTTACACATCTATAAAATGGAGAGAATAAGGACTAGCTACATAATTTGTGAGGCTCAGTGCAAAATGAAAATGTGGTACCCTTTGTTAAAAATTATTAAGAATTTCAAGATGGTGATGGTAGAGCTTTAAGCCAAGCATGGGGGCCTTCTGGACAGGTTTCTATGTGACTGCACTGCACATAGGAAGCTCTCCCTGGAGATAGTACTACCTATCATTTAGAGCTGTGTGGATTAAATGGCCCAAAGCAGCAGTGATGCTGAGTGCAGCTCCTGGCCCAAGGCAAAACGTTCAGTAGGTGGTGATAATTATTTCTGAGGTCCAGCGTGCCTCTTTTTGGCTTGGTCGGCCTCTCCCAGAACAGACACCTGAATTTTTACCTTGATGCTGACATGAATTGGATGATCTTTTGTAAGTCCCATTAGCTTCTCTAGGTTCAATTTTTCTCCCTTATAAAACCTGAGCATTGCTAGAAGTCTCTAAAGAGCTTACCAGCTCTAAATCTGTTTCGGCCAACTCCGTGACATTTATACATATGAGCAAGGTCTTAATGTTCTTTTGAAAGAACATTGAAAGCCTCCCTGGGCTTGCTGAGATTCTATTTAGCCTTCACATTCCACTCATATCATATAGTCTCTCTCTCCAACCCTGAAGACATAAATCAAGGGTTCTTAGATTATTTCTAAAGTTCCTCTAATTCAAAGGTCAACCCATTTTACACATGAGCAATCTGAGGTTTGGGAAGATTGAATGACTCACTTGGGGCCATAGAGTGAGATGGAGGAGAGGGTGAGAATTAAACCCTCCTTCTCCATAACACAAGAGCTCTGGTAGCATAGTGCCTAAAGACACTTGACTGCTAACCAGAAGGCTGGCGGTTCAAATCCACCAGCCACTCTTCAGAAGGAAGATGGGGCAATCTACTACCATAGTGATACTGCCTCAGAAACCCAAGGAGGGGTCGCTATGAGTCGGGTCCAACTTGACGGCACATAACAACAACAACAACAATCTCCATAATACTGGAAGCTCTGGTGGTGCTTTGGTAAAAAGCACTGGGCTGTTAATCAAAAGGTCAGTAGTTCAAACCCACCAGTGCTCTGTCAGAGAAAGATGAGGCAGCCTGCTTCTGTAAAGATTTACAGCCTTAGAAACCCTATGGTACAATTCTATTCTGTTCTATAAGGTTGATATGAGTTACAATTGACTCTATGGCAGTGGGTGGGTCTCCATAATACTATACTGTTTCTTTCTTGGCTAAGGAAATACCAGAGGTTCCTTTTTAATATTTTTATAATTTTACTTTGCAATTATTAATTCCTGAACAATTTCTCATAAAAATAATGAAGAAATAGAAATGCAAATGAAAAATTACTTTTCATTTAAGCTCACTACATGTTTTTTTTTTTTTTTTCCAAGGCTGTCCCTATTTTTCTTAAACTCTGGACACCTGACCCAGGCTTAGTGGCATAATTCCTTTGGTGGTGTTTAGTGGTGCAAATGGTTAATACAGTTGGCTACTAACTGAAAGGCTGGAGGTTCAAGTCCAGCCAGAGGCATGTTGGAAGAAAGGCTTCATTAACTATTTGTGTAAAATAAGTCATTGAATGTTCTATGCAACACAGTTCTATTCTAACACACATGGTGTCATCCTGAGTTGCACTTGACTCAACAGCAACCAGTTTTCTTGTGGTTTATTTAGTAAGAATAGGGTTTTCTTCTCTTCCCAGTTGAGCATAAGATTGCCAGATCCTTTTTGTTTTTCTCATGTTTCTGTACTCTAAGATGAATAAACAGATGTTCTTTTAAAGGTGCATCTTCTTAACCTTTTCTTTGCCTCTATTGTAAGTGGTCTTTTGGGGATATCTAATCAACAAAAGGTTGGAAAGAGGAAAGGAATGTTCTCAGCCATTTCCTGGGTCTGGTCCATATGAACTCCCACCAGACCTCCTAATGGGACAGCTGGTCATGTGACTAGTGGTTGGAAATTTCAAATTTTTCCCAAGAATTAGAGATAAAGAGTGAGAGAGAGAGAAAGAAAAAAGTCTTCTTTCCTTAGAAATCCCATTACTTCCTAAAATTGTATCCAACCTCATCTATGCTGGTCCTCTCCCTGATGGAGCTCTGGCTGGGCAATGGATCCAGCAACTCTTCCTGTAATTTATTTGTTAATTTAAGGCCCTGCTTTTCACATGAACTGGCTCAGAACCAGACACAGCATGCATTGCTTTCGTGGGAGTAAAAATTGTGATTTCATAATTTTTAGGCTCTTCTCTTAGTTGAATCCAAATTTCTTCTGTTGCAGAGCTTCTGAATGGATAGATGCATCAGAGTCAACTGGAAAGGGTTTTTTGCTGCCACCTGGCAACATTCATTGAGATCTAGGAAAACATGCCTTTTTTTTTTTTTTTTTCTATTTCTGAACACTTTAGAAAGGTAGCCCAGAAAGGCTGAACTTGTAAGGAGCTCTGATCTGCTAACCAGTTTGAGTCTGCCTATGAGTGAGGTTCATGAACAGTTTCTAATGGGCACTTTCTTCCTCTTCCAAAGGGCTGTGTAACAATCTCCTTCCTAGTAGAAAGTCACGTAAATCTGGGGCTGCTATGAATTTTCAGCTGGTATCAGGCCAACATGAGGCTGAGATGCTTGCAGCAAAATGTGGGGGTGGTATGGCCTTTACAAAACAAAACCAGAAAGTCTTACACACTTTAAAAAAAAAAATCTTAATTTAGAATCCAAGCTTGCATCATTTTCAGAGATGGATACTTCAGCCTACCACCCATTACCCTGACAAAGAGGATGTTCACTAGTGGTGGAACTTTTGGACACTTATTGAAGAGGGTATTTAGGCAGATGGAACATGTGATAGAGGGACTAAGAAAACTAGTAGGCATCATTCTGTATGTGCAGGGAGGGCAATATGAGAGTTAAGGAATCCAGAAGAATTTGTGTCATGGGGCCCCTCATGTGCTCCTGGGGCTTTGTAAACACTGTTAAGCACATGGTGGTCCTAATTTTTATGACCAGAAAAGCACAAGGAAAATTTAAAATCTAGAAAAATACTCTGTACTCAAAATCATTTAGGGTAAGATTGTCCTGAAGTCAAATGAGATTGTTTATATGGAAGGATGTGGGATGTGCTCAGGCCTCTCATTTTAGAGATCAGGAAATGGGCACCCAGAAAGGTTAAGTGGCTTGCCCAAGATTGTAAAAGGGAAGAATTCTAGGTAAACAACTTGATGTCCAGGGAACCTTTCAAATCCAGTTCAACCAAGACTAAAACTGGCTTCTTGCCACACACAGTCAGTGGGAGTGGTGGTCATTTCTTTAAGAGCAAGTCCATTGTGCACTAATTGCGCCATCCACAGGCTTCTTCTCAGCTGTCCACATCTCTCTTGGGTAGAAAGGTTTACAATTTAGGAATAAAGAGGAGAATGTTTCATTGAGCAGAATAGACAATGAATACCCCTGAAACCAACATGAACACACTCTGATATTCCAGATTTTGATAACTTAGGTCTACAGAAAGAAAACAGAAGATAGCACATGGTTTGTGAAGTAAAAGGGCATATTATTTTGGCATGGAATCAGAAATATTCTTCATTAATAAATCAATGTGCCTGCTTTCCCTACTGATTATCACCCTCTCCTCTGGTTCCCTGAGAAATGAAATGGAATCAAAACACTTAGATACCATACTATTTCATACATTTGCAGAGCACCTAACAGTTTAAAGGCCTCTCACTCACATCATCTCATGTGTTCCAAACATCTGTTTTGTGAGGTATGTGTTTGCGTTTTTAATGATAAGAAATGTAAAACCATAGGAAAGAATGACTTGCTTAAGGGCATACAATTAAGGAAGTGGTGGAAGTGGGGCTTGAATCCAGAACTTCTTATTCTGATTCAAAATTCTCTTTCAACCACACAATAATTCAATTTTCCCAGTCTTTGAGAAACTCTTTTCAGTGAGATTTCACTTCTGTGCTTCAACTAGCAGCAGCTGCACCTTCCAGAACAGAAAAGCAGAGTAATGGGAGGATTAAGACCAAGTAAACTCACACTACCAGGGTTACAGGTGAGGAGAGACAACTCAGGGATGCCCAAAGTAGCAGGC